>NW_022106189.1:13348461-13371103 GCF_000313985.2 Echinops telfairi | reverse complement strand
AAGTCCAACATTAACCCATATGTCTGACACCAATCCACAAAGTCCTCCTCCATCTCACAAAACACACACGATGATGCCCACTGCAGGAGGAAATCCGAATCAGTGAATGTGTAAGCATCTCAAAGTTGGCAGGGGTCTCCACACGCCTGCTCCAGCACCCAAAGTTGCATCGGGGTAGGTCTATGCAGCTTCACCTTGGGAATGTCCTGCAGGAAATGAGCCTTGCCAACTACAGCAGGGAACTGACTAAGGCAGCTGCACCCTGGTGCGACCATCACAAAGCAAGAGACCTGAGAATTTGAAAGGCAAGACTCATTGAGCCATTTATCCCCCGCCCTTCAATTAACCCCATATGTGTTTATCGGCTAGATTGGCACAATAAACTAACTACCTCAATGCCTGATTCAATTGATGTATGGATTGTGATGAGTTGTATGATCCCCCAATAAAATGATTTTTTAAAATTATCCCATGAGAGCCCTTAATCTAGCCCACTGAATCTTCTGAAACAGAAGTGGGAAATCTTTCTTCTACGGAGGCCATTTGGATATTTATAACATCATTCTTGGGCCATACTGGCCAAACATTTAATTGAATCATCCCTAATGTAGTAGCAAGGAGCCTCGGTGATGTTGTGGTTATGTGCTGGGCTGCTAATCTCAAAGTCAGTAGTTTGAAACTACCAGCAGCTCCAGTGAAAATGAGGTTCTTCGACGGCATCTGATTACTTCATCTCTAAGTCTACTTCCGATTCATCTGCTCCATTCTTGTTATGTGCACAGTGGCTTCTTCTGTTCCTGAGCCCCTTGTGGAAGGGCCTGGGGCTGCCCAGAACAGCCCGTGCCTCACTTAGAGATACTGGATGCTCTCTCATTTTTAACGTCAAGGTTCGTCAAAATATCTGATTGGCTTAGGGGAGCACAGGTGTGAATCCCTAAACCTATCACCTATGACCAGGTGTCACATTGAATTTACGGAGTAGGTGATCGTGCAGACAATGGAAGCTGGGAAGCAGAGCAAGGGCTTCCTAGAAAGGGATGCCAGTCCCTTAAAATCCGCTGTGCTACTTGAGAGAAAGAACTTCTGTGCCGTTCGCACTGCTTAGACCTGTCTATGGAGAACTAGAGAGTGCTGGTCTCGCTCTCCTTCCTTAGGATTCTTCAAGGAAACTTCCAGGTCTTGCAAGAGGTGATGGACTAAAGTTATGGGAGTCCCTGCCCTCAAAAGATGGAGACATGAGCATACAATATGGAGACTGTTTCTGAACCCTTTTATGATGATACTGACCCCATGTCCTGCCAGTTACCTACGTACGAGCTTCCTGAGGCCAGGGGAGTCTGCAGCCCTAGCACTCCTCCACACACTGCATAGCTGTGCCAGGGCTGTGATTCTGCCCAAGCAATCACCCCAAACGATGCCCTCTGGGAAGTCTTTCTGGAAATACCATGTTTCGGGTAGACTTTCTTCTGTGTCCTACCCCCAACCCTACCCCAAATGAAGAGGTACCCGTGGATTGTGCCTGTCATTCCGGAAGACCAAATCACAAACTCTGTTTAACAAACAACATTGAGAATAAAGAAGTGCTCTCGTGGTCACAGAGGCTGCTTAGCAACTCTCCAAGGCAGGGTCTCTGTAAAAGGTGTTTGGAGTTCTAGATTGGACAGGTGTGAAACTTCAGGTTGGGGAGAACATCTTCATTCTAGTTACACTGCTGCTATCTAGCAAAAGCATTTGCTAACCGGAGAAAAAGCTGATTATTGGTATGATGTTGTTGCTGCCCTTTCAAAGGCCTACATACAATAGAATGCAACACCGCCCAGCCCTGCACCATCCTCACAATTGCTCTTATGTTTGAGCCACTGCGTCAATCCATCTTGTCAATGTCCTTCTTCTTTGCTACCCCGCCACTTTACCAAGCATAACATCCTTCTTCAGTGACTAGTCTCTCCGGATAGCATGTCCTAAGTATGTGAGACGAAGTTTCACCATCCTTGTTTCTAAGGAGCGTCTGGCTGTATGTCTTCAAGACAAACTGGTTTGTTCTTTTGGCCATCCGTGGTACTTTCAATGTTCTTCACCAGCACCCTAGTTCAAACGCATCGATTTTTCTTCAGTCTTCCTTATTCAATGTGCAATTTTCACATGCATATGATGCGATTAAAAATCCCATGACCGGGTCAATGCACTGTAGTCCTCAAAGTAACATGGTTTCTTTTCAACACTTGTGCAGCAGATTTGCCCAATACAATGCACAGTTTGATTTCTTGACTGAGGCTTGTGGTCCAAGCAAGATGAAATCCTTGACAACATCAATCTTTTCTCCACTTATCATGATGTAACCTATTTGTCCACTTGGGGGGGTTTTGTTTTCTTTACACTGAGTTGTAATCCATACCAAAGGCTACAATCCTTGCTCTTCATCAGCAAGTGCTTCAAGTCCTCTCTCACTTTCAGCAAGCAAGATGATGTCATCTGCATATAACAGGTTGTTAATAAACATTCCTTCAATTCTGATGCCGCATTTTTCTCCATTGAATCCAGTTTTTCTGATTATGCGTTGAACATACCGATTAGGTATGTTAAATATGTTCATTGGTCTGGGGCCTTATTCTAAGGGAAATATTAGTTAAATTTACATATATTTATGAATATTAAAATACACTTATGTGAGGTAGTTAGTTTATTGTGCCAACCTGACCAATAATCACATGTGGGGCTAATTGAAAGGTGGAGGAATAAATGGCTCGGTGAGACTTGCCTTTCTAGTTCTCAGGTCTCTTGCTTTGTGATGGCCAGGGTGCAGCTGCCTTAGCCAGTTCCCTGCTTCAGTTGGCAAGGCTCACTTCTCAAGACATCCCTGAGGAGAAGCCACATGGACCTACCCCAATGTAGCCAGGGTGCTGGAGCAGCCATGTGAAGACCCCTGCCAGTGCTGAGTTGCTTACGCGTTCACGGTTTCGGTTTTCCTCCTGCAGTCGGCATCATTGAGTGTGTTTTGTGAGATGGAGGAGGACTTAGTGGATTGGTGTCGAACATATGGGCTAAGGTTGGGCTTGCCGGGTTGGGCAGCACTGGGTTGGGATGTTTTCTTGATGCACACTTAACCTTTATATAAAACTCTCTCTTATACGTGAGTTTCTGTATAAGTTTCTGGATTTGTTTCTCTGAAGTACCCAGACTAACAAAACTTATTATTCCCTGTAGTGGGCCATGGTCACATCCTCAGTGTCCACCACCTTGTAATGGTCATGCAGTTTGGGACTCAGCTCCCATTCTAGTAGTATGTCTGAGATTAATCAGATCCAGTTTTTTGTTTAGTAGTGTTCATATGATCCATTTCTGACCAATGACACTCATGGAGAGGTTTGCTTGTAACTTCTGGAAAAGTTCCTGCAGGCGTTTTAGAGAGTTTGGAAGCCTGCTCTCACTTTTACTGGTGGGACAGGCGCTAGTAAGTAAGGAGCCCTGATGCATCTAATTGTTATCCTGTGCCCTTGAGGGAACCCCAACCTTCAGATGATGTTGACCTATGACCCTGATGCCAAGGCTGAGGCCCTGAATTACGTAACCAGCTCAGAGTAGGGAAGCTAATAAATATCCGTACTGTTCTATCAGTTTGAATAGAATATCCTGTTCCTCTCAAATCAACTCATCCTGATTGATTCCCTAATGAAAGGATATTTTGCCTAGTGGGTAAGCATTTAGACTCTAGAGTACAGAACTCATATTGCAAATCCTCATTCTGCAACTTATTCTCTCTTTTGTCTTTCATCCTCCTTGCTTACTGGTTCTATATCTTCCTCCAGGAGCAGCCCCTTGTGAGTGGCTGCTGACCCTGGGAGTCAAGTTGGGAGTGGTCAGTACCCTAATATGTTCTACTGACACAGTATTAGGAGATTCTATATTCACTGTTCTGTGATCTCCTTGCTGCCAACTTCACTTATCCTCATCCTTAGCCTGCAGCTGTATGAGGCTGAGGAGGGCTCCAGCTAGCACTGGACCCTTGGACTTGAATTGGAACGACTGGGATGCCTTCTGGATATAAAGGTTTTTCTTATACATATATGAGCATGACTGGTTTTTATTTCTCTAGACAACTTAGCCTAACCCAATTTGCTTAGGAGCATGAGAAATGAGGCAATTCACCCAACTCTCTGAACATTCATTTACTAGTCTGAAAATAGAGTCATTGGTGGTTTCATCATAGAATTTACTGCCATCTTTCCTATGGGAGACCCAGAGTGGACTCCTGGCCGATGTACCTTATCTGTACATTGTCGATCAGTGGAGGCTAGGTGTTGCTGTGCTGCTGCACAGTTTTCAGCAAAGCTTCTAAACTAAGATAGGCTAGAAGGAAAGGCCTGAGGGTTTACTTCTGAAACAGAAACCCTGTGGATCACAATGAATTGATCTAGAACTGCTGATGAGGAAAGTACAGAACCAGGCATTGTTTTAATTCGCTGTTTATGAAATTGCCAGGAGTGAGGGCCAACTTGATGGCGGCTAACAACAATGTTACTGTAATGGATGTTGGCCACTTGGGGGTAATCTAGAATTTAGCCCCTCACCTTCTTAATACCTTTGGGAAACCCCCCTATGATTGTAGTTTGGTGGAAGATAGAACCTGCCAGGCATTACTGATGCTTAACAGATAAGATCTTATCCTGCCTTTGTGTAACCAAATAGTAGGTCTATGATTTATGCTCCACATATCTCCTTTGGGTGACTCTAAGGCATGGACATGATTGAAAGTTGGTTGACTGCAGCAGTAGACGTCGCCTATTGAATAGCCCATTTCTACTGCTTCGTCCTCTGGAGTCACTGGGTCTCAACCCCTGTTCACAACCTTGCATTCTAGCGGCCCCTATCCTCTTCCAATAAATTCTTCCCTTTAGGGTTGTTGTGAGGAGGTATTGACTGGATGGCAGTGAGTTTGGTTTTGGGTTTGATTGGTAAAGCAAGTCGTCTTCTGTTGCTCCAGATCAGAAGACCAGCAGTGAAAAGGCCTTCTTGGTGTGGCGATTGTGAAAATTCAATAAATGACACTTGTGAAGTATAGCACATAAGCAGGGTCCACACATGTTCACTGTTGAGATTCTCATGGGCTCAGGTGGCCCCAGTGAAGGAATGAGCTGAGCTGAGCTGAGTGGCACACAAGGTACACAAACTAGGTACACAGAATCCTACTTGCCAAATCACCCACTTTCTCGCTTACTCTTGGGGCTGTTTGGGGTCTCACACTTGCCATATCCCTCATGAGTTGGCAGCACTTACTGAGCTGATAAATGGAGAAATAGAAAAACTGATATCCAAAAATCAACACCAAACAAATATTAATTCCATTAAGTAATCATTTTAGCAACACAAAATCCTCCTTAACTGTGGTGTGAATGGCTTGATATTAAAAATACTGTACAGCCTGAGGACATTTGGCCAATGGGCAGCTCAAAGCACTCAGGGCAGTGAAGAAACAGGTGATCAATGGCAGAGCTCTAAGGCCAGCTCTGGTGGACACAGAACTGTCCCAGAAATGTGCTCTGCAATGGCTCAGCCTGACCTCCTTACCCACAGGCACATTCAATCCACATGGTTGAGCTTGCTTACTTGCTGGGCATGAAGTCAGAGTCAAATGAGTGAGCCAGGCAAAGCAAGTGTCAGCCCACTGGCCATGAGCACTTTTTCCTTGATCCCAGCAGTTACGGTGGTAGTGCTATGGCCCCAAGACTGGTTAAACACTTAGCAGTGTGTTGTTAGTGGCCATGGAGTGTATTCTGACTCATAACAACTGACCCCAGGTGACAGCATTGAACTGCCCCATAAGGTTTTCTAGCCTGTAATTTTTATAGGAGCAGATCAACAGACCTGGGTAAATTTGAACCACAGCCTTTGGGTTAGCAGCCAGGCACTTAACACTGCACCTCCAGGGCTCATGACAGCAATGAACATATATTAATTCATTGAATGCTTATAACCTTAGAAGGTTCGACAATTGTTATCTGCCACTCATGGCAATCCCATATGTGCAGAGTAGTACTACTCCCTAAAGTTGTCCAGCAGGTTGAAAACTTTCCTTTTGGAAGCCGATTACCAGACTGGCCTTCCTGGGTTTGAAGCATCAGCCTTTGGGGTACTAATCAAGCGGTTGCCTGTTAGTGCACCAAAGACTCTTTAACAGACACTGGTTCAGCTAATCTTTAGATAATCTTAGGAGATTGTTATTATTATCATTAATAAGCTGATGCTTATAGAACTTGAATGACTTGCCTAAGATCTTATAGCTGGTAAAGGGTAGAGCTTTACACTGGTTGGTCCAGCCGTCAGCTATAACTCAGTTATGCTGCTCCCCAGAATGCCTCCTCATATCATACCCATACCTACATGCACATATCCTCGCTAAGTGCCCCCTGCCCTGTTCTGAACAGTCCTTCTTTGCACTATTGGTAGCAACAGAACAGACCTTTGGCAAAAGTGCCTCTGTGTTTTTATTTGGGAGATGGTTTTATGCGCTAGTTGAAGCTGGTAGTGGATCATGCTTCTTCTATATTATGAACTCTTATATACATGCCATAAAAATGTCCCATCAGTGCTTATGGCAATATATTGATCATGGTCATTTAATCTCACATGCAGTTAGAGGGATGATGCATGCACTTTTTGGGGGGTTGTTAGTTTGCCCTGTAGGCTTCAGGCTTGTAAATCTGCCTTCACACACAGAACTTGGGGGAGGGCGGGGGGCAAAAAGGAATTATTTATGAATGGAATCCTCAGGCGTTCTGTCTGGATTGATTGCTTCCCATCCTGTTTAACAGACGCCTGATGTGTCAGGGAGAGAAATAATGAATCACAGCAACACTTCTTTGAAGAAGAAAATCAGAAGAAAGTTCTTTGTACTGCCAGGTCTGGGTTATTCTTCTCTATTGGGGCACAGAAAGATAACAATCTGTAGCTCTTAAGGAGGCAGCTCTGAGCACCCTCCACATAAACATGCTCACCCTAGGGCGGGGCGACAGTCCACACAACCACTCTGCTGCAGCCAGCAGCCCCCATATCTTCACTGCTCTTCCCTGCTCCGGTGAGGTAGGGAGCACAGTAGATCAATGAGCTGTGTTATCAGAGGTGCCTGCAGCACAGTCATTTCTCAGGTTGGACACAGATGGCACCTCTCCCTGGCAATAAAAGGCTGCCAGAGACAGACTGGAGGCTTGTCCCACTGCAGGCCTATAGATCCCTCTCTGATAAACATCTCCTACGCAAGCTTACTGCAGAGAACCCATTTCCTGGGGGCACCTTGTTGCCGTCTGCCCATTTCCTAATCAACATTTCCTTGTGGTACTTAAGATTTTCTCAGGTCCCTGGCCAGCCCAGGCTATCTCCAAGGACCATTCCATTTCATTCCAGCAAATCTCAGGGGAAACAGTGTTGGGAGGTTGGCAGTGATCCTGGAGCCCAGGGAGGTGGTGCAGGAGCCCAGATCCTATAGAGAGCCAAGGCAAATTAGACCACTTGCAGGCAACCACGCCCA
The DNA here is from genome assembly GCF_000313985.2 of Echinops telfairi. Taxonomy (NCBI): domain Eukaryota; kingdom Metazoa; phylum Chordata; class Mammalia; order Afrosoricida; family Tenrecidae; genus Echinops; species Echinops telfairi. The sequence goes on along the minus strand of NW_022106189.1, from coordinate 13,363,581 downwards.
AATCAGTGTTGGAGAGGAAGGAGCATGATTCTGCCACCTGAGATGTCGGAGTGCTGTTTTGCTGTACTCTCTTTGTCTTGTCCTCTTTTCCTATCTTATTTAGGATAAAATAGGTGTAACAAAAAATTCTATATGGACCATCTAAATGCCCAACTGAGTGACATAAGTTACATTTGCCATGTTGTGAAACCATGACCACTATCCATTTCCAAATGGTCATTGTCTCACATAGAAACTCGGTGCCTGTTAAGCAGTAAAACCTCATGTCTTCCAGTGACCCCTGTTAACTGCTCATAAGCTTTGGTGTCTATGTGTGTGCTATTCCTAGATTTCATATATATGGGCTCATGCAATATTTGTCCTCGTGTGTGTGGCTTATTTTGCTCAGTGTGGTGTTTTCCGTGTTCATTCATGTTGTAGCACACATCCCACTGTATAGATAAGCCACTTTTGATCCCTCACACGTCAATGGGAGTTTAGGCTGTTTCCATCTTTTGCCATTGTGAATAATGCAATGAACATTGTTGTGTGTTGGCAAAATCTCACTAAGGAACAGTCAGTATTGTGATTCAGACCCTTTCCAACTCCTAGCTTTTTCTACAACTTCTTGATCACAGTGATCAGGTCAAAAAGAAGGAACAAGTCTACCAAGAGGATTTTCTGCCTATCTTGACTATGGAATCCTATAGAAAGCAAAATTGGAGAGCGAGGGTTTCTTGGTCAGATGGCCAGCACCAGTCCTGAACGCATCCAGAGCAAGAGACTCCAAGACCCGCAACTGGATTCACTGCGAGGCAGGGGAGGTTAGCTTTGCTTAGCGTTCCCCAGCACTTTAATCCACATGACATCAAAGGAGTTCAAAGACTACCCATGAGAGAATACAAGGCAACTACAGCCCCCGAGATTTTAATGAATTTGTACTCCAAACTTACTATTATCTGCAATCAAATGATGTCCCAGGTTAGGCCCCTGCTGTGAATGCCAAAGCCCTGCCCCAGTCCCTTACTCACTTGGCCTTCCTGAAACCTGAGCACTTTTTTTTTTTTTTTTTTAAGTTTGTGGCCTTTTGGCCTGTTTCAGCCACCATGCAGTGCTAAGGTTCCGTGATTGCAGTGAAATTGTTTGAGTGTCTCTGTTTTCTCATCTGTTGGTGAGAAAAACAGAAGCCATGGTGCTGAGTTCTGGAGGAATTCAGGACATGAACGTGTGTTCTCCTGGCAAGTATGCCATTAATGGCAGCTACCGCTGCCTGTGACCCTGGAGGACAGAGTAGAGCTGCCCCTGTGGGTTTCTGAGATGAGCATTCTTTTTTTTGCCTTTTTACATCTTTTTTTTTTTTTTTTACAACTCTTATCGTTTTATTAGCGGCTCATACAACTCTTATCACAATACATACATACATCAATTGTGTAAAGCACATTTATACATTCATTGCCCTCATCATTCTCAAAACATTTGCTCTCCACCCAAGCCCCTGGCATCAGCTCCTCATTTTTTTTTTCTTTCTTTTTTTTAACATTTTATTAGGGGCTGAGATGAGCATTCTTTATAGGAGTAGAAAGCCTCTTTCTTTAGCCTGCAGAATGGCTGGTAGTTTTAAACAGCTGACTTTGTGGTCAGTAGCCCAATTCGTAACCCACTGCACTACCAGAGATACTCAACAGGGTAAGAGGCCCATTCTAACGCTGTGGGTGTACTCCCCAGTTGCCTGCTAGTAAACTGGCTGCCATCTTTGGCATGTGGCGCCGGTGGATTTTCTGTGATGCTTGGAAGAGAAGACATGGGGTGGGACTGTGAGCGTCTACAGGGATACCTGACATTCTTCTGTGTCACCCAGCTCAGGAAACTGGCTACTGCATGAGCCTTAGAGCCCCTTATGATAGACCTGAAGACCCCAGACATCCACTTTCTCAGAATCTCCTGCAGATAATCTCTTGCATCCACCGGATGCACCTGGCCAAAATGCTGACCCAGGAGGCAGGACTGTCAAGAATTCACTCTCCTGAGGATGTCACAGGATGTGAGTAACAGCTATACCGCCCAGCTTCCAGGGTTCAGAAGTCCAATGACATGATCAGGAGTTGTTCTACATGGTGAATGTGCACATACTGAGCCTGACTCATGGGCATGAGGAGGTTCTGTCATATCCTAAGGCTACTTGAAATATGGTTTAAGGCTGTGTGTGGCCTGAGATATGTTTGTCACTAGCCTACAACACAACTGCAGAAACAGAGACAAAGTAGTGAGGATGTTTTGCTAGGATGTTTTTCTGTTTTCTGAACCCATGATGCAAAATTTGGGCTTATATTTTGGATCAATTATTTTTTATTTCATTTTTTTTTTCTTTAACTGCAGTAAAGTTACTTGACAGGGTTCTTCTAGCTCAAGTCTTTATAACTCCTACCAAATAACTGGGTAGGATTACAGAAATGTGAGGTGCTTGTTGGAGAGCTTGCTATCCAGGGGACTTGGATAGCTTGCTAATACTGTAAATAAGGTATACAGAGCCCTGGTGAATTGAGACCAGACAAATAAGGTATATGGAACTCTAAAGTCCATTTCCGATTTGTTTGGAATATTCTTTCTAAATTGTGTTTTAAGACAGTCCTTTAGTCAATTGACACACACACACGGACAAATGAACATCTCTTTATGAAATTAAAATAAAAGTTTCATGCTTATGTGGTACAGTTGGGGCTAAAAGGATAAATAAAAAAAGAAATAGTCCAAAGTAAATAAATAAACACAATTCCAAATACATTCTGTTCGTGGGTTTATAAGCAACAAATCAAATGCAAACTCATTGCCATCTGTCACATTTCTCTTTTAATGTCCATTTTACAATGAGATTCCAGAGGCCGAAATGGGACTCTCACTACCATAAAGTAAGAAGAGCCAGGAGTGGTACATATCCTCGGGGGCCAAGATCTTTAGCCTGAATCTCCTTAATCCAGGGGATAGATAGCTGTGACACCAGAGACAGTAAAAAGCAGCACCAAAGAAATGGTGGCAGCAGACACAGCAAAACAAGAGGGAGGCAGAACAGTGGGCTTCCTGTCCCACCCCCAAACAGAAAACCTTTGGGCAGGAGGCTAGCTGGTGGAGTGGGTTACCTGAGGGCACTTAGTCAGCGGAGGTGAGGGGAGAGCTTACCTGAGAAGACCAAGGCTTATCAGTGGACTACAATGCAGTGCAGTGCAGGGGAACACCTTTGGCCATTTATTGGCAGAGTGACAACAGTTTTGTAACACTCGCCTAAGGAAGACCTAGGCCACGGGGCCAAGAAGGGCTGAGGATGGCTATAGGCACTGCCAAAAAGAGACAGTCCTGATAGAAGAACTATATGCTGAATTGTAACCCGTGTTTCCCCATAATGCACCACTTAACTGTGACTTCTGGATGGTGTTTGCAATGAACCCTTGAACCCAATAGAGAGGTAGAGAGAGTATGGAAGAGACAGTTGGTATTAGAATTGGTAGAGAGGCTGTATGCTGCAGGCATGTCTGACCTCTGCTTCATAGAAGTTAACCTGGGGCTGATATTGATGGTAATTCCCCTCCTCCTCCCTTATGAAATTACAAAATAAACAAACAAACAAAAACCACACTGCTATTGAGTTGTTTGCAACTTATAGTGACCCTACATGACTGGGTAGAACTACCCCTGTGGGTTTCAGGGACTGTAACTCTTTAAGAGAGTAGAAAGCCTCATTTTTCTCCCACAGAGTGGCTGATGGTTACAAAGCGCTGACCGTGAGGTCAGCAGTGCAATATGTATCCACCATGCCATACTGCCCTAACATCATTTTCTACACAAACAATGCATTCTATTATATTTTATTACATATTACAATATCCTATTATATATTATTATATTTTACAAAAATATGAGTACATGAAATATCGAAGGGGAAAAAATCCCCAGCTCTTTCACCACCAGTGGCTTGCGAAGTGCTAGTCTATTGTCATTAGTTGAGTCGCAGGAAAAACGGAACCAAATGCTATCCGTTCCTGCCTTGGCATCGGGGTCTGCTGCAGATCAAACTTCTATGTCCCATAGGCGTGTCGTTGGTTGATTTGCTGCAGTAAATCCACAGGCCTTTCTTCCTAGCTTATCTTCGTCTGAAAACTGCTGAAACTTGTGCGGTGTCATAGCAACACGAGCCTCCACTGACAGATAGGAGGTAGATATATTTGAGGGGTGTTGGCTGGGAATTGAACCCAACCAAGTCTCTTATACAAAAGATGACAGTTCTAGAGCTGCTTTCTCTGACCTGTCTAGAGAGTAAAGGAACAGTCAAATTGGGGTCATCGGTCATGTTGAAGGGGTTCTGGTGGCATAGTGGGTTAGGAGTTGTGCTGACAACTTCTGCTCTCATAAAGAAGCCAAGTTTCAGGACCCCCCCCAGGGGCAGTTCTACTTTGTCCTATACACTCAGTAGGTGTCAGAATGGACTTGTTGGCAGTGAGAGGTAGTGTGGATCTAGCCTCAGCCATCGTGTCCCTCTGGAGGCACCTGCCCCCGGGGACTATGGCCCTGACTCTCCTGATTCACTGGGCCTTGGACTGTGAGACAAGATCAGTATCTGACAATGACAGATCTTTCATCTCCTAGCAAAATAATAGAATGAATCCTACCACTCAGACATACAAGGGGGGAAAAAATTCCCCCAAAGTGAATTTAGATGTCTCTGTGCCAGCTACCAGCCATTTCCACCCCACCAGTATTTGTTCTCAGATGAAATTTGATCACACTTCAGAGAACTACTTTGGATTCAAATGCTTACATATGACAATGCTTATTTCCATTAAATTTTTAATGTACATACAACGCTCATTTCCAACATTTTTTGAAATGAGAACCCTGATTTTTTTTCAACCTCATAGAAATATAATTAAAACAGTAACTGCTTCACTCTGGTTTGAGCAAAGGGTCTCATTTCTACCACAGATGTACTGAATCCAAATCTGCATTTTAACAAGATCCCAGGTTGCATATTATGTTTAATAAGATCTTCTATATACATATGAATCACTTGAAGTTCTGTAAGAATCACCTGAGGATTTTGTTAAAATGTAGATATAGATATAGAATCTGATTCAGCGCAACTAAGATAGAAATGCAATTTTTCAGCTGGGGGTCAAACCAGAATGAACTGGTTCAAAGTTCTGAACTGAAGTGCCTAAATTGCATATATTTAAATTGTAGACTTCAATCAGTTTTCAAATCTGCATGTATCTGTGGCATCATTACCACAAGAGAAGCACTTCTGTCAGCCCCCACAGTTTCCTTGTGCCCTTTTATAATGCTCCGCTCATGCTTTGTCCCTCGGCAGCCACTCTTAGTCACCATAGATTAGTTTACACTTTCTACAATTGTATCTAAGTGGAATTAAATGTGTTCTTTGTGTTCTGGCTTCTTTCTCAGCACATTATTTTTCAGATTTTATCAGTACTTCATTCCCTTTTTGATTGCTAAGTAGTACTTCACTATATATATATTCCACATTCCATTCAACTGGAAAATAAAAGATTTAATTGTCCTAATTCTCCTGAAAGTAAAATGATGAAGAAGAGAGGGAAAGGAAGCAACTTTTTCCAGGTTCATTCCCAACTCAGTCTCTCTGTAGTTGCCATCTTCTTGGGGTTTGGAATTGAATTGTGTCTCCCACTCTTGAGCAGATTGGGTCTTGATCTAATAGAAGTAAGGTACCTGTTTCTAGCAAGTTGACTTAACTCTGGCTCATGATGACCCCATACATGTCAAAGTAGAACTGCGTTCCATGTTTTCTCAATGGCTATTTTTTGAAGTCCACACTAAGGCTTCCTTCTGAGGTACCTCTGTCTAAACTCAAAACCATTTTTTTTTTTTTTGGTAGCAGTTTGTCTTATTCGTCTAGTACAGAAATACTACGAATGAGTGGCTTTCATAAACAGAAACTTGTTTTTCACAATTGAGGAAGCTAGCAGTCCAGGTTCTGAGCACCAGATCACGGGAAAGGCTTTGTCTCCGTTGGCTAGGGAGAAAGGTCCTTGTCTGTCCCACTGCTGCTCCCTGGTCCCGAAGAGAACTCTGTGTGTGCCATCATGCCACACCTCTCTCACTATGGGCTTGTTTCATCTCAAAAGAGAGCAACTCAAGATACTCCCTGCAGTAATCCTGTCTCATTAACAAAGACAGATCATTCCCAAATGGGATTGTAACCAGAGTTTCCAATCTGTCTATTCCAATCTGACCCTTGTTGAGAATGTGCATTCCCACCCCAAATATACTGAATCAGAGTCTACATTTTAACAAGATCCTCACGTGATTCTTATGGATATAAAACACAGGGGAGCTCCTTAAAATCTAATATTGATTCAGTATATCTGAGTGGAAATGCAAATTCTCAGGGGGCCAAACCAGAATGAACAAGTTCAAGGCACTGATCATACCCACAGAAGCTAAGATTGACAACATATATTCTGGGCAGGTATAATCACATCCATAACACAGATACCTGTTTGCAACACCCAGGGACTCCTTTGCAGGATGAGGGAAGACAGAACAGACAGCGAGATACAGAGGAATGATGGCCCTCTGAAGATAGAGGGACAAATGGAGGGATGCTGAAGCTGCCTATGGAGGAACACTTGGACCTCCAGAAGCTGGGAAAAACAAGAAAGAATCCCTTAGAGCAGTGGTTCTCAACCTTCCTAATGCAGTGACCCTTTAATACAGTTCCTCAAGTTGTAGTGACCCCCCCAACCATAAAATTATTTTTGTTGGTACTTCATCACTATAATTTTGCTACTGTTATGAATCGGGTGACTCCTGTGAAAGGGTTGTTCAACCCCCAAAGGGGTCACGACCCACAGGTTGAGAACTGCTGCCTTAGAGCCTTCAGAGAGAACATGATCCCCCTGACACTATGAATTTTACACTCAGCCTCCCAAACTGTGAAACAATATATGTCTGTTTTCATAGCAGCCCTGGGACACAAATTTACTTGGCCGGGAATGCTTGTCTCCCACATCTTTGCAAAGCTGACACTTGTTCCTCATTCTCGTCTCACCTCAGAGTCACTTCTTGGAGGTCTTTCTTGATCCCTGTGCCCCACCAATCTATCACATCACCCAGTGTTAGGTTCTCTAAAGTACTCATTGTTCTCTTAGTCTGTTGAATTGTTTGCTCTTTTATGTATATCCTTGGCATTAGAATGTGGGCTCTCATCTCTCTTGCTCACTATTACATTCTCCATGCATGCCTAAAATAAAATAGTGGGTACCTAGATTGGAACCAGTGATTTGTGATTGACTGCTGATCTGGGTAGTCCAAAGCCAGCCAATAGCTCTGAGGAAGAATGGTCTGGTCTACTTCACAGGCAAGAGAAACTATGGAACAATTATTCTTTGTAGTCACAGGGTCACCATGAGTCAAAATCAACTCCCCTGAAATGGGTTTTGGTTTTGGATGTATGGTAGCTAAGGAGTCCCAGGGAGGTGCAAAAAGTTAAGGAGTTGGCTACTTATCAATAGGTTAGTGATTCTAAGCCATTCAGAGGCTACTCCTAAAACATCATTTAAAATCCTGTGAAAGCCCCAAACTAAAAGTTGCCATCAAGTTGAGGCTGATGCATAGTGACCCTATAGGACAGGGTAGAACTGCTCCTGGGAGTTACTGAGACTGTAACTCTTTATGGGAGTAGAAAGCTCTTTCTCTCAAAGAACAGCTGGTGGTTCCAAACTACTGACCTTCTGGTTAGCAGCCCAATGCTTAACCACTACATCACCAGAGCGCCTTAAAATCCTATGAAGCACAGTCAAAACAAACTAGACAGAGAATTATCGTTTGCTTTTGTTGCTACTTTTAATAGTGGGTGCTCAATAAATGTTGGCTAAATAAATGTATAAGTGAAGGAAAGAAAGATGAAGGGGATGCGGAAGACATTTGGGAAGCCACAACAACACAGAGGACTCCCAAGCCGGGATGGGAGCTGGAGAGAACTGGCAAAGCAGCAGCTTTGTGGAAACCTTTGGAAAGAATTGATGAGAAAGCCAACCTCAGCGATTCCCAGTGCACTGCTGGTTCCGATACTCCTACAAATCATCTGATATGCTAAATCATGTTTAGGGTCCTCTGATCATGGCCACAGGGAGTTATGAAGGTCACTCAGGCATAATTTGCATACTGCCAAGCTCCTAAGAGCCTCTAAATAAAAGTCCCTTGGGTCCCCAGGCACTATTTTTGAGAAGAAGGCCATCCAGGACAGATTAAATCGAGTCAGCTTCCACAACACAAGGGAATCTGAAACCTCACCCTCCACCTGCCTACATCTGCGAATGTCTTCCACTATATTTGCTGTCAGATGCTTCCCAGGGAAGCAGTTATTACATTGAAAATGGTACACACATGCTATTGTCATTCCTGTTTTATACAACAACTCCACTGTTTACAGGTATTTTCACTCAGACTCTAATCCCTTTTCTAGATTTTAATCATAAAATGTCACTTTGAGGATACAGGTACGCCCGACCGAAGTCAGAGTATTGTCCATCGCTTTGTGCGCATGTGAAAGCTGGACACTGAGGGAGGAAGAGCGCAGAGGACTTGATGGCTTTAGATGATGGAGTTGGCAAAGAATATTGAAAGGACCAAGGACTCCAACAGAACAAACAAATCTGTGTTGGAGGGACTTCCCCTAGAACGTTCCTTGAAAGGAAGGCTGGTGAGATTCCGTATCAGGTATTTCTGGACAGATCATCAGGAGGGATCAGACCAGTCCCTGGAAAAGGACATCGTGCTTGGTAAAACAGAAGAGCAATGAAAAAGAAGAAGATCTTTCATGAGATTTATTGGCACGATGGCTGCAACCAGAGGCTCAAACAGGAATGATGGTGAGGATAGTGCAGGAGAGGCAGTGTTTTGTTCTATTTCACATAGGGTCACTGTGAGATGGATCCTCCTTTGGCAGCACCAAACAACATTATCTCCGTAGCTGGAGGCATTTGAGGTCACAATGCTTAGTAGGAGGCAAAGCTAATTACTAGCTAGATAATCTTAAGCACTGCGCTTCCTCTTCATTTGTTATATGTTAAGAGCAGGAGATCACGGCAGTGATATTAATACAAACTAAATCACTCACTATGTAGGTGCAAACTAAGGCTGCAATTCCAGGACACTAGTAAATGACAAAGTGAACCCAAGTAGCCTAACTCTGAGCCCAGCATCTCAGCCCCTAACATATGGAAGAAGCTGGCTTATGGCAGATTTTGAGATGCGTAGAAGATTGTCAAGGAAAGCTGAGAAAGTGGGACAGTTTCCTCTAAATTTGGAGGGGCTATGAGGGCCCAAGAAAGAAAAACAAAGACCAAACCCTGGAATATATGTATGTTCCCTCCCAACTCTCCCCCAATCATTTTATTTTGGATGGAAGAGAAAAGATTGCTGGCATCCCCCTGGTCTTGGGTCTGAAACATTCCACTACAGCAGAGAAAAGGCCACAGGTCTAGGGGTTCCGGTGGAGTCCCCTAGGGAATGGAAGATGGAGGGAGGACCCAGGACAAAAGAGTAGAAAGCCAGCACAAAATGAGAATTTATCAGCTGGAAGAGGAAGAAAAATTTGGAGTAGTTTCTAACATGAATGTGGGTTTTGAAGCAGGACTGAAGGAGAAAATGATCGTTTCAGAAGTGTGACTTTAAAAGAGAAATGTTTTGAGGAGGCAAAAAAAAGAAAGCAGCAAGTAAGCCATAGACTAAACCCCAAAGATCACAGACACTGAGGAATCCTATGATTAACAGCTTGACAATAGAAAATATGAATCTCTTAAACTTAACAATCCACATTCAAATGGATGTTAAACTGAAAAGAGCAGTGCTGTTGCTGCAGCCAAAGTGATGCAGCTGAAAACCGGGGAAAAGAAATTATAGGGCAAAAATTAAGAACGTTAGTCTAGTTGAGGACTGTGGTTAACCCCTGGCTACCCCCCCACCCCATTTTGCCCTCTCACTGCTAGGATAGAGCTAAAAGCACAAGGATGCAGGTTTGACTTGGAAGTAAGTGGAGTTTGTAGCAAGGACAGAGTAAGCCCAAGAAATACTTTATCAGATGGGTAAAGAGAAACGTTCCCTGCGTCACTCATCTGAGACTCCTGGGAATAACTTCAATCCTAGAGATGTTTTTGTACATTACTGATGTGAGCTACTGCACTGGCAGCCTTGGGGGCAAGTAGGCGAGGGATGCAAGTGCCCAAATCCCAGCAGCACTAGTTCCAAATTGAGACTTTGCCATTGGATTTCTACTAAAAAAAAAAAATCCAAAAGGGGCTTTTTTCCCCTGAAAGTTGTCCAGGGACAACTTTTCGCTGGGTCAAGGTTTCAATGCACACAGTTTTAAGTAACCAAGGCACACAATGCTGAGAACTATGTATCTGCTCTTTAGAAATGAATGTTTCGCTGGAGAATATAACAGAACGAAAATCTTTCTTTAAAGCGTGTTGCAAGAAACCTCCGGAGTTGGTTCATCCCCGTGTCCCACAGGAAGGTCGTTTAAGAAGGCCCACGAGTGAAAATGTGTTTCCAGTCACCATCAAATTCACACACTCGGAAGGCAAGGAGTCAGAGATGCAACACCTATTTCCAAGAGCTGATGTCCGCAAACGCATCACTGCTCGCTGGCTCCTAAGATCCAACTCCTTGCGCTCCACAGATGGTCTCGGCGCCTTGCTGGACTTTCTGCTCGCCCTACTACTGGGTTCCAGGAATTAGCTACACTCCGTTGCATGGCGGTTTTTTTTTTTTTTTTACCCCCTCGACGCTTAGAAAACCGCAAAGGGATTTTAACCAAAAGGAAGCAAAGGTTTCTTTTCATAAATTCGATTAGTCTTTTCCACTTTCTCTACCTGGAGACATATCCTTCGGGAGGAATTGTATACCCTTAGCGAGGCACTGTGGCTTGCAAGGCGCAGGGAATTTAAGACACCCAATGTGGACTGAAAGTAGAAATTGTAGGCACTGGCAGTCGCCCGCCAAGTCATTTCCAAATGCCCAGGCAGGGACGGCCCTGTTCCAGAAGAATGACAAAGTTTGTCGCGGGCGAGCAAGGTGGGACTCCTGGCAGGGGTTCGTGTAGGAAGCCCGCCCTCCGCTCGCTCCAGCTGAATTTCCCACCCTAGCCCGCGGCGCCGCCGGGCGCAGCGTACCTGGAGTGGCACCCGGCGCCCGTCTGGAGAGAGCTGTGGAACCGGGGATGTAGGGCGTCCGGCCTGGCCCGCCCCCCCCACCCGCCCCAGACCCCGGCCACCCAATGTGTGCCTTATACGGGCTTAGGCTGAACTGCCTGGGAGGGAGTGTGGCCCCGGGCGCAAACGGGCGCGCGCCCAGTGGCCTCAGCGCGAGACCAGGGGCCCAGGCGCCCAGCCTAGCCTGCTCCGGAGGCTCCGGGTTCGAAGCAGCATCGTTGGCCTAGAAGATACTAGGATGTTCAGGACAGCGGTTCTGATGGAAGATTTTTTTGAAATTCCCGGAGTGTCCAGCGACTTGGAAAATAAACGAACCTAAGGTGGGCTCCGAATTTCATCTGCGCTTGCTGTCATTTTTCGGGTGCCCCTCCTCTCCCCTCACCACACGCGCCCCAGTTCCAAAAGAGAATCCTAAAGACAAGCGAACGGGAACCCTGAACCCTCCTTCCCCTGTCCCCCAACCCACGCCAGTCAAGGAAAATAAATATAAACTCCGGTAGTTAAGGCGGGGACATTCAGGGGCCCTCATCCCCCCACACAGGCTCGAACACACCCCACAACCACTTACGCAGAAGCCCCCCCACACTCGCCCCCCTCCCCCACCCGGCTGCGTCCCACCCCCTTCCCGGGGAGGGGAGGGACTGGGAACCCGATACTAGGGCTCCAAACCCTAAGCGTTTCCCCATCAATAATGTTGATACCTTCGATGTGCGTCCTCCCCCGCCCTTCGGGTGCCGCTACTGCCTTTCTGCCGTTTTGGGCTCGGCTTAAGAAAACGAAACCTCTTCTACTGCCCTTCTGGCCCCGGCCGGGGTCCAGCCTGGCCTGGGGCAGTCGGCTGAGCCGACCTGGGCACGGGCGGAGCACTGGAGGAGACCCCCAGGTCTGGGCAAGGTGCTCAGCCCACGCTCGCGCAACAGAAAGGAAGGTCCAGGACTCGGCCAAGGCCTCATCCCACTCTCCTTCCCAGACCCGAGGTCACTTTTACGGGAAGATACTTTTACAGGAAGAAGAACCAAGTCTCCGAATGGGGAGCCTCAACACGCTCTACCCTCCTCGGGAGAGGGAATAGAGCAACGGGGCTCAGAAACCTTTCTCTGAGAATGGGGTGGTGGTCCACGACCTTTGGGCAGAGCCTTCTGCCCCGAGAACACTCTTCAGTCTTAAGGAAAACTGAGGCAACACTGTGCTAGAAACACAGGCTTCACAACCCCCTGGGCGGGGTTTCAAAAGTCGCTATGTGCTTCTCCCTGTTATGGTCTCTCCCCACTCTCGAGGTCACGACCTGGGCACAGCCCCTGCCTCACTTCGGGCTTACCCCATTTCCTATCATAGATCAGTGCCTAGGGCTTCTCAGGAACGGATCTCTCCCAGTCCCCACCCGGGCCTGGAGTGGTGCAATCCTGTGTGGAGCGGGTCAGGGCTCTAGGTTGAGAGATGGGCATCAGCGCTGGCAACTCACTCGTATTCGCCTCTTTCAATTCACTCAAAAAAGGAAAATGAAGCCCCACTATGTATGTATTTTGATCACGGCATATGGCGCCTCGCGGACTCTGGAAGCCAGCGTCAGCGAATCTTGGAACTCTGGCCCTAGACAATGGTCAGTAATTGATGTACCGTCAACAGTTAAGTCCAGTTCTCTTCTCTCAGCCCTACTGACCATCCCCTCTCCTCCCATCCACCCCTCCCACCACCACCACCTCTCCTCTTCTCCCAGAGCCACCGAGGGAAAGAAAACAAACAAATTAACCGGGGACGCCACTCGCAGAGTTAGACCTTTGAGCACAAAAAAGAACGAAAAAAGTTATTAAAGTTTGGAAAAGCCCCTCCCCCCCCCCAAATTAATTCCTCCCTGCTTGTCCATTTTTAATTAAATGCCAAAGAGCTGCTTTTGTGCGCGCATTTTGTTTGGTGTTTGGGCGGGTGTGGTTTTTTTTTGAAAGGGAGGGGGGAAGTTAAAAAACACCCTAAACATCCCACTGACACATAGAGCAAGCCAGGAGTATGTGTGAAGCTATTCCCCGGAGCTTCCCGCCGCATCTGCCCACCACGCGGGCTGAAGGGTTTGCGGGACGACTCCCTCAGCTCCGTTCCCTGTAGCAGAAGGTATTCCAGAGGCCCGGACTTTCCAGAAGCCACGTTTGTAGAAGACAGATGCGGGTGGTTTCAAAACCGGAGCTCTTCGGGGAAGCGATTGTGCATGTGCACGGACGCATTCGAGTAACAGAAGGGCACTGACTGGCGAGTTTGCGAGCACGCCCGTCTGTGGGGTGCAGTACAGGATTTACTTGTGCTTCCGTACTTGTTCCCGGGGGGTCTGGGGGAAGCGAGCTGCTCACACCCCAGGAGCGTGCAGATCCATCTTTGCCGAGGGATCTCTTTAAATATTCAGTGAGAAATAATGGCATTTGAAGCACCACCTATGGAAACATTATTATCTTCATTCTTCAACATCAACCGCACTGATAGCTTCGTTTGTCTTTTTATCAAAATCTACTGTACCCAACAGGACCTGGGGAGAAAGAGAAGGGAGGCAGAGGGTGTGTGTGTGATGTCAGGGACCAAGCCAGGGCAGAGGAGAGGGATAATAAAAGGCGAAGAGAAGAGAAAAGATTGACCAGAAGAGAGGGGAGAAGTTACACCGAGGGGGAAAAATAGTCAGCAGGAGGAAAACAGAAACATTTATCTGCACATCAAAAGCCTGAGATTTTAAAAAGATCGAAGCTGCCAGGAGAAAGAAAGGGAGTGGGGTGGGGACACTTGGGGAGCACGTTTCATTAAGGGTCCACAGTACTCAAAGCTCCGCTGCGGAGCTCAGTGCCCACTTCGCGCGAACTAGTTGTGGCACTATTCAGACTCCAGAGCACTCCCGAATTGAGCCGTCCTTAGGAGCACTCTCCTTTCCCGATCACAAGATAGGGCAGGATTGTGTATCTGTACCTTCTCCCTCAGCCAAAGTTTAGTATGTCCTTCGGGCTTAGGACTTCAGGAACCTGGGGACGAGGAGACCCTAGGCGCAAAGCTGTGCGGGGCAGAGGACTGAGCCCCAGGTTCCGGGCATCTGCTCTCGGTGGAGGGAGTGGCGATCCGGGCTGGCTCTGGGCCGCAGGTAGGGGGCCTGCCTCCCAACCTGAGGCGATGGAAATAGAACGAAAAGTTTGGGCGAGGCTCTAGGCAAGTGCCAGAGAAGTGGAGGCGAGCTCCCGAGCCGCAAAGCCTGGGCAGGCAGGGACCCTCTCACTCAGCTCCTGCTCCTGGCCACAGCCGTAGCCCAGAGAGAGGGTCGCAGTCACAACCACCACCGCCCCCCACACACACAATCCCCTGCTAGCAGGGAAGCCGGGGGGTTCTTGGGACTGGCCGGGCCGAGCTTCCCAAGGCCTAGGGCCAGCTGTGGGGCGCAGGGTGACCAGCGGCCCGCCCCCTCCCCCAACTGGAGGGAGTCCGGTCCGGTCCCGCACTCCGCCCGCCCCGGGCTCGGCGGCGCCACCGCCGCCACCGCCTCCCCGCGGAGTGACGCGCCCTGCAGCCAACCCGGGTGGCTGGGGGGGCAGGTCCGGGAGGGGTCCTGGGCGGAGTTGGGCCGCCCCCTTATCCCACGAGCTCGGGGGACTTCTCTCCCGAAAACTTCAGCCCTAATTGCCCTGGGAATGTCTGAGGTAGAGAAAGGGAGCGAAGGAGCAAGCGAGAGGCAGGACAATCGGGAACCATGGGGAAGGGAGGGGCGGGGGGTGGGGAGGGTGGCGGGAGATTTGCGCCACCCAAAAGCGAGAGAGCCCCAAACCCATCACGTCCCCAAACCTTTCCTCGATCCTCTTCTCCGCGCCCCCGCGAGCCCGGGATCCAGGGGATGGAGAACTCGGGGCGAGAGCGCCGAGCCAGGCGGCGAGAGCCGGGGAGG
>NW_022106189.1:13274521-13347646 GCF_000313985.2 Echinops telfairi | reverse complement strand
GGGGGGAGCCGCCGCCGCCGCCGCCGCTCGAGTTCCGTAATTTTGAGAAGATTTTTTTTAGTAATTTTTTATTCTGCCCCAGCTGATGTGTGAGCCAGCATGTCGCGGAGGAAGCAAGCGAAGCCGCAACATTTCCAATCCGACCCCGAAGTGGCCTCGCTCCCCCGGCGAGATGGTGAGTGCTTCGGGCCGCGCCGCGGACCTACACACACACACACACACACACACACACTTACACACACGTACACACCCACCCCCACACACGCACTCCGACTCACGCAACTCGGACCCACGCACACGCCGCCTGGCTCCCGCACCCGGAACCCCCGAGTCCCGGCTCGCCTGGCCACGCCGGGAGTTTGTCTCCTTCTCTCGCATTTTCAGTGTGCTGTGCCTGGCTTCCCCCCTGCTCCGGGTACAGCACACACTTTTCCTGGCAGGACCTTTCCGGAGTTGTTGGGTGCTCCTGTGGGGCGGAGGGCAAGCCGGTCTGCTTTTATCCCCCGGGCCAGTTTTTCCGGGGTGCGGAGCCTGGGAGGCGCCCCAGCCGCCTCCGGGTCCCTGGCGGGGCTCGGGCGTGGACTGAGGGCTAGGCGCGCCGGCCACCGGGCTCCCGTTCTCCCGGCGCCGCTCTCGGGGCCCCGGCTGTCCCGGGCCCTCCCGCAAGCGGGACGGAAGTTTACTTGGTGCTCGGGGCTGAACTCCGATCGCGAAGGGAGTTCGGCCTCCCACTGCAGCCCACGCCCGCGCACACGCTACTTCGGCCTGCGCGGCGCAATGGAGGGACTTCGGGGGGCACAGCTGGGAGAAGGTCGGGACCCGAAGCGAGGCGCGCAGAGCCTGACGCTGTGGTCGCGGCGGGGGCGAAGAGTGCTTTTCGCTGTCGGTTACTCCCCGAACCGAGTGCGAACAGAAGGGAAGGTGTCCTTAGGGCTACCCAAGTTGCTCTCCCTTGCATCTTTTCCCCCAACACGTGCACTCAGTGACCTCTAGGATCTAGAGACTGCGCCCGCTGGGGTTCGTGGGACCCTACACTTCCAGATGAGTCGGGGAAGGGAGTTGGGAGGGCTATTTGTCAGGGTTGGGCTATCCAGCCCAAAGGAGAACCTCTCCCTGATGCCGGGCGTTTGCGTTCTCTGGTGGAGGTGACCACTGCGAGAGGCCCCCAAAGTGCAGAACAAAGTTTGTGTTCAGGACCTATGGCCCAGAGTGAGAGAGGTGGGGGCGGTGTTTGGAGAGGAGGACACCTTGGATTGCGCCTTGTCCCTTGAATGTTCTGTGTAGGAGCCTCCAGGCTCCTAGCTAGGCCCAGCGCACTGGGCAATGGAATGGCGCTCGGCTCGGCTCCCCGTGCAACCCCAGCTGGGACTCTACCCTACCCCGCAGGATAATTCCTGGGATTCTCATGTTTACTTTGGGAGCATATAGGAGGGAGCCGGACCCCGACCAGGTTCAGAAGAACACTCTGAGATCCCCATCTGTGTCCACCAAACACAAGCCGGCCCCACTGTCCTCAGGATCCTTCCCCAGAGGCCTGCTCCTTACAGTGGACCTCGGATGCAAAGCCCTGGCTGCGAAGGAAAGGGATCCCTCCCCTCCCAGTACACACACTTCCCTTTACCCAGCTGCTGGGAAGGGGATGCTTGGCTTAGGGAAACTGATTCAGAACATTGCTTACAACACGTGCCTCCAAAGTTCTTCCTTAAAGCATTTGTAGCCTCACCGAGAGCCTCTGGGATTTCTCAGTCCACTAAGAGCCCCTAAGAGTTTTCAGCTTTCCACTCCTGGCAAAGCCAGGGGAGAACGGAACAGAGGCCTGAGCAACTTCTCCGATGTTTTTCTCCGGCTGCCTCAACTGGTTTCTTCTTCTCTTGCCCACACTCATCTTTCTTAAAGTTTTTGGTCAGAACTTCCACCGCTGAATACTGTCAGAGCTCACAACTTGTCATTGTAAAACCCAAAAAGAAGAAAAGAGAAAGATTGGTTGTTCTTTTTGGGGGGTGAGGTGGTGGTGGTGGTGTAAATTTGAAATAATTTCATCCACTTTCAAAAAAAAAATCCTGTGTTGCATGGAAAAATAAAGCCTGCTAGGTTTTTCCTTTCTCTTCTTGCCTTGCAAATCAAGAATTTTTAATAGGTAAGTCTGCTCATAAAGCAACAGCATAAAAAAGAGTTCACTGCTTCTTACCATGATTATTATTAGTACTGTTATTTTTACATTGATTTGAGCTTGAAGGGCGTTAGTTAAGTATCTGGAATGAAGTTTCTTTCCTATCTTTTTCTTCTAATTCCTTTTTCTTTTTTCACCCCCAAAGCTAGTTCATTGTCCTAAGAAGCAGTAAACTGTAAGGGGCACTTACTTCCCTTCCAACCCCCTTCCCTGTCCTCTCCCCACTCCCTCCTCTTTTTCTTCCGTGGGATTGGATTTAGGCTCTCACTATTTTTACGTGGCTGAACAATAAGTTTGGAAGAAATTGCCTGGAGGGTAGGTTTTGTAATAAGACTTAAGGATTTAGTGTGGTTTGGTAATGTTGTTGTTAGGGTGCTGTCCGAATGTATTTTCAACTCACAGTGACCCCATGTGACAAAGTAAACCTGCCCCGAAGGCTTTTTTCAGGAAAATCACCAGATCTTTCCATTTAGAGCTGCTGGGTGGGTTTGAACAGCCAATCTTTCTCTAAGCAGCCACAGTATGCTTATGCAGTGTGCCACTAGGCTTCCTTTTGTTGCGGTAATACTCTACACAACTAATCCTTTCCAATGCCTAACTTATAGGAAGACCAAGGGAATTCCAGTGCTTTTTATTTGGGGATATTTGTCGGATCAATGGAATTGAGGTTTCATAATATAAATCAGTTGCCATTAAAAGTCACCTTTTCTGCAGTTAGCCCAGCAATCTATTCCTCTTCGCGTGCACTTATCCATTGTCAGGACGTATTTTGCTTTTATTTTTGTAACATAAAGTTAGTACATTTTAGAAGACAAATAGCTTGTCTAACAATTTGGCAGGTTTGTCTGTTTGTCTGTTTTTCTCTTGTATCTTGAGATGGCCTTAAAAGATGCCCAATTAATTGTTGGACATTGTGAATTGAAGTTATTTTTTTTTTTGCTCTATTCCTTTGCTAGTGTCTCAAATTTGAAGGTTTTTAACCTAGGAGGGCCCTAGAAACGTTTGTAGACCTCAGTGGCAGTAGCCCAGAATGAACTAATGTGCTGCGGGTATCATGGACAAGGGGGCTTCAAAAAGTTCATGGAAAAGAGTTAAAAGGTCATGGAAGTTTCCCACGAAAATTTTGAAGTCCCCTTGCATGTAAATATGTATGCTTACAAAACCAAAAAAGCAAGCCCTGATGCACAGCAATACCAATAGAACTTAATTGGAATAAATTCAAGAAAACAAGATTGTTTAGTCCGTGTTAAGATGTTGCTACCCTAGTGCAGCTGAAATGCCAGACTACTCTAAAAGAAACTAGAGGATTTTTCTGTTTCTTAGAAACCAAAATTATGGCAAATCGTCAAGTGATATCAACAAGTTTCAAATCACTCATAGGAAAATAACTGCAATTGGAAATCCTACATACCCAGTTAAGTCACTCGGAGGAGAAGGGGCATTGGAGAACTATAATAGTTTCATAGGTGTATTCTTTACTAAAGATCTTAAATTGGCTACTTGGTGTGCGTTCTTTTGGTGGTGTTTTGAGGATTCCTGTAACACTATGGATGGCCTATTCAGACACCTTAATTTATTTTTAAAGTATTCAGTGCTTAGCTTTTTCAAGGAAAATGTAATATTGGAAGGAAAATTTTAAATGAATTACAGAGAAAACAGTGACTTTGTCATATAAAGAATCTTTAAAAAAATCCCCCTTATATATATTAATAGTGAAATTCTATTATTTATCAAAATAATTTATTCATTCTGAGCAGTTTAATGGCAATGCATTGATTTCTGGGCCCAAAAGGTTAGAAAGAACTATAATTAATTGCTTATTTTGAAAAACCGACACCTGCATGATAAGGCTGTTGGAAAGAATTTATGCTTAAGAGGCCTATTTTGAGTTGAAGTTTGTAGTGTAATGGAAGATTCTGGATGAGAAATGCGGTGGGGGTGGGGGGTGGCTGCTCATACATCCTCAAATGTTAAAAAACAAACAAACAAATCAGCAAAGTCTTAAATGAAGTGTGAGACAGTGAATGTAAGAATGAATTTAGGATCTTGAATGTTTTCTAGCTTATTTTGCATCAAGTTCTCCTATGGTTTATGAACACAAGTGTCAATTTATAAGTTATTCTTTGAGGACTTTATTTTATTTCTTTTGACTTTACCAACAAAAGCCCTTTTGGAAAGCAGAAACCCACATTTTAACCTGGCACTCTTACTAGGTATGGGGGGATAGGGAACTAGTAGCTAAGTTGTTTTGAGATTGTTAATAGCCAATCTCTGTAACAAACAGCAAATTCCTTTTTACAATCTTAACTGTGTTTTTCTAAGACATACTGGTACAGCTAGCCACCTCTTCCAAAATATGGAACAGTTAAACTGAGGAGATAGTTCGTTAACCTCAGAACCAACCCCCTCCCCTGCAAAAGAAAGAAAGTTTGTGTCAGGCTTTAAAAAACCTAGATGTGTTGAGCTGTTTTAACCTTTGCTAGCCTCCTTCCATGCAAAGGTGACAAGGTCCAGATCATAATATGTCCTTCAGTATCTTCCCAGTGACCCCCAAATTGAGTCTTGCTAGTCACTTAGCAGGAAGTTAGTAGTTTATTTTAGTTTCACCTTATCAGCTTGGCTTCTTTTCCTAACCTTATTCCCCTGTCACCCTCAGATGCCAGACCCCCAAAGGGGAAGATTGACAGGTAGTTCCCATAGCTCAGCTTTACCCTCAAACAACAGGGATTTAGTTTCTTGTGCCTTTGCCAATGTTTATGTAGTCAAAGTTTAGATCTTGCCTTAAGGAGTCTCTCTTTTACGCGTCACTGGAATAGGAAAGCCACAAAGAAGTTTTTGAACGAACCCTTGCAACTGGAACCCCATCTAGTGTTCAGTTTGATTCATCTATGTGGACGACATTTCCCCTTTCATTTCTTGTGTACATTTAAGCGAGCTTGGGTTGAGAATTTAAAAGCAAAGCCTTGTCTGGGTGGTTAGTTTTGCAGAAATCTCACTTGGAGTCTTATGCTATTCTTGGTTAGAACACTGAGAGAACTTGAAGGTGCCAATAAATTTGGGAATTACATATCAGATAGAAGAAACTTTAGACTTAACAGGAAATATGCACAGCATGCCCTGCAATATTTAAAATGTCTTTGCAATCTTAGATTGGACATCCACATTCAGATTCAGGCTTTTACCAGATCTATGCAAAAAGAAGAAGAAGAACAAGAACAAGATAATGATTAGTCAATCGAAAAAGATTGTGATAACCTTTCCAAACAGATCTACAGACAGGAATAGCCTATGAAAATTATGAGCTCCAAACTCACAATTGGGAAAGATTCTGTTGTAAAATGTGAGGGCGAGCTTCAGAGAATGTGAGGTACAACGGAATATTTTTTGAGGAGCTTCAAAAAAGAAAACTAAATGCAGTAGGGTAGGTTTGGTTTTGTTTTGCATCCTTTTCCTACCTAGCTAAACATTTCTGTGTGGGGCATAGTTTTATTTCTATTTTCTCAGTAGACAAATGTGCCAGAATACTTCAGTTTTCTGCCTCCTATTCTGCAGTGTTCGGCTCAGATGATGAAAACCCAACAAATTTGATGTAGGCATCAAGCACCCAAATAAAATAAAAACATCTGGAATTTGAGAATAAACTTGGTGGAGCAATAAGATCACCCCTTTAAAAAAAAATGCCTTAAAATATTTAAACTATCACGTGTGTGTTTAGAAACTACTTAAAAATTTTCCCTATCTGACCATGATTACAAAATTACTTTAATTTGCATGCAAACTGCATTGAAAATGACCTGATTGTTATTTTCAACATCATGCAAGGGAGCAAAGCAACTGTATTTATTATAAGGGGTCACCAGTTATAATCCTTTTTAACAGATTATTGAGCTAGGTACAAAATAGCAGACATGTTAAGTTTTTGCTTTCTGGTGGGTTTTTTTTGGTGGGGGGCGGTCTGCGTCTTACTACAACTCTACAATTTATAATAGTCTCTATGGTAATTAAAGCTTTCAGACTAGACCTCATGTTTTGCCACCCCCCCACATGCACACAGAGCAAATAAGCTTTTTCATTGGAATTCTTTTCAGAATGCAGATAAATTTAAAGTTAAGAACTGTGACAGTCAATTATATTGTAGTGACACCTGCTTTTGAAATAAACCAAACAAAATAGATATCAGAATTTTTTTTTTTGGTGTTCATAAACATCAGGAAATTAAATTAATTGACTCTACAGTGAGATCAAATAGCCACTTCTTAAAATGTCTAATGTTTTGAAAAAGCTTAGCTAAAATATGGACAACTTTTAAAACAGTCTTTTTCTTAGAAGCAAACAGGCTTGTTAGGCACCCAAATGCAGAATGTTCGCATAGGAAAGTCAGAATCAGCTAAATCCTATGAAGTTACCTACCTTTCATTTTCTTCCATTTTATGAGACTATCAGATATTTGAAAGCTATAAAGAATTAAAATGCCCTTTAATCGTGAGCACAGATGTGCTAAATATTTAAAGCAACTATATTGTAATGTGTACAATTGATAGAGTCAGTTTTCTGATTTCCCTGGCTGGTTATTTAGTTCTGAATCTGTCATTATTTGTCTAAGCCCAGCTGACCAAGCAAAACTGTGTTTTAAAGTGGCTTTATGTTTTGATAAATGTGAGCTGGTTGAAAAGTATTTTCCACTGAATGCAGAGCTTAATAGAACATGCTGACATAATAGTTTTAATGCATTTTGTTGAAAATGTGTGAACAAACAGAATAGCTTTTGTTCCTTCATAATTGGCTGTAAAAGTAGATGGAAACATAACCATTACATATGGAAATGTGCAAAGAGAAAGAAATAACATTTCTGTTGAATATATTAGGAATTGCATTTCCTAGTTTAAAATAAGCATCTGAAATGGATGCATCATTTAAAATTGGCTGTCAAAATAAGAAGCTTTAAACAGAATTTTTGTCACATTATTTTTGTCCCAAGTTAAGCAACATAACTTTAGTGAATTTTGTTTAATATTTTGTTTGTGCGATTTTAAGGTTGAAAGGGAGACAGAAAGTACTTGAAATAGCACCTTGGATGTGCATAGGAATCCAGCGCCAATTTAGATGATGAAACATTAAATTAAAACTGAATCATTCATTATTGGTATTTTCGGCTGAAACAAAGATTTGTTTGTTACTGTCAATTTATTGTGCACGATACCTGCTTGGAGATTTAAAAAGCAATATTAGGAAAGCTGTTAAGATTAACTTAACTGCTCAAGCAACACACCCAGTGAATAAAGGTATGTCTGCTGTTTGTTCAGGGTCCTGATCAACTTTGTCATCACTCAGGGCCAACAGATTTGAGGCATTTTCAGAAGTTCGTATTTAGGTATTAATGACTGTTTTCTAGAATGCAAAATCCCTTAGGCAGTTTTGATGTTTGCTACAAAAAGGCAAATGGATAATAGATCTTTTGACTTGACTCTAAATTTCCCCCCAAAAGCAGCATTTTGATTGTGCATTTCATTCATATCTGCAATTACTTTCTTTTTCTCTGCAAGTTTTCTGAGAGATTCAATTTGGAAGTCATGGAAACTACCTATTCTCTGATTCAGTACTGGAGGGGAAAAAAAAGGCATGCAGGGAGGTAATCCTTGAATTAAACAGTTTTTTTTTTCCACAGCCTTCCAAGATGACCACACACCATTTGTACGACAGGAGCTGGTGTTCCCCATGCTGGGCAAACAATGGGACGCCATCCTGTCTTTGAATAGGATGTTAGCCTGGAGTTGGAGATTTTTATGTTTAATTTACAAATGGATCTTAGTGAGAAGAAATCTGAGCAACCAGTGGAAACAAACACGGAATAAAGGGAGTTTTATAATGAAAGGTTTAGGACAATCTGTTAAACAATTGATAACAGTTAAAAGCAAACTGTTTTTAAAGGCATTCCGATAAGGAGAATTGCAGAGCATTTCCAAACTCTAAACCAAGAATAATGTCTTATGGAATGGGAGCACTTCCTCGTAAACTGCACATCTCTTTTTGAGTTGATGTTTAATCAGAAATGTAAATCTTAGGCCTATTTTTATAGATCTACAGAACACTTTTGATGAAATATTTAGAGTGGTAATGTTGCTATTTGGAGCATACTGGCATATATTCCTTGGTTAGTCTGGGTTGCATTCTTTAATTTTAAAAATAAACATGCCAGGGGGTGATATATCAGTCCCAGGCAGGCCTGGTAAGGGGTTCGCATTGCAGTGCTTCTTGCCATTGTGGATGTGTTGTTTTCCCTTGGGTATTCAGCTGGGTCCCAGAAGGGCCCTGGAGGATTTGCTACGGATGTGGCCTAAGTGTGTTCTTCTTGGCTCAGCCTCCATTCAGGTTCTAGGTGGGGGGGTTGAAGGTGATTTCCAAATGGTCAGCCTACAGTTTGGTGATATGCACTCCCCCAGCCCCCACCCCTGTCAACAACTGATTGGGACTTGAATGACTACAAATTAGTTTAGTGACAGAACAAACTGTCACCGATATCTTTGAATCAGTTGAAAATGAATAAGGTTGACAGAAACCTAAGAGCCTAATGAGTCCTCAGAATGGTTGCCGGACACTCTTTGGACAAGTCGACAAGAAGGTGTATAAAATATTGGAAATCAATATTTTGCTATGGAATTTCATTATGCACCAATGTCTGGGGTTCATAGTATTTTATATTTTGATGGATTATCTGACGACCATGACTCTTGAAGACAGCAGATTGCTAGGCATTCCTCCGCTCTTTGGAAATGAATTATGAATGTCTTGGGCAATATTGATTGTTTTTCTGGGGCTAAAGTTTTGAACTTCTTGAGTAGAAAACAATTAATGAACTTTGTTTTCTAAGTCATAGACGACTCCGTGCGGTCTCCCTCTCTAATTCTGTGCCTTTTGCTGTTTGTAGGAGACACAGAGAAGGGTCAACCAAATCGAACCACTAAGAACAAGGATGCCCACGTCTGTGGCAGGTGCTGTGCTGAGTTCTTTGAATTATCAGATCTTCTACTCCACAAGAAGAACTGTACTAAAAAGCAATTAGTTTTAATCATAAATGAAAATCCTCCTTCCCCTCCCGAAACTTTCTCCCCTAGTCCCCCTTCGGATAATCCTGATGAACAAGTGAATGACCCAGTTAACAAAACAGATCAAGTAGACTGCAGCGACCTTTCAGAACACAACGGGCTTGACAGGGAAGAGTCCATGGAGGTGGAAGCCGCAGCTGCTAACAAAAGCGGCAGCAGCGCTCCCAGCGGCAGCAACAGCAGTAGCACCCCAAGCTGCAAGGGTAGCCCCTCCACAGGTACCTCAGCCATCACAACCTCTCTACCTCAACTCGGGGACCTGACAACACTGGGCAATTTCTCCGTGATCAACAGTAACGTCATCATCGAGAACCTCCAGAGCACCAAGGTGGCAGTGGCCCAGTTCTCCCAGGAAGCGAGGTGCAGCGGGGCCTCTGGAGGGAAACCGGCCATCCCGGCTCTCATGGAGCAGCTCCTAGCGCTGCAGCAGCAACAGATCCACCAGCTGCAGCTGATCGAACAGATTCGGCACCAAATACTGCTGTTGGCTTCACAGAATGCAGACTTGCCAACATCATCTAGTCCTTCTCAAGGTACTTTACGAACATCTGCCAACCCCTTGTCCACGCTAAGTTCCCATTTATCTCAGCAGCTGGCGGCAGCAGCTGGATTAGCACAGAGCCTCGCTAGCCAATCTGCCAGTATCAGTGGTGTGAAACAGCTACCCCCAATTCAGCTACCTCAGAGCTCTTCTGGCAACACGATCGGTCCATCCCACAGTGGCTCTTCTCCCAATATCAACGTATTGGCGGCGGCAGTGACCACCCCCTCCTCAGAAAAAGTAGCTTCCAGTGCTGGGCCATCCCACGTCAGCAACCCAGCCGTCTCAGCGTCATCCTCACCAGCTTTTGCAATAAGCAGTTTATTAAGCCCTGCATCGAATCCACTTCTACCTCAGCCAGCCCCTGCTAACTCGGTTTTCCCCAGCCCTTTGCCCAACATTGGAACAACCGTGGAGGACTTAAATGCCTTGTCTGCCTTGGCCCAGCAAAGAAAGAGCAAGCCACCAAATGTCACTGCTTTTGAAGCAAAAAGTACTTCGGATGAGGCGTTCTTCAAACACAAGTGCAGGTTCTGTGCGAAGGTCTTTGGGAGTGACAGTGCCTTGCAGATCCACTTGCGTTCTCATACTGGAGAAAGACCATTCAAATGCAACATCTGTGGGAACAGGTTCTCCACAAAGGGAAACCTGAAAGTTCACTTTCAGCGCCACAAAGAGAAATACCCTCATATCCAGATGAACCCCTACCCTGTGCCTGAGCATTTGGACAATATTCCCACAAGTACCGGGATTCCATATGGCATGTCCATCCCTCCCGAGAAGCCAGTCACCAGCTGGCTAGACACCAAACCAGTGCTGCCCACTCTGACCACTTCTGTTGGCCTACCATTACCCCCGACCCTCCCGAGCCTGACACCATTCATCAAGACAGAGGAGCCAGCCCCCATTCCCATCAGCCATTCTGCTGCCAGCCCACCAGCCTCAGTCAAAAGTGACTCTGGGGTCCCTGAGCTGGCTACAAGAAACCCAGCTGGGCTCCCTGAGGAAGCGGAAGGGTCCAGTTTGCTACCCGCCAGTGGCAAAACTGAGGAAAACAGCGTGGTCCCTGGTTCAATCCTGACAGCAAGCAACAGCTCCCTGAGCTCCCCCGCTGGGGACCCTGGCCCAGGCAATGCCGCCACCTTCACCAACCCGCTGCTGCCACTCATGTCAGAGCAGTTCAAGGCAAAGTTTCCTTTTGGAGGGCTTTTGGACTCGGGCCAGGCCTCAGAAACGTCCAAGCTGCAGCAACTGGTTGAGAACATTGACAAGAAGGCAACTGACCCCAACGAGTGCATCATCTGCCACCGTGTCCTCAGTTGTCAGAGCGCCTTGAAAATGCACTACCGGACGCACACTGGGGAGAGGCCCTTTAAGTGCAAAATCTGTGGCCGGGCTTTCACCACGAAAGGGAATCTGAAGACTCACTATAGTGTCCACCGGGCTATGCCCCCACTCCGAGTCCAGCATTCCTGCCCCATCTGCCAGAAGAAGTTCACCAATGCGGTGGTCCTGCAGCAGCACATCCGAATGCACATGGGAGGCCAGATCCCCAACACGCCCGTCTCTGAGAGCTATCCTGAGTCCATGGAGTCGGATACAGGCTCCTTCGATGAGAAGCATTTTGATGACCTCGACACCTTCTCTGATGAAAACATGGAAGATTGTCCCGAGGGCAGCATCCCCGATACGCCCAAGTCCGCGGATGCATCCCAAGACAGCTTGTCCTCTTCACCTTTACCCCTAGAAATGTCGAGCATCGCTGCTTTGGAAAATCAGATGAAGATGATCAATGCCGGCCTGGCCGAGCAGTTGCAGGCCAGCCTGAAGTCCGTGGAGAATGGGTCCATGGAGGGGGATGTCCTAACCAATGACTCATCGTCAGTAGGTGGTGACGTGGAAAGCCAAAGTGCTGGGAGCCCAGCCATTTCAGAGTCTACCTCTTCCATGCAGGCTCTCTCCCCATCCAACAGCACCCAGGAGTTCCACAAGTCACCCAGCATGGAGGAGAAATCTCAGAGAGCATTACCAAGTGAGTTTGCCAATGGTTTGTCTCCCACTCCAGTGAATGGTGGGGCTTTGGATTTGACTTCCAGTCAGGCAGAGAAAATAATCAAAGAAGATTCTCTGGGAATCCTCTTCCCTTTCAGAGACCGGGGTAAATTTAAAAACACTGCTTGTGACATTTGTGGCAAAACATTTGCCTGTCAGAGTGCCTTGGACATTCACTATAGAAGTCATACCAAAGAGAGACCTTTTATTTGCACAGTTTGCAATCGTGGCTTTTCCACAAAGGGTAATTTGAAGCAGCACATGTTGACACATCAGATGCGAGATCTACCATCACAACTCTTTGAGCCCAGTTCCAACCTTGGCCCCAATCAGAACTCTGCAGTGATTCCCACCAACTCATTGTCATCTCTTATCAAGACAGAAGTCAATGGCTTTGTGCATGTTTCTCCTCAGGACAGTAAGGACACCCCCAGCAGTCACGTCCCTTCCGGGTCTCTGCCATCCTCTGCCACGTCCCCAGTTCTGCTCCCAACTCTGCCCAGGAGAACCCCGAAACAACACTACTGCAACACGTGTGGCAAAACCTTCTCTTCCTCGAGTGCCCTACAGATTCACGAGAGAACTCACACTGGAGAGAAACCCTTTGCTTGCACAATTTGTGGAAGAGCTTTCACGACAAAAGGCAATCTTAAGGTACCTCACTCCATCTGCCCCTCATGCCTCTGTCTCACTACCCCAGATTGGTAATGTATGCTCTGCGTGTCACCACCCCAGATATTCAGGGAGAGATCCTGCAAAGGAGCCTGCCTGGTGGGGCTGATGGTGGAGAGGTGTGGGTACCTCTGGGCTGCAGGATCGTGGCAGGGATGAGCGCAGATTGTGGCTTGGTGAATGTCAGAGGGCATTGAATCATTTGGCATTACAGCAATGTGGCGACAATCTCTGTTGTCTTGCTAAGTGCACCAAATAAATTACTTTACCTACTAAATAAGACAGCCCCGGCGTTGCCATGGGGTATTGATTAAAGACCTCCACGAGGCCTGGGTGTTGCCCATATCACTTAATAATTATAGTGCTCATGGTCATGTGCATCCATTTTTCATAACTCTGCAGCATGGCTTGTTTCTCTAAAAAATAAATAAATAATGTCACTACACAGCTAATGGATATGATGATTAATTGATTATATAACATTTCCTACTGATAGGTGTTGGAAATAAAGCAAATATGCTTAAATTCTAGAGCAACAGTTGAACGCTCTCACTGTGTACATTTTTCTGTTGACAGTGTATTTCTCCAGAGATTGCTGCCAGTAATGCAAGATGAATAATTACTTTCTGGTTTTTCTTGCCATATACGGGTCCTCCAATGGGCAATCGGTGATGGGTACTTTCTTCCCACCTGAAAAGAACATTTATAGGGTAAAGGGTGTCAGATACAATACTTACCATTGCAATGAGAGTGGACATAATAATTCTAACCCTGAAAGGAGCTATCTGCTACTGACTGGCTTGCTTGAGGCCATTATAAGCTAAATACAGGTAATAAAAGCAGAGTAAGCAAGGCATCTTTGCTCAGGAAGAAGAAAGCCGACCCAGGGCTGCAGAGAGCGAGCACGCTATTACTGGTCAACAGGACTGGATGGTTTCTGTTACCTTTTCCACTGTCTGTCACATAATAAGAATAGACATTTAGGCCACTTGCTTTGTTGAGTGTTGAGATATGAGATGAGACGGATTAAACTATTAAGCTTCTCTCCCTCTCCGCTCCCCCCCCCCTCCCCCCTTTCCTTCCTCTCTCCCTGCATCTCAGGTACACATGGGCACTCACATGTGGAATAGCACCCCGGCACGACGTGGTCGGCGACTCTCTGTGGATGGTCCCATGACATTTCTAGGAGGCAATTCGGTCAAGTTCCCAGAAATTTTCCAGAAGGATTTGGCAGCAAGGTCAGGAAGTGGGGATCCTTCCAGTTTTTGGAATCAATATGCAGCAGCGCTGTCCAATGGGCTCGCGATGAAGGCCAACGAGATCTCCGTCATTCAGAATGGTGGCATCCCTCCAATTCCTGGA
Organism: Echinops telfairi; assembly: GCF_000313985.2. NCBI lineage: Eukaryota > Metazoa > Chordata > Mammalia > Afrosoricida > Tenrecidae > Echinops > Echinops telfairi. Next base: position 13,333,746 of record NW_022106189.1, on the reverse strand, counting down.
AGCCTTGGCAGTGGTAGCAGCTCACCTATTAGTGGGCTGACAGGAAATCTGGAGAAGCTCCAGAACTCAGAGCCGAATGCTCCACTGGCCGGCCTGGAAAAAATGGCCAGCAGTGAGAATAGAACCAACTTCCACTTCACCCGCTTCGTGGAGGAAAACAAAGAGATCGTTACGAGTTAAACTGACTGGGGCTTGAGAACGAACATTCCTGTTCAGAGTGTGACCTCCATTGGCCGCCGCCACCTCCTTCCTTGTCCCACCCCTTGCCCTCTAGTCCCCTAGATTTATGAACTACAACATTATGAAGACACTCTTTTGTACCTTGTTCAACTTCTAGAGTTCTAAGAAAGCTATTTATTAGTGATAATAACCTTGCTTTGCAAAGAGAATGCAAGAGTTAACTTTGGTCTTCTGTATTTGGAACTAAATACTAATTGACTAGAGTGTTGTAAACTTGCTGTAACATTTATGGCAATTGCAAGTTGCCCTGCTAGGCGGTCTTAATCTGGCATTAACTTATTTTCTATATCCAGTTTAATATGAATCTGGTGTTGATGCAATGCCTCCGTGATGCATTAGATCTCTAATAAAGACTGTATATAAATGTATACTCTAATCCTGCTGGAAAATTTTATCAGCAAACACATTGTCTAATCTCACAAAGCAAATTCAAAGGACTAAAAGTACAGACTGAACAGAGTGGTTCTCTGAAAGGTTCAAGTTTTGTTTTTGTTTTTGTTTTTTCATTTTAATTCTAAATTCAACTTTTGGGGGGGGGTAGATTTAACCATTTCCGTTTTGAACTGCTATTTGTATTGTGCATTTTACTTGAGTCGTCTTTAATGTTAATAAGTTTCTGTACAGTAATAAGCACGCAGAGATCTTTAGAGAAATTTACAAGTGTTGTTTTGGTAGTTGAAACTGAGACGTAACATTTTGCCTTGTAGGTATATTCACCATAGAAACTGTGTGCTGGAATTTCACACTGCTGCTAAGTATAGCATCTTGAACAACCTTCAGTGGCGAAAACGGAGATGCTCTTGTACATACATACAATGAGAAATATCACTTTCATTAAAATGTACATATGTTCCTTACAAGAGCGAAAGCTTCTTCCTGATCAAGAAAGCAGATAGAATGTTGGTTTATTTTGTATTAGGTATGGAGGAAAAAAATTGGACTGTTACATGCACTTTCTTAGAAAGTTGAAAATAAAGGGGGGAAGATCCCATTTCTTTAACATTTAATACTAACAACAGAGGTACTGTAATTTTACTTAAGTAATCAAATACATTTTTTTGGCAACAGATAAAACAAAGCACTGTGTCTGTGATTTCAGAGTGCATTTCTTTTTAGCCATGTCCTTAAATATATTTTTAACATTTCCGTAGGTACCAGGAAATTGTCTTGTAAGACGATTTTGACATCAGCCTATATATGATACCATCTCTATTTGTCTATCAATAGGAAGCTGGAAAAGGTTTAATGGGAACAAAATTGTACAGGTATGGTGTGGGTGGCCTGCTAACTGAAATGTCAGTTCAAAACTACCAACCGCTCTGCAGGGAAAAAAAAGAAGAAGAGGTTTTCTAATCTGTCTTATAGGATCATTGTGTGTCACCATTTTAAAAAAAAGTCCCAATATCCATTCCTTGGGGAAATATATTTTATAGAACCTCCATTTTCAGTTTCCTTTCTACCAAGAAAAATAAAAGGTGGTGGTTGACCAGGTTAGTTTTCCTAGGCCAGACATTTGCACCTCTTCAGACTTTAAGTTCATCCCAGCTGCACCGCTTTCCTTCTCAGGATTTAGTCGCATTTGTGTTAGGTCCTTGCTAGGGACTAGGCTACAAAATCACCCATGGAGCGGGGTGTGCGGGGTGGGGGCTCATATAACCTGACACAAATGGGACCTCAACCCAGAGAGGACAGCATATTCTTTAATTAAGCTTCTAGGCTTTTCGATGCTTATACATATTTGGAAGAAATACTCAACCATATTTAGAGGCAACTGAAAGATTTCATCAAAATTCAGCCAAATTCTCCCTTTTGTTCTTGCAGGATTTGTATTTCTCCTGAGCACTATTTTGGGGCAAGCAGACAGTTGTAAGTTGTGCCTAGAGAGGTCGGTCGAAGCCTTTTTTTTTTAAAATCAGAGAGGTTTTCCAAGTAAGGATGGAGTGTCCTCTGCTTTGCAGGATTCCTTTCCAGAGGGCCTCTGGGGATGGGCAAGTGTCTTTAAACCTCCAAGCCTGCCTTAGGCCAGGCCAGGAGGTGCAGGACCCAGGGGGCAGGCGGTGCAGCCCCCCCGCACTGCTGAGGCGAGGGAGGTGCCCCCTATATCAGAAAAGGGTCGAGGGTGGGGATTGTGCAGCGTCACCGACCGCTGAGGGTGAGAGCTGGCTTTTCTCAGTTCACTTCGTCCCAGGGAAGACCCCTTTTCTCCAGGGCTGAGTAGAGGGGGGAGCCGGAAGGCAGGCTCGACTCCGGGCAGATGCTTCTGTTCTGTGCCTACCAAACGGGGACCTTCCCCTCGCCGGCGCGGTGAGGAGAGGCGCTCCCTTGTGTTGCGGAGTTTGGGGTCCTGGTACTTTGGGTAGTATGCCCAGTCCCTTGGGACGGGGTCTGGGGGCACCTTGCGGGGGTGGCTTTAGGCTGCCGGTAACTGGCAGCCCGGCTTCCAGCGAGTCCCCAGCCCGCACTCCAGCCCCAGCGCTTCGCGGTCCCTCGCCCGAGGGGCCCAGTGGATTCCGGGGATGGACAGCACCCCCGCAGCGGGGCCCTCCACGCACGAGCCGAGCCCTGGGTGCCCAGCGATCCCGCCCGTCCCACCCCAGGGAGGCCTGAGCTGCGCGGGGAGCGTCCGGGACTCCCTCTGGCCCCGCGGGTGCGGGAGTCACAGCGTCGTCGGCATCGCTGGCGGGCGGGCGGGCGGGGCCCCGGGGCAGCTTTGCCACCACCGCCCCCCGCCTGCCTGCTCTTCTGCGCGTTTTTGGAAAGTGAGTTCAGGGCAACCGAAGTAGCTTTTCGTTTAGAACGAACTCCTGGACCACCGAAGGTCTTAGGAAAAGGTGGGCGGCTCCTCGGAGCCTGGCTAGGTCTGCGATCCCTCTGCCTTCGCCTCCCCCCTGCCCTTTTGTTCTCGCCTATCCATCTATTGATCGGCCCTCTTTCTCATCGATTGATCTTTACCTGCCCATTCCTCTTCCCATCCATTTCCGAAACAAGAAGGCGCCCTGAGCTCCGCGTCCCCCCGCTGCTGTGGGACAACCAACTTAGCCTTCGGTTCAGCCGGCTGATGGACATTTATAAAGCAGTCTTTATTTCAAAGCTGAGGCGGTGGGCGCGCCCCACCTTGCACCGGCCCCCACCACACCTCACTTATTTGCCATTGCTTTCAGCTTCGGGAACTTGAGGGCCTTCGCAGTCCTTTAGGAACCACGGTGCACCTAATGTATGGGATGGTGATGCCAGATTAAAAAAAAATTAGCCAAAAAGAATGATTTGGGTGACATTTCCCTATTTACTTTTTAAAAAGGTACATTGTTTAACCAAAGAGGGAGAGAGAAATACAACCAATCGGGTAAAGACCTTTGTGGACAGCCCTCAAAATTAAATCGTAATAACTTGTTTTCCCGTTTGGGAGTGACTAGACTTTTAAAAATGTCTTTCCTTTCCGTCTCGCTGTGTGGTTGTCATTCACTCGTTCTCTTACGTCTCCTGTGTCTTTCCTCTACTTTCCTTTATGCGCATGCTTTTCCCCACCACCGCTCTCTCTGAAAAATATACTGAGAAAGGCTGTTTGGCGTCTGAAGGGAGCTAGGAGGAAAACAGGGGGAGGGGGAAGAGGGCAGACCAATCAATTAGGAGACATCTAACGCTAAATCTGGCCTTCGGTTTTCAAATCTTTATCCTCAGTGGCCAGATTTATTCAAATGACTTTTTTCAGGGTGTGGGTGGTGAGGGAGATCAATTTTTTAAAAAATTTGGGTAAAACGTTCAAATAGCAAATCCTAAATGATTTGCAGTTCAGCTAAATTTCTAGCAGCAAATTATTTGCGTATTGTTTTGGGCGTATTGTGAATGTCAAGAATGAGAGAACTTAAAAGAAGAAAGTATTGCTCTCACTCTGTTAAAACTTAGCAGTCCCGTTAGAAAAATAAAGCCCAGGAGTCTTTAATAGGGGTTGCATTCTATAACCCCCCCTCCCCAGATGAAACATGTCAGAGGGGGTAACAAAGTGGGAAAAAATGTAAAGTGAATTTCAAAGGACTCCACAAGCAAAGTGCAATCTGAGATTCACAGAGAGTGGATAAGGCAGGAATTAGGTCATCTCGTCCAGACCCCAGGAAATATGTTTAGATCAAAGCCTGCTCCGTTAGAATAAACAAAACAGGACCATTGGGGCCTACCAATATTTTCAACTCTGCAAAGGACTGCTAATCTAACCAGCCCTAGCTGATGAAAGGGGGCAAAAAATGACAACTGTAAAAATGACTAATAAAAATAAGGATGTCCTCTCGACTATAATGGCAAGATAAAGAGTTAGATGTGAGCTAAACAGTAACAAGATCCAGGCCCAGATCAACACAAACGTCCTGGAATTGCAGCACTAAGTAAATTCTCTAAATCCCAGCCCATTGTTCTCTTCTTGCATGCCCTGCTCCCCAAAGATAGTGAATGCTAGATGATTTATATATTTTTAAATGGTTAAAATTTAACTTTGGTCAAAGACCATTACATTAGGAAGACTTTGGGGTGAACTTTTTTGTGAATTCCTCAAGCGCTTTTATCTTCCCTCTAGCCCCATAGCCACTAACCCCGAGAAGTTGTTGGGCTAGCAATTCCCCACCCCACCCCCACCCCCAACAGTCCCGCCCCCTGTCCTGTATTGTTGTGGTGCTTCTCTTTAAATCCCATCTCTTAGTTGGGTCTCTTTTTCCATTGTAACCACAGATTGACAGGGACTGGGAGCTTGTATCATCTAAGCCGGTGGTGGGGGCACACGACTTAGCAGCCGTGGATATTTTAGCAGCTCAGCCTAAGTACTGTGTAGGGCTTTCTTTGACCACAGACCTGATGGCTTCACACCCACTGCCAGGAAATAGTCAATAGACAGAAACCTGGAGAAAAGGAGCAGGGAATCCCAGAGAAGGAAAATTCACCCAGGCGAAAGCCAGGGTTGTAGTCCCTTGCTGAGCCCCGTTTCCTCCCGACTACGGAAACACATGATTTGGCTCTTCTTATGTTTCCATGTCCTTCAGAGCTCAGGTTTAACAAAGACACATGCAACGTGTGTCTGCTGGGCTCCAGCCTCACTCAAGCCAGGGACCGGCCTTTAGAAACACCATCAGGAACAGGCATCTTCTGTGTGGGGCTTTTGACTGCTTACCTCACAGAGGACAGTTCCCGGGTCAGCCTTTTACGTACCTTCTGTGGAGGGCTTTGAAGACCACCGATGCTGGGTTAGGGCCCATACATTGATTCTGCCTGTTTGGTGCAGGACAGGACTCAATCAGCCTCCCCGGCACAGTAGAATCCTGCCATGCTTTGATCTTTTGCAACTACGGTGAGGATGTAGAGAGACCAGGGATCTCCTCATCTTATCATTACAGCCACATTTAGTGCGGGGCAGAGATAAAACAAACACAAACCCACTGCCATTGTGCCAATTTTGACTTAACGGGATCCCCTAGGAGAAAGTGGAGCTGTCCTGGTGGTTTCGAAGGCTATAAATGTATGAGAGCAGAAAGCTGAAAGCCTCTTCTTTTCCCTGAGGGATGGCTGTTGGGTTCAAACTTCTGACCTTGTGGTTAGCAGCGTGATGCTTAGCCCACTATGCCACCAGGGCTCCTGAGACACAGAGCAGCCACCAGCAAGTGTGGGTGCAAAAGTCAGTCGAAAAGTATTTCTACTAGGATTCCAGTTCATACATACCTGGTTTATTCTAAGCACCACATCTTTAAACATCTATCTACAACCAGTAGTGGACTATAAACATGCTCTCTCAGTGATATGCTTGCCTTAGTTGCCATCAGGTATCCTGAAAGAATACTTTTTGTGCTATGGGGGAAAATTCTTTTAACACACTCAAGTGGACATCTTCCCAAATCATGGAAGCAAAGCACTGGAACAGGTTTATAGGCATGCTGCCTCACATCAAGAAACCGCATTGACATTGATCAAGTGTTTATGAAAGTCTGGGAAGACCTCAAAGATGAGCAAGGTAGTGAAGCTTTATTTTGAAGGTAGTGAAGGTAGTGACTATTATTTTGAATTTCTAGGGGGTAATCTTTATAGATTTTCTCAAATGATACAGGATGACTATGGAGCCTTATGAAGAAATTTTTTTTTAATGGAAAACTGCATTAGTGAGAAAAAGGCTACGGAAGTTGAATCAAAGAATTTTTTCCATTACCACAATGCTCTGCTCATTCTTTAAGTGTAGCAAGGGATCTCCTATGAGAATTTACCACATCCACCCTACAGGCCTTCAGACATTTTTTTGTTCCCCAAACTCAAAGAATATTTCAGGGAAAACAGGCCCCTTGAGGGTGGCCAAACTCAGAAAAGTTCAGGGAAGGACTAAAACCAAATTCAAACCCACTGCCCATAGGGTTTCCTAGGCTATAAATATTTATGGAAGTAGACTGTCCATCTTTCTTCTATGGAGAAACTGGTGAATGTGAACTGCTATCATTTCAGTTGGCAGCCTGATGCTTCACCCACCGTGCTACCAGGAATCCCTCGGGAAGGATCAGAGAGGGGGAAACACTGACTCAGAAGTACACAGCCTAAGTGGAGAATTGGTTGAGAAGCAATAGCTTCACATTTGGGTATTTTTCTTAGATAATGGCATCTGATTTTGTAGCATATTTTAGTTTAAGTTGCCTTTTCTTTTAAAACTTAAGTACAGTGATACCTTGGTTGTCGAACTCAATTTATTCCAAACTGGAGTTCGAACACTGAAAAGTTCGAGAACTGAACATATTTTTCCTATAAGAAATTATGGAAAATCAAAGAATTGGTTCTGAGGCTCAAAATTACACTGGTACATTTGCTTTCCCAGGGCTTTAAATAACTCTGGAGGCTTTTAGCCTTCTTAAATATCACAGTCGTGGATACACGATCACCATCAAGTTGTTTCTGATTTATCCAAACTACCAGTTACTTTCCAACCTCTTCCATGGCCTGAGTTCTTTGTTTTGTGGTTAACAATTCACACCTTTCGGTCCTCTAGCCACCTTAATTACACCCTCCCACCCCCCACCCCCACCCCTGCCCAATGCTGATGTCTACTTAGCCATGTTGTATTCAACTGCCAAGTCAGACAAGTGGTGACCTGATTCAGCTTTCTCAATGATTTCTTCGTTTAACTCGATTGTGGTTCTCACAGTTTTCTGCTCCGCTTACTCCTGGTATCACCAACTTTCTTTGGAACCCTGGTGATGATTTTTGCACAAATGAAGTGCAAAAATAAGCACACGGGTGGATCTTTACATGCACTCCCACAGTTCTATAGGTTTCTGAATGAGAGTGGCACTTAGCCTGAACCATCATCCCTTTGTGTCTATGGTGAGACAAGATGCCTGATGCCCTCTTAGCCTATCGGAGTTTTCGAAGTCAGATTTTCCGTTCAACTATCGAACAAAGTTATGAACACAGCAGAGTTGGTTTTTGTTTTTGTTTTTAAGTTTGCTGCTTGAATAGTGGAAAGTTAGAACTTGGAGCCATTAACCAAGCAAGGTATCACTGTATATATTTATTTGAGAAAGAATGGGAAACACTGGATTCATTTCTCCTTAATATTCTTTCTTAGCCTTACAGGAGAAACCCTTCTCTGGCTAAGCCATTTCACTTACATTTAGTGATGTGCCCAAGGTGAAACAAAGGTGAACACAGTCCTGCCACCCTACATTTACAGCTCCTCTTTTTTTAAAAAATCACTTATTAGGGGCTCATACGACTTTTATCACAATCCATACATACATCAATTGTGTAAAGCACATCTGTACATTCATTGCCCTCGTCATTCTCAAAACATTTCCTCTCCACTTAAGGTGCCCCCCCTAATCAGGTCCTCATCCCCCCCCCCATCCCTCCCCGCTCCCCCCTCCCTCATGAGCCCTTGATAATTTATAAATTGTTTATTTTGTCATATTACAGCTCCTCTTTGTAACCCCCGATTTCTTGCTTTGGACCAGCGTGACCGTGACGTGGATGCATCTAAAGAATGTCATTTGCTGGTCGCCAGTGTCAGCCCCGCCCCTTTATCTGTGAGGACACATTACGAGCCAGGCTAGCGCTTTTCAAACTGTCTTCATAAGGCACTAAGCCTTTTGAAATTCTAGCAGGTCCCCACTAGCATAAGTTTTCAATGTAATAGACTGGAAAGGATCAAAGTATGTCGCATATATTTAAGGGAAAACGGTGTTTCATAAAACTTTAGTTTTAGTTGTTTTTGTGCATACACATATGAATGGTAGGTCACTGATAAGGTGTTCTTCCCATGATTTGCCATCAAAAACATTGGGCGTCACTGAAAAATCCCAGCTCCCCACCATCAAGTCAATACCAACTCGTAGTGACTCCATAGGACAGGGCAAAACCGCCCTGCGTGTTTCCAAGACTGTAACTCTGTATGGAACTAGAAAGACTTCTCTTTCTCCCACTGAGATAAAGTCTCCTGACAAAATGTGGCTCTTTCCTCTGCATCTCCCCTGAAAACTCAGAAGCAAGGGGTTAGAGAGGGTACTGGTCGTTAGGGTTGGGGCTGGGGAGAGCCAGGGGAAGTCGTAGGTAGAGGACACAGGCCTTCAAGGTCCTTTGCAATTCCTCATCCATTATGCAGGGTGTTTCCAGCTACTGCCTTTAGCAGAGAGAAAGAGGCTAGCATTTGGGCTCAGGGGGTAGCTTGTGTGCGCTTTCCTCTCCAGGGTTGCTTCCACATGAAGGATTTTAATACCATTTTGTCTTTAAGGGGATTTCTCTTGAAACATGCCCAGCGTGCAAAAGAGAACACAAGATCTCCGAGTTGGAAAGTTTTATTACTGCGACAGGCTACACTATTCCTTTTGGATTCCTCCCCCATTGGCAATCGGGTCCAGCGCTTGGGTAACTAAGATGCAATCCTTGTCAAATCCTGCCATATCTGAGCATCCTTCAGCTGTGCTAACTATGGGGTTCACTAATAGTATGAAGTCCGAAGTTTGGAATCCTAAGCAGTCTTTCCTAGAAGAGTTCCTTTGGAAACACTGCTCAGACCGGGAGGTTGCCTGACAACTTCAGTGACGATTAGGCCCACGCATGCTTGCACACACCTACATCTCCAGATAGATAGAAATCGGTCTGAGCGCTGGGCCTGGGGCGATTAGATTTATCCTACTCAGGCAGAGTGTGGAAGTGATGCCCATTGTCTCAGCTGAAGATCAGGAACTAATATTGTAACATTGATTCTCAGGCCCAGACTTCTCAGTGAACTTGTAATCAGAAGAGTTAGTAGGGTAGTTTTTTAGTCCTTACGTGGTGCCAACGATGGATACACCTTAAGGTTGGTATTTGAATTCTCTCAGTGGTACCTGATGATCTGCTGTTGAAATTACAGCCAATTCTATGGAACAGTTCTACTCTGACACACGTGGAATTGTTTTTATATTTACTGATTAAACAATAGCTTATATTATTAGCATCAATTCTCCAGCCTTCTCTGTGGCCAAACCCATTGTCATGTAATGGGCGGTACCTTCCCAGTGAGGACAGGGATTTTCCCATCCTCTTGGACATTCACTTTATTCAATAGAGTGAAACAAATACGATACTATGCTAGTTCTAAGCAGGGCCTTCAAGAGGACGGAATGTTTCCATGTGTGCCCAGTGCCTTTTCCATCATCATGAGAAGAACAAATTCACTGGACTCAGGAAAAGATTAAGCGGCTCAGAGGCACCCCCACAGCATCCCGCCCTAAATCAGCCAATCAAAGGCCAACCGCAGATACCAGCGAGAGCCCAGAGGAGCAATGCCTGCCTACAGATCTGTGGAAATAAATGATGCCTGTTTGACAGCTGCTGAGTTTGGGTAGATGTCTTAAGACCCTTGAGGCCACAGCGACCTGTCACAATAAAACGTAATGACTCAAGATGAAACATTGTACTGATGCTTACCCATCGGGCTTTGCTCCCCAAGGTTGGCCGTTTGAAACCAACAGAAAGCTCTGCGGAAGAAAGGCTGGCCTGAGTACTCCTAGAAACAATTACGCTCTTGGAAACCCACAGAGGGTCGCTCTGAGTCAGCACTGACTCAATGGCAGTGAATTTAGATTTTGGTTTAACTCATTTAAGCCCAATAATGTCCATAGGAGGTAGGCACTATCATTATGCCCATTTTATGGATGAGGTAATTAAGGCTCAGAAGTTAAGTTTGCTGGCTGAAGTCACATATGTGGTAAAAAGCAGGACTTGCACACAACCTGGCTCTTAAACACGGCGCTACTCTTTTGCTATCACAAATCTTCTAAAAAAACCCTCTACCAGGACCTCTGTAATGGATTCCTGGGACCTGACATATCATTTAAGCAAACCCAATCTCTAAAGCTTCCTCACTCGAATCTCTAAAGCTTCCTCACTCCTTTTCTCCTATACTGAAATCAACGTCTCCAGGGACGAGATTGTGGTGCTTGAATTCTCACCTCCCACGCGGGAGACTTGTATTCAACCCGCCGGCTAACACATCACGTGTGCAGCTACCTCCGATCTGCCTGCGGAGTCTTCTGCATTGCTCCGCTGCTGAGCCGAATTCGGTTTCAGCAGAGCTTTCAGGCTAACATGGACCAGGAAGGAAGGCGTAGTGATCTACTTCTGAAGATCAGTCATTGCGCACGGGGTCTCCAGGAGGGAGTGGACAGACTCGACAGCTCTTGGAGTCACAGAGAAGACAACCTCTCAGGTCTTGGGCTAATAACCACAAGGTCAGAGGTTGGAAACCACCAGCACCTGTAGGGGGGAAGAGAAGGCTTTCCTCTCCCATAAAGCGTTGCGATGTGAATGGCATCAGAGCTTAAATTGTGAACACCTGGTATAGATGACAGGGGAAGGCCAAAGTCAATTTGCCAGGTCCCTACATGCATTAGGCCTCCAGGGAATCCCTTCTGTGCACAGTCGGGGGATGCGAATAGCCTTGCTAGCAGACAGAGGGTATTGTAAAGTTGATTGTGGCCGATGCAGTGAGGTTAAAATGTAATATCTTATCATTTGATTTCCCTTTGAGCCATTTTAAAGTTCTTTCCATGTTTAATAATTTGTTTCTTTTCGATTGAGGTTTTTCCGCATGTCTGTGTGTGTGTGTGTGTGTGTGTGTGTATGTTTTCTAGTTGTTGTCTCTTTACTTTCGTGTATGCTTTTCTGTATACGAAATCCATGATAAGTAAAGCTATAGAGACAGTATCTGGATTAACAATTACCCAGGGGACAGGGCAGCTAAGGAAAAGGGGAAATGGGGAGCTATTAACAATGAGTAGGAGGGAAAGAAAGTTCTGAAATTGATTGGGGTGATGACTGCACACCTCTTCTTCATATGACTGAATGATGAAATTGTATACCATGTGAAGCATTTGCCAATAGAACTATCAACATCAAACAAACAAACAAACCACTACCAGCCTTGGAAAGCCAGGGCAGTTCTACTCTGTCTTATAGGTGACAGTGAGCCAGGAGCTACTTGATGGCAGCCTGTTTGGGTTCAGTTTGAGCCCCTTCCTCCTGGAGATCGCTGATCAGAGTCCGTTCTCTCCGTTCAGGTAGAAATAACAGGAATCTACATGGATTTTGGATTCTAATTCTAGTGTGTTCCTTCTTGTAAGGGAGGCGGGGGAGATTTATTATTTTTCCTTTCACTTTTCAAAGACTGTCAGTCATGTAGTTTTACACTAAGCATTTCACTAAATGCGGTGTCTAAATTACCACAGTGAAGGCACAGGTCACAGGTTTGAGCAGCTGGTATATTGTTGTCTCCTTGTGAAGAGGATCCAGGAGACTCCTATTTCCTTACACAACCCTAGATTGGGAAATTCCTGGAAAATCAAGGAAATGTTCAGAGAGGTGATTAACACTGAGGAAATTGCAGAGGGGGGTTAGATTTTTGTGCCTTGGAAGATGAGAGGAGATGGGCAGATATGGAACAGTTATCTCCTTTCCATCTTTCCATGATGTCCATCGGGGTGTTCATCTTTCCATGGTTAGGCAGGAACTCTGTTGTTCAGCCGTTCACCCAGCAGTTGGCACCGGCAGGGCAAAGGAACTGCTCTCCAGGAGTGTACACCCAGTGTGGCAGTTGTTGTGAGACACGAGGGAGTTAATTTTCACTCACCGCAGCCCCATGTGACAGAGTAGAATTGCTCATAGGCTTTGTTTGGCCTGGATCTTTAAGGAAGCAGATCTCCAGGTCTGACTCTTGTGGGGTGCTGGGTTGGCTTGAACCACTGTTCTTTCAGTTAGCAGCTGAGTATTTAATCCCTGTGCCACCAGGGCTCCTCCATCCTGTAGGGGCAGGGACAAGGCTGGTACTAGAACTCACCCTGAAATTAACCAAGGGAGCTGGTAGTAGGCTGCTCAATTATGCTTCTGTTTTTGTTGTTGATTTTCATTTAATTATATTTTATTCTAACCCAAATCCTTATGTATGCAATTCTGGAAAACGAGTCCCTCCTCTACTATATGGCTCAGCTCACTCTGCTGCAAACAAATCAATCACCCTAACATGAAACAAATTCAAGATGCCCGGGTTCCTTTTAGCCCTGATGTTTGCCATTTAACACCACCAATGCTATAGCTGCACAGATTGGTAGCAAATAGATATTCAGCCTGGTGGCCAATGGGCCTTCCTGATAGCCTTCCTTCTCTCTCGGAAGCTCAGGGAAGGCGGAGGTGACTTCTCAAGCAACCCCACTTTGCTCTGTTCATCAACATGAGTTGCGTAGCCAAGGGCCAAGGATGGCACCCTCTTGGATCAGAGTCAGATTTAAATGAATGAATGAGAGAGTGAATGTTTCTCCAGGCAACAAGGAAGAGCAGCCAGGAAGCTCAGGTGGGACACAGTAAGGACCTGAGAGGAAAAGGAAGGATAGAAAGAGCTTTGGCCTATTTGGGGGGCAGTTTCATAGCCTAGAAAAGCCATGGGGGCTCCTAGATAAAAAGAGTGCCTTAGAACCATGCAGTCACAAACTGGAGACTCACAGACTCAGTTCAGCCTACATATGTGTTTTTTATTTGGCTCGCAGGGCAGATTTGACAAATTTTAAAGTCTTGCCAACATTTTAAAGTCAGGAGATTTCATATAAAAGTTCAAATTTCCTTTTTTTCCCTCTCTCTCTTTCAAATGTCAGCTGACCTTGGGTTATGCTTTCCCACATTTCAATAACTAGCTGGCACAAAAGGGCAACTGTCCCCTTTGGATGTTCTCAACTTTTCCTCCAGCCCCATCCAAACTCCTTCACTCATCCACTGGTGGCACAGAGGGCTCAGTGCTCAACTAACTGAAAAGTTGGTGGTTCAAGCCCACCCAAAGTCACCTTGAAAGACAGAATAAAAGGTCCCCACTTTGAACACCATATGGAGCAGTTCTGCGCTGCACACACGGGCTCACCATGAGTTGAAATCCACTTGGGGGCAACTAACAGCAACAGTCAGCCCTTGGCTTCTCTGGAAGTCCCTCCCCTCCCTCCAGCAGGTCCAGTCAGTGGCCTTTGCAAGCGAGAAAATGAAGGCCAACAGGCAAAAAGATCTGATTTAGTGTTGATGGCAAGAACAAATTAATTCAACAAGGGAAGGTGGAATGGCAATGAAGATACCTTCCAGGTGAAGAGGTCAGGATAGCACAGTAAATTCTTGGCATGAGAACCTTTTAGGAGAAGGATCTGTCAGACATAAACCTTACAGACAGGGGATAGACAGGGACCCAGGTCTCCCACCGAGGTCCTTGTTGGAAATGCCAGATGAAGACTAAGAAAATGAAGTTTTGATGATCCTTTGAGTGTCCGGGGCTTTGCATTTCCAAAGCACTTTCACATTCACTGTTGCTTAAAAGGGTTAAAGTTTAGTCTTTTGATGCAGGGCAAAGGTTAACACCATTCCCGTTTCTGAGATACATAAGGTTTAGGAAGTTGACTATGATTTTTCTGGTCTTGCATACCAAATGGAAGAGCCCTGGGGAGGCAATGGCTAGGTGTTAGGATGACAACCGGAAGTTGGCAGTTTCCAGCTCACTAAGAAGAAAAGTCTGGCCATCAAGATTACCACCTGGACAACCCTCCCCTTTCACATGGGGGTTGCTTTGCATTTCAATCAATTAAACAGTATGTCACTTACTGTCAGAACAGTACATGCTTAATTGTATGTAGGAAATTCAGTTTGTAAACCAACAGGAATGCAATGAAGTGTTCTAGAAGTTTGGACAATAAAAAACAAGCAAACACACAAAACCCAAACAGAAGTGGGGTTATTTGTCCTTGGGGAAAGGGATTGGAAAAGTCTTTTCAGGTCCTGGTACGGTGCTTGATCTGCTGGGTACAATTAATTTATTAATTCAACTTATATTTGTAAGCACATACTTCATGCCAGACACAGTTCTAGACACTGGGTAGCACCAGTGACCAAAGCAGGATAAATAATTTGCTCTCATATTGCTTAATTAATCGTTAGATGAGTTGCATACATGGCTGCAAATAGACACTTTTATAAAGTGACCGCATTAGCCACATGGGATATTACTGGATGACCTACAGCCATGCTGCCTGGCGTCCATATTATACATCTTTAGGGCAGAGAGCCATGCAACAGCCAATGAGATGAGAAATATTCCACAAGCCAGGCCTTCCTCTAAATGACCACATTTCCTGGAATGTCCATTTCTGGAAATATGGAGGACAGGAAAATGCTTTTGCTGCGAAAGTCCTAGGTGCAGGAACAATTCTCTTCATATCAGGTGAGTCACCGAATGGCTGGTGCCCCAGAAATCTGAGCACGGCAGCCCCATTGCTCTTCCAGGTGAGATACCCTGGTCTCCCTTCCTATCAAATTGCCTTAAACCAGGATAAAGGGCAATGCTCTGATCTTTTCCTGAAGAGGAGGTTTTAGGATTGACAAAGGCAGAAAAGAAACATTAATCACCTGTACCACAGGGAATGGGGAGGGGACTAGAGAGAGACAAGAAGAAAGGAAGGAAGAAAAGGAATAGGAGATACACTGAGTGTCTGAAGACGTCATGTGCCACCGCACAGGACAAGAACACCCCACTGAACACGAAGAAATGTCTACATTTCTCCTCTCCAGTCTGCTTGTATCCTCCTTTAATATGTTATTATAAAATAGAGTGCTGATAGAATTTGGGCCTTTTCTAATTCTATTTTCCTTTCACAGAATGTAGTATGTTTGGAGGAAACAGGGGTGTTTACTCTTGAATTAGGAATGGTTGCTAGAAAACTTTTGGCTTCAAAAGACAAAGAGATAACGTTGGGAGCTATGATCAGCTGAAAGAAACATTTCTTTATTAGAGTACCCCCCCCATGTAAACACAGAGATCATATAAACAAGATCTTTTAGCCCCTGAAACAAAAGCAAATGTCTGAGAATTAACCAATGCCATTGCATAAAAAAAATAATAAAAGCCCCATGTCAATACTTTTTTAGAGAAGAGATTTTGCTCAGTAAACAGAGTGCACAGCTGTTCCTAGCTCCAAGCAGGGAGATATGTAAGGCATTACAAAGCTTCCTGAGGAAGAGGAAGAGGAAGAGGGCACACGATGATGAGCATTCTTGATAGTTAAGGGTTGAGGACATAGTCCATTGATTCAATAGGGTTGATATGCCTTCAAATTTTACTGTATATTTTTAAAAATTATGAAATACATTTATAATATAGAAAATATGTGTGCTTTACTCCCTTAAATAAAGAATTTTCTCTTTTCCCCTTCAAAAAACGGTCAGATAATTTCCATGATCAGTTGTTAAGTGAAACTTGTAAAGCCAACATGTTCCAGTTTCAGGTTTCATTTCAGATACTATAATTCACGTAGGCATAACCTGGAACAGGGTTTTCTCCTCTAGCCCCTGATACCAAACAGAGGAGTCTGGGGAGGGGGTGGTGCACAAACAACTACTAGCACCTGTAGCAGCACCAGGCAATAGCCTAGTGACCAAAGCCCCAGCCTTGAAAGCCCGGTGGAGAGTTCTACTCTGTACACATGTGGTCACCATGTCAATGGTCTCTAACAACAATACCACCAAAGAAAACGGACAGTATCAGGTACTGTATTTCATCTTTTAACACACAGGTTTTTATTTTCTTCTATATCTTGGATAAGCTTTAGGGACCCTGGGGCCACTTGGCTACTAGTCAAAAGGGCTGTAATTTCAAACCTGAGCTGCTTCATTGGAAAAATACATGACAATTTGTTTCCATAAAGATTTGAAATGTTGGAATTCTAGGGTGGCAGTTCTCCCTGTCCTACAGGGTGGCTATAATTTCAAATGGACTAGATGGCAAGGGGGGTTATTTTTATATAGAATATAAAAGTCCAAATTTGCCTGCTTTTTCAGATCACCAAGGTACACTGTTGAAATGCAGATTTGAATTCAGTAGCTCTGGAGTGGGGACTAAGAAAACCAATGCCTAGATCATGTGGATGCTGCCAGTGTATGGACCAGACTCTGAGCAGCAGGGCTGAATTCACTTAGCCCATTATGTTAGTCCAGGTAGACTAGAGAAACAAATCCAGGAGATTCGCATCTGTATAGGAAATAGCTTTATATCAAAGAGTAATTGTATATTAAAAAAGACATTCCAACCCAGTCCAGATCAAGTCCATAAGTCTGATATTAGCCCTTATGTCCAATACCAGTCTATAAAGTCCTCTTCGGACTCATACAACACATGCAATGACACTAAGTGCAGGAGGATCACAGGTCAGTGGGTGGAAATTCTTGTGGATCCAGTGGCAGTAGAAGCATCTCAGTGCTGGCAGGGGTCTCCACAAGGATCCTCCAGCTCCAGGGCTCTGGCTCCATCAGCATAGCTCCATGTGGCTTGTCAACAGAAATGTCTCATAGGGAGAGTGTGTGTCCTGCCTCCAGGGAGGAAGACAGGAGTTCCCAGAATCCTCAGGAGAAGGCCATGACCACACAGAGGCCTCATTGGCTATGACCTGATTGTTGACAATAGAGTATGTGAGTGCTACACTCATCCATCACACAATTTTGAAATACAATGAAGACTGGAGAGCCATATCTGTCCAAATTTTCAGTACCTCAAAATCATCACGAAAAAGCTTGTTTTAAAAGATCAGGGTCCCTGATTCCCAAGATTCTGATTTGCTCCTGCCACCCTCCTGGAGGTCAAGGTCTAAGCCTGGCTGTACCAGAACTGAGTGGTCAGCATCCTGCGAGTGTTCTAACCTGGTCTCTAGCTACATTTACCTTCAGTTACAAAGCTGCAGCCTCAGTGGTTCTTCTAGCTATCTAGTTCTGCTATAGCAGAAATGCCACAAGTGGGTGACTTTAACAGATTAAATTTTTTTCTCACAAAGTAGAAGGCTAAAAGTGTGAATTTAGCACACCAGCTCAAGAGAAGCCGTTCTCTGTTGGCTCTGGGGAAGGTCCTACTTCCTTGGTTCCTCGGTATTGTGCATGTGGCTTGGCAACTATCGGCCCCATCTCAGTTTGCTCTGTGTCTACTCTGCTCTTTATGTTCCACAAGAGATTGACTTAAAACACACCCTGTCTAATTATCATAACAAAGAAGAAACCATTCCCAAATGGAATTATACGCACAGGTAAAGGGGCTTGGAATTACTCCACATATTTGTGGGGCTACAATTCAATCCCTAACAATGGCCTTTCTCTTCTTTGAATGTGATAAATGGATTCTGTATATTTGGACTTAAAAAATTCATGCCTGAAAAAATTCTGCCCCCATATCATCCCAAATTGCCCATGACTCTGTGCTCTTGTTCAGGTACTGGCTCAAATGCCACTTCCTCAGAGAGGCCTCTGATTCCCCCAAACTCAATTAGCACGTTGTTTGCAATGGCTTTTATATACTTTCTTGCTTTATCGCCCTCAAAGTTCCTAGTACTATCTGGAATTACCTTGTCTACGTACTGGCTTATCTCGGATTGTCTTCTATGAGAGCAGGGGCCCCCTGCCTTGTTCCCCAGTAAGTTCCCAGTATCTTGCACAGGGCTGAGGTCCTTGGGTGTGAGAGTTTGGAGGTTAAAGTTCCCCAAGAGGTGCTTGAGAAGAGCTTTAGTCAACAACTGAGAATCCTATGGAACATAGTTCTCTTCTGAAAAGATGTGATGGCAACTGGTTTTACATAGGTTATTGAATGAATGAATGAATGAATGAATATACCTAAGTCGAGAAAAGGATATAAAACAAAACGCATAATGGCATGTGAAGTAGTTAGTTTATTGTGCCAACCTGGCCCATAAACACATGTGGGGTTAATTGAAGGGCAGAGGGATAAATGGCTCCGTGAGCCTCGCCTTTCTAGTTCTCGGGTCTCTTGTTGTTTGCTGCCTGTGCCCGGATAGCCTGAATTGCTCTACAGAGGACTACCCAGCGGCCCTCAAGAGTTCAAGGACTGCCAGTGTCTCACAACTCTCTCACGGGAGTGAGTTGCAACTGAGCCATTTGTACTGCTTTATAATTAAATTAATTATTTGTTTCTTATGTGATATATCTATCTGTATAAATGTATATAAAATGATTAGCATTCTGATTTTGTTTCTCTAAAGTACCCAGACTAACACAGCATGAATTCAGGTCTTAGAAACGTAAGATTGCTAAGTGAAAAGATGTGAGCTTAATGAGCAAACGTGGGAGGTGAGTAGGAAAGAATGGCGATACTGCCTGCAGAGTGCAAGAAAATGAGGTAGATCGGTGAGTGTGTGTTTACAGTTTTCCTGCTCTTGTGAGATATGTATATATATATGTATGTATGTATGTATGTATATATATATATATATCACCATATGTATATATTGCATGTCTTTTAGTCCTCCTTCTGTGGGAGAAAGATGAGGTTTTCTCCTCCCATGCAGATTTATAGTCTCAGAAGCCCACAGGAACAATTCTCTTCTCTGATAGGGTTGCTACCACTCAGGATAGACCAATGCCAGTGAATTGTGTTTGGTTTGTAGTCCTTCTGTGTCTGATTTTAAAATTACAAAAAGAATATATGTTCCTGGTAGACCATTTGAGAAAACAACAAATATATATAAATATGAAACGTTTGCTGCATTACTCTAGGGCCCTTGCATAACTGGTTTTCATTTTCTTTTATACTATTTTCAACATCTAAAATGCATCCATCTCACAGAGTAGCTATATGGCAATATAGGATCCTATCCTGCTCATATTGTATTTAACATTATAGGATGATCATGAACTCATGACCATCAAGTACCTTTTAAAATATTATTGTAAAAGATTTTTTATATTCCATTATGTGGATAGAGATATATAATTTATTTCCTAATTTTTTTCTCCATTGTCCAGGAAGCCACTCCCACTTTGTGTTATCTCTCTTTTAAGTGGAGCAGACATGTCTGATGAATGCCTTTTCTTTTGATGAGAACATGAGTCCTTCAGTAGGGCTGATTTTGCCCCCAGGAGGCATTTGACAGTGTCTGGTGACATTTTTGGCATAGCTAGGGATGATAGTGCTGTTGGCTCCTAGGAGCAGAAGCCAGGGTTACTGCTAAATATCCTAAATCCAAAGGACAATAAAGAATTACTCGATCCAAATGTCAATAGTAGAGAGGTTGAGAAACCTTGTTCTAGAGGTTTCTTGTTATCTAGACGGTGGCTGAGTTAATATTCAACATTCTTTAAAATTCAAATTACCCTTCTACCTTTAGAGTTTTGGACTTTGTCCTAGAATCCTACATTAGAATAATGGCTCGGTTAATTAAAATTCCAGGTGCTTGAATCTAGACTGACTAATATTTTACTTTAATAATTTTTACTTTAGTAGAAAATTTTAAATGACAATAGAAGAAAGAAAAAAAACTGGCAATTATTGTTTAAAGATTAGTTCCCGGAGTGAAACAAAGTTTCTCAGGCTAGTCCATGTTTAGGTCTGTACTTTCTTCTCAACCTTGAGTCCCAAAGAGGGTGTGAGCCCATGGTGTGATCCCAGGCTGTTCCTCCTGCTCAACACATTTAAAAAACAACAACATTCTATTGGGGCTCATACAACTGTTATCCATACATACATCGATTGTATCAAGCACATTTGTACATTCGTTGTCGTCATCATTCTCAAAACATTTGCTCTCCACATAAGCCCAGTTTCCAAATTCAAAGAGGGCTTCTGATGGATGCTTAGTTCAATTTGAATTTTTGGAATCCTCTTCCCTGAGGCTTTTCTGGAATGGAGGTTTTAATTTTTTTCAAAAGCATTTGCAAGATGTGAGCTTATTGGGGAATTCCACGTGGAGTAAGTGAAGTCTTTGGACCCACCCCCTCCCTTCTGTTGAAATGGCATGCCCTTATTTTCACAGGTTCAGTTCTGTGGGACGTTACTCAACCTTTGTACAGAAGCATTCCTTGTTTGTTATGATTCCTTCCCAGGGATGAGCTGAATACCATATGTTCAGTTCCAAAACAAAGCAAAGGTTTGCTGCTGCTTTGCTCTATCTAGATTCTTGCTGAGCATTCTGGCTAAACCTCAGAGTGTTCCTTTGAGGCAGGAATGGCAAAACTTTGCCTCGGGTACCTGCTATCAACATGTTATCAGGAGAGACCAGTCCCCGGAGAAGAACACTATGCTTGGCAAAGAAGAGGACAGCCCTACACAAGACGGATTGACCCAGTGGGCTCACCTCTGGGCTCTGACATCAAAACCATTGTAAGGATGGCACAGGGCTGGGCTATGTTTCATTTGCTGCACGTGAGGTCGCTATGAGTTAGAACAGGCTCGATGGCCCCTAACAGTAACAACCACAACAAATTATGTCTGAAGGTTTTTGAAGATGGAAGAGGAGTTTAACTGGAAATACTTGGAATGTAGTTTCAGATATTTAAGCAAGTAAATAAAAAAACCTTCCCAAGTATGTGCTGGGTAAGAGAAAACAAACTAAACAGAATCAGGAACCACACTCTGAGCTGGACCAAGGGAAACGCGATCTTTAGTTAACATGATCTCAGACCTTAGAGGGGGCAGCCATGGGCTAAGGTCAGCGGTTCCTGCCTTGAGATTGATCCCCGCCTCCGACCAAGATAATGTCTATACACTGCGCCCTTATTGCGCCCTTTGCCTCCTGCACGGTTTTATGTGTTTTAGCCACCGAGCCTCAGACCCGTGGTGCGGGTCCTTGGAGCTTCCCCGGCTGTCAGATCCTCTTCAGGAGCCAGGCACCTTCCTGTGTCAGCACCGGGCTCTCACCGGCTGTCCCAGCAGCAGTTAATGACACAGACAGTGTCATTCGTGAGGCTTGGTGGACGCGGACTAGCGGGAGACAGCCATGAGACCGGAAGACAATTTAAAATCAGCCATCATGGGTGGAAAGAGGCTATGCTGGCTATAAAATAAGTGCTAGAATAAAAAAGATGGATAGGAAGTCGAGTCACAGGTCTGTCTTTGTAAGTGACACGCAGGCTTTTGTTTTTTCTGCTCCTTTGGTTGGCAACGTTTGGTTTCTAAATACTCATTTTCTTTGTAATTTTTCACTAAAATATTGATTCAACTGTTGAAAGGGATAGAGCTAGGCATTCAGGATTTACAAGGCTGTGGAAAGCCATGTCTATAGTCAGTGCACCCAACACTGGGGCACTGGGCAGCACAGAACATACAGGTGCCCCAGCATGTGTGTGTGCCCACACAGAAGTCAAACAGTCTCACACACACACACACACACACACACACACTACAGCTTTTGTTCATAATCCACAGAATCCAAATTCAAATCATCTGACAGGAGTAGGGGGAGGGGGTGATGCAGGTAGTGAAAATGAAAGATTGAAAGAAATAAACAAACTTCTGGTTACAGAATTCTTCAAAGTAGTGACCCCCAACTCAAAGAGAAAGCTCAAGGGAGAATCCTTATTTACTATTTGGATCAATTTCACCTTTGATTCAGTGAACACTTGTTACAGTGGCTACGATGGAGTTGCCCCCAACCCATGAGCACCCCAACCCCAGGCTTGCATCATTGTGATACGTCATGCTTTCCTTGCCTATTTTAGATCACCAGAGTTATCTTCCTACTGGTCTGGAAGCTCCATTTAAATTTCTTCAGCATCAGAGTAACAGGAAGCCTCCTCTAGCAGATGATGCTTGGGCTTGAGGCTTATTGGCCAGGAACCAATCCTCGGTCCCCCACATGTAAAGTGGGAATTCTACCACTGCCCCCTAGTGAATATGAGTCAGCTCCAAGAAGTGTGTGGAAAAATAGAATTAAAGTTTAATGGCATTTTTTCACAAGCTTATTGAAGTCCCCTTGTACTTAAGGCAGCATTTATCTGACCACCAAATGCCATAAGATAATGTCTGAATAGAATATCAATATTACCCTGCTTAAGAGGTTTAAAATTCCAAGTAGGATACAAAAGAGTTTTACAAATGATAGTAGTACAGTCATCAAGCTCTGGTTCACATTTTATTTTCCAATTCTAAGTTAAAGTGCTGGAATTAGCCCCTAAGAATTCTTTCAGACAGTTCTGGTCAGATCCACTGGGACTGACCGGGCCTCCCAGTTGCCCAGCAGTCCAGATTGTGGTTGAAACAGGCAGGAGCGCCTACATTCTGAACAGTTTGCAAAGAGTGTCGATGATAATGATAGTCCAAAGTCTATTTGCAGAGTCCCCACATAGATGAAGCCTTCACGGAACTGCATCTGATCATTAACTAAGGCTGTGGATAATCTTGCCCTCAGGCAGGGTACATTGGAAGGTAGATTACTTCCACTCCTCTCCCATCAGCCCAGGGAGGGGCAGTCTCTCTTAGAGGCTGGCCTGGGGGTGTCCTTGATGGACATAACCACGCTGGGTATCGTACAGGGGGTGACTGCCTTCATTGGAAGGCCCTGGGCCAATCTGATAAACTCTTCTATCTAATAACATGTGTGTCCTAATTGTAGTCCCATTCCTGTTTCTGTAGTCCCACCTGTACCTGTAATGTAGTAATCTGCCACCAGTTATGAATTTGTGACCGTTTCCTTGCTCCATGCCTTATTTAACTAGGGTCCGGACTGTGAAGACGCGGATGCCATATGACCTCATGCTAATGGCATCCCTCGTCCTGATGGTGTATCTGTGTCTTTGTCCCATTTAATCTTAATAAGTGTTCTCCTTGCGTCAGATTTGAGTTCGGGGTCTCTTTTGTACCCTAGAACACACTTCACCATCCATAAATAAGGAAGTATGCTGGTTGGAGGCTTTGTTTGGACAAAGGGAGACCCCTCATAAACAAAGTTGATCGTAATACTATCCTAGAATTTTTAGCCCTATAACAATTTTGTCTCAGGGTTCCAAAAAAAATTAAAAAAGAGGCCCTGAAAGAGTTAAGTGATCTAGCCATGGTCACACAGCACAGCTGGTTATTAGAAGAATTGAGCTCAGAACACAAAGGGACAGATCATTAGGCTTTCTACGGTTTTCCTCCGACCACGTGCTTTGTTCCGTAACAGTGATGCTACAAATAAAGGAAGCCAAAGATGGCTGCTCTTTTAAATTCACGATGATGTGGCCTAATCTCCGGAGGAGAAAGGAAGCCATGTAACGGGCTCACTCACTGCCAGCGAGTCAATGAGGACTCTTAGTGAACCTGCAGGACAAGGTAGAGCTGCCCCTGAGAGTTTCTACGACGGTAGCTGTGAACCGAACGTTGTGGACAGCAGTGGAACGCCTAACCACTGTACCACCAGGGTTCCTGAACCAGGGAAGTACATCGTCTAAGGTGTGCTGCATCATAGAACTCCGTCATCATCTTCATTTTCTCCATCTATATTGTTACTCACTTGAGTTGCTTCTGACCCTAAAGGGTGGGCAGGGTAGAACTGTCCATGGGTTTTCAAAGCTGTAAATCTCTTTTGGTAGCAGAAAGCCTTTTCTCCTGTGGAGGGACTGGTGGATTTGAAACACCAACCTTGTGGTTAACAGCACAATGCATAATCCATTTTGCCACCAGTGCTCCTTCATCTTTATTGCAACTATTGTTACTTTGTGTCTTGCTTTAAGGAAATCTATGACAGTCTTTACTTCAAAACTGATAGATTCACTCTTCAAAAGATTATTCCCATTACAAAAGCATCCTTTATACTATTCATTTAAATTTTGATCAGCCCTCTAAAAAATTTACACAAATTGAATACATCATTATGTAAAGGAAGATACATTTTCTTTCAACTTGAGTACATATTTGTATAACATAAGAAATGTTAAATATATTTTTATTTTTTCTGCATACATGTCAGTAATAACAAAAGATGTCCATACAGTCTAGAAATATAGGTTTTGTGGGTTGTTTTTCAGATTTAAGATGGCCATGGCCACATCGGAACTTATGCTTCAGGCTTTACAGACACCCTGGTGGTGGAGTGATTCTCTATTGGACTGCTAACTGTTAAGTTCAGCAGTTTGAAACTACCAGCCGCCATTTGGGAGAAAGTCGAGGCTTTCCACTGCCATAAAGAGTGTCTCAGAAACTCACAGGGGCAGTTTCTAGGGTCACTAGGTGTGCATCAACTCAATGTTAGTAAGGTCGCTTTCCTGTTTTGGTACTCATATACATAGTAAACAAAACTAAACTGCTTGAATTTTAGATGAATTTTTAAAGTTTTCTTTGATTTTTAAAAAATGAATTTATGGTAGAATCTCCATAATAGACCTGAAAATTGTAAATACAGAGGGAAATTGTTTTGACCTTCTTACTCAAAATGGATCCCATAAATCATGACCAAATTGTGGCAATTCCTAATTCAGCATTTGATGGAGTTTATTATTTTTATTGTGGCTTAATATATTTGAGACTGGATACTTTTTTGTTTTGTTTCCCTAAACTTCTCCCATCTCTGAAGTTTCAAAATTAAATCATCAGAACTAATATTTGTTAGGCATTTCTGAACTCTACAGTATGGAGAGATTTGTTCCCCGGGTTCTCCTGTTGGCTCTATTCCTCAGTTACATCCTGGAAATTAAAACAAATAAATTTTAAGAAAAAAAATTTAAAAGGTAAAACCACAGAACAGCTAATTTTCTACTTCAGTTTTCCAAATGATCTGTCATGATAGACCAAGTGGAAATATGAGGCTCTCTCTTAGTTTTCTGTTTCAAAATTACATTGGTTTCCAGGTTCCACAATGATAAAAATCATAGCCTGGGTGACCATCTGTCTGGCCAATAAAATGGCCAGTATTGACCTTAAGTCAGCTCATTGTGTGTAATTGTGATTACGTGACAAAGATGGCACACTCCTTTTCAACCTAAGAAAATTATGTTGGTGCTATGGTATGTGTGTCTAGTCTGGGTAGACTAGAGAAACAAATCCAGGGAGACTCATATGTGAATAAGAAAGAGCTTCATATGCAAGAGCAATTGAATATTGAGAAAACATCCCAGCCTAGTCCAGATCAAGGCCACAAGTCCAATATTAGTCCATATGTCCAATACCAATCTATAAAGTCCTCTTCAGACTCACGAAACATGCAATGACGTCGAATGCAGGAAGATCACAGGCCAGTGGGTGGAGAGTTTTGTGGATCCAGTGACAGTGTAAGCATCTCAGCGCTGTCAGAGGTCTCTACATGGATCCTCTGGCTCAGGGCACTAGTGTAGTTCCATGTGTCTTCTCGTCAGGGACATCTCACAGGGCATGCGCCTGTGTCCAGCCTCCAGAGAGCTATTTATCTCCTTAGCACCTCCAAATGAGGCCATCAGACTGTGACCTGATTGACAGCATAAACTCCACCCCTTTACTCTGAATCCTCATATAGACACCAGATTATATAATTACCACAGTATGTAACCACATCTTTCCTGGCCTCCCCATAGTGGAAACTCAAGTGGTTTTGAAGCCTGTATTTGCAAACGGCCAAGATGGCAGGTGTGATCAATTCTGGGAGAAGCATGAGATGATAGGCAGTGGGGGAGGGGAAATAAGCAAGGTGGCAACAGGAGAATAAAAGCAAGATTCAGAAGAAAACATCTGGTTCTGGGAAAATTACTGTAACCTAGCTCTGGATCCCGAAATACAGGCCCAGTCAGTGTTTTCGTACCTACATGTATACTGCAGAATCTGAAACCATTATCCAGGTAGCTTCAGAAGGCCAGTATACCCTGTGTTGGGGGCTTTAAGAATCAAGCAGCATTCTGTAGTAGGTGTAGGGGGTGCTAGCAATGTTTGGGGAGCAAAGGCTGTGATGGAGTGTAGAGGTGGGTTCTCTGTGCGATCATGCCACTGATTTCAAAGGGGGTGAATAACCAAAGCCCCATGAATGACTTGGGTACCTGGAAGGCCGGACAGAAGCTCTAGAAGCAACACTCAGTAGGCAAATGGCCAGTGGGAGCGGTGGTCTGTTCGCGATCAGGAGGAGCACTCCAAGTGGCCTTAGACCAAGAGTCTAGAACTATAGCAAGAGCAGGGCATCAAGAACAATCGTTGAGGTAATAAACATGTGGGTCCTGGGAATGAAGGCCCTGTTTCCCAACCCTGGTATCCAGAGAGAGCCAGGGGATCTGAGCATTCTTCACCTCCATTTTGCTTCACCTAAACAGTGTCAGAGCACACTGTTTGTTCGCACAATTATTTGTTGCACACATAATTCTGGCAAGCAATTATACCTTAAAAAAAAAAAAGTTATACCTTACTGTAACTCTAGCACATGGTTTCTTCATCTCTTTGTCATTTGGGGCTCAACAATCCTTTGGAGGCTCTCCTGTGTGTTCTAAAATGGTAAGCAGAATCCTTGGCCTCTAACCCACTAAAAGTCAATAGCACCACCTCTCTCTCTAGGTGGCGACAACCAAAATTCTTTCCAAACCAAACTACCGTCATCAAGTCATTTCTGATTCATACTGACCCTCTAGGTCGGGGTAAAACTACTCTTGTGGATTTCTGAGGCTGTAATTTGCTACAGAAGTGGAAAGCCTCATCTTTCCTTGGCAGAGCAACTGGTGGTTTCGAACTGCATACCTTACAGCTAGCACCCCAACTCCTTACCACGATGCACTGCCAAATGTTCCAGGCTGAGGAACACTGCTTGCTGCCCTCATACCCTGCTTCGCTGATTTCTACTGAGGTAGAAAAAAAAAAAATCTGTTATCAAATCAACTCAGATGTGCTGCTGCCCCAGGAATTGTGGTCCACGGGGTTTTTAGTGGCTGATTTTTCAGGAGATCTACAATTTTTTTCTTCTGCCTAGAACCACCAAGGGATGCCTGTTTCATTGTCGCCTTTCCTAACATTTAGATTATTTGAGAGCTAATGCCTTCTTTGACCTGGCATTGTATGTGTACATGAGTTCACAGGCTTGCCTGTATGTGTGTGTGGCATACACAGTTACATGAGGTTTCCTGTGTTATACTGACCACCTGGGAATGTTCCAGGAGTGGACTGCTCTTGTTCAAAAGTTAATCTGAGCACATTGTGAAAAGGCCATAGGTTTGGTTTGAGGGGATAAAGAAGCCGTCTAACTCCAGGCTCAGAGAAACAGCTGGGGCTGAGACATGAGCTGGGGCCCCCCGAGTCGTCCACGTTCAAGTCCCTTGATTAACCCTGCATCTACTATGGGTCAGACACTATACTAGGCTCTGGAGACACAAAGCTAAGGAAACCAAGGGTCACACCTTCAGGGAGCTTATATTTCAGAAGAAATTAAGGGATAAAATGATTTCAGGTGGGCTGACTTCTCTGGTTGGATTCTCCCATAATCATATAAGCCTCCGGCTTTGGGGCCATCACGTTATGCTTGCTGCCAAGGTCCATGAGGAGTCTTGAGAATGGGTTCTTATACAATTTACAAAAGTAAGGCAGTTTTTCGGTCAGTAAGACAGCTGCTGTCTAGTCTACATAGTGTCGTTGGTGGCTGATGTTTCAAAGATAGATCACCAGGTCTTTCTTCCAAAGACCCTCTAGGGCAGTGGCTCTCCACCTTCCTAATGCCGTGACCCTTTCATACAGTTCCTCATGTTGTAGTGACCCCCAAACCAACCATAAAATTATTTTCGTTGCTACTTCATAAGTGTAATTTTGCTATTGTTATGAAATGGGTGACCCCTGTGAAAGGGTCGTTTGACACCGCCCCCAAAGGGGTCGCGACCCACAGGTTCGAACCGCTGCTCTAGGTGAACTCAGACCTCTAATATTTGGCTTAGAAGCCTAGTATGTTAACTGCACCACCGGGGTCCTGAATTGCATAAGCTGCAGACCCTACAAAACATTAATCTGTCTCCCATTTTTAACATTATACTTGACTGCTGAGAAACTGGAGTTTTAAACCTGTAGCTACACAGGAGAAGGACCTGGCCCTCTGCTCTTGTAAAGTTTACAGCCGGGGAAACTTGATGGGGCACATGGAGTCACTATGAATTGATCCAGACTCGATGTTGCCTAATAATAACAAGAATCCCTGCATTTAAGTTATTTGCTGAAGAATTCGGAAAGTATCATCAATTGCCAAAAGAGCAAGTAAATCTGTCTTGGAAGAAGGACAGCTCCTTCGAATCAAAGACGACATTGTCTCATGTACTTTGGACATATTATCAGGAGAGACTGTTGCTGCTGCTGTCGTTAGGTGCCATAAGTAGGTTCTGATCCATAGCACCCCTGTACACAACAGAACCAACGGTCCACAGGCCTGAGCCATCCTCACAATTATTCCCATGCCTGAGCCCCTTGTTGCAGCCACGGCGTCAATCCATCTAGTTTAGGGCCTTCCTATTTTTGGCTGCCTCTCCACTTTACCAAGCATGATGTCTTTCTCCAGAGACTGGTTTCTCCTGCCAATATGTCCAAAGTATGTAAGATGAAGTCTTGCCATTCCTTGTCTCTAAGGGAGCACTCTGGCATGCTTATTCCAAGACAGATTGGTTTGTCCTTTTAGCCGTCCACGGAACTTTCAATATTCGTCTCCAGCACCACAATACAAATGCATCATTCGTCTCCAGTCTTCCTCATTCAATGTCAATTGAAAATGTCGTGGCTTGGGTCAGGTGCACCTCCGTCTTCAACGTAACATCCTCGCTCTTTAATACTCTACAGCGGTCTTGCAGCAGATTTACTAATGCAATTTGTCTTTTGATCTCTTGCCTGCTGCTTCCACGAGCGTTGGTTGGGCATTCAAGCAACACGAAATCCTTGACAACGTCATCGTTTTTTCCCTTTATCATTGAGTCATCATTCAGATTGAAGGCTGCAGTCCTTGATCTTCATCAGCAAGAACATCAAGTTCTCTTCACTTTCAGCAAGCGAGGTTGTGCTACCTGCATATTGCAGGTTGTTAATAAGCTGCTCTCCAATCTTGATGACATATTCTTCTTCATATAAGCCAGCTCCTCTGATTATTTGCTCAGCATCCAGATTGAACAAGTGTGGTGAGAAGGTATAAGTCTGATGCACACTCTTCCTGATTTTAAACCACCCAGTATTCCCTTGTTCTGAGCACACCACTGCCTCTTGATCTATGTACAAGTTCCACGTGAGCACAAGCGGTCTGCAATCCCTAGTCTTCTCAAGGTTTTCCATAATTTGCTAGAGTTCGGAGTGGAATGCCTTGGCATGGTCTGTAAGACACAGGTAAACATCTTTCTGGTATTCTCTTCTTTGAGCCCAGATCCATTTGACATCAGCGGTGATATCCCTTGTTCCATCCTCTATCCAGCCTGAAACTCTGGCAGTTCCCTGGACAAGGACATCGAGCTTGGTCAAGTGGAAGGGCAGTGAAAAAGAGGAAAGTCCTCAGGAAGATGGACTGACACAGTGGCTGCAACCACGGCCTCCAGCCGAACAATTGTGAGGGTGGCCAAGGCTCAGCCAGTGCTTTGTTCTGTTCTCCATAGGGGGGCTCTGACTCAATGGCAACTAACAACCTTGATCACAATGGGCTGGCTGTTTACCACAAGGTTAGCAGTTTGAAACCCCCAGCTGCTCCTGGGGGAAAGAAGAGGTTTTCCTCTCCCCCCAAATGTTGCCGTCTCAGAACCCCACAGAGGCAGTTCCTCCCTGTCCTACAGGGACGCCATGAGTCAGGATTGATTGGCAGTGAGTTTGTTTTGTTTGTATGCATGTGTTGCTGTTGTGTGCTTTGAGTAGAATTCCAACTCCGCTCCATCTTACAGGACAGAGTAGAACTGCCCCACAGGATTTTCGAGGCTGTTAGGCGTTAGAGAACCAGACTGCCAGAGTGGCTGGTGGTTTCTGACGCCAACTTTTTGGCCAGCAGGTGAATGTGTGATTTTCCTTCCTTCCCGTAGAGAACACAGCCTAGGAAAGGGGCAGTTCTACTCTCATGCAAGGTCTCTGTGAATCCCAATAGACTGGCTGGAGCTTAACAACCACCACACGCATTACAGTATCCGTTTCTATTTCAACATTTTATCAGGAAGGATGGAGAAAAATGCATCCAGTTGTTTAATCACTCGCAGCAGGAGAGAAAAAGCTGCCTTCCTTTGCAAAACAGAAAGTAATGCGAGATTACTTGTAGATCACCCATTGAGTGCTTGTTTGGGGTCCTCAGAGTCCCCAGCACCAGGGTAGAAGGTGCAATGGGGGCGGGGGCCACCTACCAGAGTTTCACAGGGCTGCGGTCTCCTTTAGGAGAGGCTGAGCAGCTGGCCAACCCGTTCACGGTCGCTGCGCTCCCAGGGCAGGCTCCAGTCTCAGAGCCCGGCCTGCCGGGCCGCCCTGCGGCTTTCTCGCGGCCATTGTGAGCCCCTATTGATCAGGCAGAAAGCAATAGGGGCTGCAGCAGCTGAAGCTCAGGGTGGGGGGTGGGCGGCATTGATCCAGGCCCCTTCCAAGGGTGGGTTATTTATAGGATGCGCCGCCCTGGCAAGTAACCCGCGAGAGCTTGTTTAACGAGGGTTCAGGGCTCTCTTCGCTAGCCGGTTAACTTTAAGTATTGGAAATGGAATTGATGCGTCCATAATAATATTATGATTCATACAAACCACTTCTCAGGCAACTCAATATATTTCATTACCTCCGTTCTAGCAAATGTATTGATTTCTGTTTTGCGGTTTTATAACACAATTCCAAGGCTGTTGTGGGCTTAATGAGCCGTGTTCTTATGATGTTTAAAAAGATTTGAAGCTATTGTTGAAATAAATATTATGGATCCCTTCGCCCCGCTCGCCCGGCGCTCCCGCCCCGAGAGCTGGGGGCTGGGGCTCGGCGGCCCTTTGTGACCCAGATCAAAGGGCCCGAGCGCCACAAAGGCTGCACTGCTCGGGCCGCCCGGCCACACACAGCCGCACCTGCAGCGCGGCCAAATGTCATTGTCGCTTCTGCAGGGCGCGGGGGACGCACCTCCGCGGCGGCAGATGACTCTAATAATGCTTGATGGGAATTGATGGGGAAGCCGGAGCGCGCGGCCCAGGGCTTTTTATTAGCTGCCCCGGCCGCCCGCGCCCGCGCCCAGCGCTGCACCTGTGGACCCCCTTCCTCGCCGCCTTTATGGAACCTGACAGATGTGATTAACTTTAAGGAAGAACTTTCCAGCGCGGGGAGGGCCGCAATTTATTTTGTATTCCTGCGAAACGGAAACCGAAAAAGCCCTGTTTACATATTTACGGGCCCCGGTGACCTCCCTCTGAGACGCCATAAGTTACCCTCCAGATTAATTTTGTCATAAAATTGACTGGTGGGCTAAGGGATCTTGGGAGTTTGGCTGATGCAGTTGGCTGTCTGATTTTTGTTCCCGGAGGGAGAAAGATATATTCAATTATCTAATACATCCGAGGAACCCCTTCCAGAATTTCCAAATCGGGCAGAAATGGGCATCTCAGAATTCTTTTCCGGAGCGCCATTTGCAAAGGGCCCAGGAGGCTTGGCTCGCAGCAGAGTCCCCCAGATCTCTGTGCTGAGCGAGAAGTAAAAAGTACCTTCCAACTTTGAGACCGTCAGGGAAGTGGGGGATCCGGGAAGAGGTCTGCCCTTGGGGTGCTCAAAACTAAATATCAAATAATTACGGTTCATTTAGTAAAGTGATACACTTGGTAGAGAAAATATTGTTACATCATGCAGCAGGGCTTGATATAATTTGTGCATTCTTAATTGGTTGATGACTTATTTGCCAGAAAGATTCTCAACAAAACTGGGGACCCAGCTTCCAGATTTTTTGGAGAGGCTCGGTTGTCACTTGCGCTGTGAGGGTCCTTCTAGGTTTCTGTCTCCTGCCGAAAGAAGTCGGACACTACGGAAATTCACGTTGTACTCCTAGTAATGGCCAAGTGTTGACAATTCAGCCACAGGGTCAGCTGGATATAATGCTTATTAGCTTGCAAGCATCAAGCTTTGCGGGGCTTCCTTTTGTGTGTCAAATAAACTTCAAATGAACTGAGGCTCATTTTGCAGCAAATTCTTAAGTTGAGCAATAATAGAGAGTAGTTAGTAGAATATTACACTTTTCATTTGGGCAAACAGATGGGATGCCTGCTTTAAGATTTAATCAGGGCTGACAGACAGGTAGGACTCCAGCATATTTTAGTCGGAGTCTCTTTCTTTTCCGGAAAGAAAGAAAGAAACTACTTAATATTCAGTATATCTGCCCCTGCCCCATCCTGTCTATTGCAGTGCCTCCCGATCTGTAATGCCTAACTGGCATTTTTGATGACATTACAAAATACAAAGGTGATTTTACGGAAAGTGAAGCCATTTATTGACACATCTTTCTCTCTTCTTCCCTTGCACCCCCCCCAAATTATGGATATGTATAGGTGTGCATATGTGTTTAAAAATGAAACAATGACTACTTAACTCACCAAAATACACCCCAATCTACATTTACATAGACACAAACGTAAATAAATGATTTAACAATTTGGAAGTCATGAGTCTCTGACCTCATGCTTTCTCAACTAACCTTTTAAAAAGATTTTGATATCAATTGTTTCTCTTTTTCCCCCAGAAGCATAATGCGTGGTAACCTTAGCACACACAATCTGTTTCAACAGAGGGATACAGACAAGTACTGCCAAAGGTGGATTTTAATGTCGTGGGAGCTTCTATTACCTTGCTGAAACAAAATCTCCCCCTCCCCCACCCCTTCAAATGCAAGTCCCTGGACACCTCCAGTGGAGATCATTTGTTATGCAGAGTTTTGTGAGGCAATCAAAATTAATTCACAGTGATCTTTTCACCCAGAACCTCCAGCTTCTAATAATGGTCTTTCTCAACAGGTGTTCATTGTGGCAGCCTGACTTCAAATTGCCAGACTAAAGGTTTTATTCTTTAGTCATTTCTTTCTTAATCTCGAATTTGTAATTTACTAATCTGCAGCAGCTGCCAAGAAGGGCCCAGCTGCTTACCAAGAGGGAAAGTGGACCTCTGAGGAGGCAAGGATGGGGAGGACTTCACTTCCGTACAGCAGGGAGGGGGCAACATTCTCACAGCTTGGGTGCAGCGGAGAGACAGAGCCCTGGCATGGTCACCACAATTCGTCACTCTGAAGCTGGTAGAAAATTGGGGATATTGGTTCAGACCCTTTAAAAAAGCTTCAGAGATAGCCTCGGTTATGAGGAAGTCTAGGAACCCGGATGGTTCAGAGCTTGGTTCGGAGCCCTGGTGGCATAGTTGTTATGCATTGGGCTGCTAACTACAAGGTTAGCTGCAAAACCACCAGCCTCTTGGAGAGTCGGCATCGGCTCTAAGGCAGTGAGTTTTGTTTTGTTAATTGAAAAATTGGAGGCTCAACTATATCCAGTGGCTTGGCAAGAAAAAAATCTTGCTTCAGTAATGATTACAGACAAGAAAACCCTATTTGGGCTGTTCTCTGTCACGTGGGGTTGTTATGAGTAGAAAATTCACTGCCTATCAGGCAACACCAACATGTGTAAACGAGTGGAGACAGGCTTTCAAGAATAGGAACAACCTTCACTGAAAAAAGAGAATGCAGGAGGAAAGGACTTGTAAAACTGTGCATTTTTTCAAGTCAGTCAGTTTCACTAGCCCTTGCTCACCACCATTTTTGTCAATTTCCAAACCTGCCTCCTTTTAAGGAAACTTAGAGAGAGATAGGAGGAACTACGTTTTACTGCCGAGATTCTTGGACCTCATGTCTCATCAGAATCAAGTTGGGCAAGTGGCAAGCCTAGAGCATGAGCTCACTCTCCTGATTTTCAGTTTCTTCAAACTGTAGATACAGGGTTCCAACCCCAGAACGAAAATGAAGTAGGTACTGGGGCCTGGGATCATGGCTTTTTTAACCAGCATCCATAAGGTTCTGTTGCAGCAATCTGGTTTAAAGGTTAACCCACAGATAAACTTGGGAGCTTTGAATCTGATTCTTCACAGTTAACTTCTTTGCATTTAGCTCAGTAATGCTGTATTTACACGGGGTTACCCCTCCTCTGTCTTCTCAATCACATACGTCCTAGACAGAGGGCTTGGGGTGGTGGGGGGCGGGCACTGTTTTAATTGTGTTCGATGTCATCCAGGACACCCCATCTCATGTCACTTGTGGTGAACTGAGGCACAACAAAAGCTGCCTCGTTCTGCATCATCCCCGTGATTGGTGGTGGATGAGACTGTGGTCCAGGGGGTTTTCATGGGCTGATTTTTGGAAGTCAATCAGCAGGTGTTAACTTTCTAGTCCATGTTGATCTGAAGCTCCGCTGAAATCTCTTCAGCATCACAGCAACACTGACAGATGGCTGGTGACTCTGCATGAAGTCCTGAACCTGAATCTTGCATAGCAAGTGAGAATCATTCTTCCAACCAAGGGGGGATTTGCTTCTTAAAGTGATGAGATATTTTGCGCAGAGGGAAGTAGGGCCATCAAGGTAAGCAAGGAAGTGACAGACTTTTCCACAAAATAATTCGTGGCCTGAAAAGTGAAAGTGAAAACGAGCTGAAAGTCCTTACTGGTGCAGAGGCTGTTGAGCATTTACTGATGAAGCTCAATGGCTACATATCACCTCCAATACAGATTACATGTCAGCACAAAGGGAAAAAAGACATCCACACACTGGGCCAATAAGCAACATATTGATAAAAGGAGAAACCATTGAAGTCAAACCATTAATTTGCTTTAGATCCCCAAGCAATGCCCATGGTAGTAGTGGTCCAGAAACCAAACAATGTAATATATTGTGAAAATCTACTGCAAAAATTTAGAGTATTGTAAAGCAAAGATGTCACTGTAAGGACTACAGTGAGGTTGACCAAAGCCATGGAATACTATGCATATGCATGGTGCATATGGTATTTATCCTCACATGCATGTGTGGTGTCCTGGTGACAGACACTGTAGGCTAGACACTGGACTGCTAACTGACAGAATTATGATGAGTTCATACCCATCAGCTGCTCCATCAGTGTCTGCTACCATAAAGATTTACAGTCTCAGAAACCCAAGGGAACAGTTCTACTCTGTCCTATAGGGTTCCTATGAATCGAAATGAATTCAATGGCAGAGGATTGATATACATATGAGAGTTGGCGAATGAATAAGGAAGTCTAAAAAAGACTTGATTATTAAATATACCATTGATTGCCAGAAGAATGGACCAAGCTGTTTTGGAAAAAGTACAGTTAGAATGCTCCTAAGAAGTGGGGATGGTAATACTTCATCTCACACACTTTGGACATCATGCTTGAGGAAGAAGCAGGTTGGTGAAAAAGAGGAAGCCCCTCCACCAGATGGGTTAAAATAGTGACTGTAACACTGGGCTCAGGCTGGGCAGCGATTCACTCTGCTGTAATATAGGGTGGGTTTTAGTTGTAACTGATTCAGTAACAATAGCAAATTCCTTTTTTTCCCATTTGTTTTTAAAGATCATTTTATTGGGGACTCTTATAACGATCCATCCATCAATTGTATCAAGCATATTTGTACATATGTTGCCATCATTATTTTCTAAGCATTTACATTCTATTTGAGCCCTTGGTATCAGCTCCAACAATAACAAAGTCTTGATCTCCTGGTTTCTTTTGTCGATGATCCCTGCAGCGTGATTATCACCGATGGACTGGTGATTGGTCCATACCTACCCCCTGGATGTGGCAAACAGTTCATTCGGTTGGCTGCTAACCGAGCTTCAAGTCTACCCAAAGACTCTGTCGAAGAAAGCTCCGGTGGTCTACTGCTGAAAACTTAGCCTCTGAAAAATCCAATGGAGTGCAGTTCTTCTTTAGCACACATGCGTGTTGCCATAAATTGGAGCTGACTTGATAGCAACTGATTTGGTTTCTGCCTGAAGTTTAGGCATTGAACAAAGACTGGAACCAAAGACATCATCCAGGTTGTTCAGGGACTCCTGGAAGGTCAGAAGCGCATGCTGGTGTGTTACAGACTGGAAGTCAGCCTTCTGAATAGGTTCCATCAGGAGGTCGGACAGAGCTGCATTTTCAGTCTGCCTCCAGGCTTAAGGGGAAGGAAATGTGGATTCCTCTAGCAGCTGGTGAAGAGAGTAGATACAGACACAGGCAGCTTCAGAGAGTCAGCCAGCAGTTCCATGAAAGTCTAAAATTAAAAGAGAATCCCCCAACACTTGAATATCAATTGAGATCTCAGTCTTGCTGGCCTCTCATCCCCGCAAGGCCAAGCCTCAGCAGAAGAGTAACCATTTGGAAGACAAGAAGTTGCTTGGAACTGTTGTTGAGGAAGCAACTGCTCCTCAGCCTTCTAACCTGGTGTTGCTTTGTGAAAGGTTCCCTAGATTCTTTCAAAACTTAATTATAGTTTCCAAATCTGTGTGAGAAGCAGAGCAGTACTGACGTATTATGTGTTGGGCATGTTTTCCCTGGCACATGTATTCACACATGGGCCAGTAACTGCTCTGAGAGCTGAAGAGCATTGACTTTTAATATATGAGCAACTTCGTTTTCTCTGCTTTCACGAGCGCTTCACGTTTTGGAGGGGAAGTGGAAAGGTTTCTTGAGCGTCAAACCCTGGAAGGCCCCTTCCCTTGCTAGTAATCTGAGCAATCATATTTCTTTGCCTCACTTCTCAATTGTACCCTGCAGCTACCCATTGCACTTGGAAGATGATGTTCAGCATACTCACTAAAAAAAAATGAGGGTTCTTTTTCTCTGCTCAATGAGGGACTTCCTATTGTGGACACCGCTGAAGGGAAATGCAAACGGGACTCTCTACACTGGACAGGGCAGCTGACTAGCAGGATTCAGGGGGTAGCGACTGCAATCACCCTGGAGAAGTGTAGGGGTGCTGGTGGTGGGGGGTGGCTTGCTTAGCATCACTTAGGACTTTGTTTCTCTGCCCTGCATATGGAAGCTCTCAGAAAAGATAAGCTTCATTTAACAGATGAAGAACCATGTTCAGAGAGGGAGAGGCTCTTGCTTAACATCACACCGAAAGTTTGAGATAAAGCATATTGCTCTGAGTTTGGGAGGCATTTTCTGATGTAACATTCAGAAGTTTTAATCATTTAATCTCTTCTTTCTGACTTGGTCCCTGACTCATGGAACCTTATTGATGAATTTTTAGAACTAGTTGCCAGGTCTTTCTTCCAAGTTTGTCTTAGTTTGGAAATTCTATTGAAACAAACCTACTCAGCAGCATTGTAATATGCAAGCTTCTATAGCACACAGAGGTGCATAGGACAGGAGTCCCAACTGGGTATCCTTCATGGAAACGGAGTGTTCTACCATTGAACTGCCATGGCCCCATTAAATCTCTGATTGGGGAGATGATAATACCTTTTCTTTTTCCTATAGTGTTTTCCCAAACGATTTTATTTACATTATTATTCATAATTTATTCTTTTAATCAACAAACATAATTGAATATCTAACATGGGCTGAAAACAGAACACCAGAAAGATGTTGACTTATTTTATTGACAATGCACAGATATTGCGGATCATAACTGTGGATAATATTGTGAAGAATGGATGTGCATCTTTCACTGTGCTAATAATCTATGTCGAACAAATAATCCAAAAAAGATGGAAAGTATGAAGAAAAACCTAGTATCAGGATCAGAGGAAGGCTCATTAAGAACCTTCAATCTGCAGATGATACAACTGGATTGGTGAGAACTGGGAGAATTTGAAGTGCTTGAAGATCAAAGACTACACAGCCTTCAGTATGAACTGCAACTCAATGTAAAGGGAAACAAAAGTCCTTGCAACTGGACCGATAGAGAGCAATCATAAGCAGAAAATGTTGAAGTTATCAAGAATTTTATTTTTGCTTGAGCTTATGATCAACACTCACAGAAGCAGCAGTCAAGAAATCAAGGGACTTATTTTAAAAATCGGTGGCACCAAACTTCTTTGAAGTATTAAATAGCAAAAATGTCACTCTGAGGATTAAGATGTGCCTGCCGAAAGCTATGGTATTTGCAACAGCTTCCTCTGCATGTGAAAGCTGGACCATGAGTAAGGAAGACCGAAGAAGCGGTGCTGCATCTGGATTATGGCGTTCTGAAGACTACTGTACGTAACACAGGCTGCCAGCGGAGCAAACCAAGCTGCCTTGGAGGAAGCGTAGGCAGACTGCTCTATAGAAGTGAGGCTTCTGAGACTTCATCTCACATACATCGGACACTTAATCAGGAGGGATCAGCCCACGGAGAAGCACATCATCATTGGTAAAGGCGAGGCTCAGCAAAAATGGAAAAGACCCTGGATGAGAAGGACTGACACGACAGCCACACCAAAGGGCTCCATCATCACAACAGGTGGGAGGCTGGCACAGGACTGGGCAGTGTTCCGTTTTGTTGTGCATGACTTCACTATGAATCAGAACCAACTCAGTGACACCTAACAACAACAACCAAAGCAACCAGAGCAACACATGCCCCTCGTGGTCGTGGTGCAAAGGCATGGGCGAGGATAGACATGGCCAATGTTTGTGTGCAGCTTTGAGTATAGTGGGGAAAAACACAGGAAGCAAATCATTTCACATAATAATTGCTGTAAGGATAACGGTGTAACTACAAAGTTCAATCTGCTCAAGTGTGGGAGAGAGGGCGAAGGCATCAAGAAGTTTGGGTGTACCCATCAGGGGAGACTTTGTTTTGCTATGGAAACAGTCCCCAGACTTGAAGGGATTAATTACTCGTGATGGCCAGCCGGGAGATTTCCCTCCTTATGTTCACTCAAAGCAGTGAGCTGCTGCAGCTCTACCTGACTCCACAATCCAGAAGAGCCGAATGCTCCAGCATTTCTTCCAGAGGAGACACTTTTGCTCACACCTCACAGGTCGCACCTGACTTGAAAGAATGTGAGAAAGGGCACTCTTCCGTTCCCAGAAGGAAGAGATCCAGAGCATCTACCACATAAAAGTTGGGAGGGTTTCTCTGGCTTTAGAAGGATCTAAATTTTTCCTACTGGGGGGCAAAGGTAGAATTCTCACTTTCCATGCAGGAGCCCAGCCAATACACTTCATTTATCTTCACCACCCATTTATCAGTGATGGCTGCGTGTTGTTAGGATACTGAACAGGTTTCAGCAAAGCTTCCAGACTAAGACAGATTAGGAAAAAAGACTTGGTGATATACTTCCGAAAATGGGCCAGTGAAAATCCTGTGGATTATGTGTTAGTCTGGGTAGACTAGAGTAACAAATCCATAGACACTCATATGTGTGTAAGAGAGAGGTTTATATAAAGGCATGTTTACATTAAGAAAACACCCCACTCCAGTCCAGTTCAAGCTCATAAGTCTCACATTAGCCCATATGTCCGATACCAATCTATAAAGTCCACTTCAGACTCACAAAACACAGGCAATGATGCTGAATGCAGGATGATCACAGGCCAGTGGGTAGAAAGTCTTTGGATTCAGTGGCGATGTAAGCATCTCAGCACTGGCAGGGGTCTCCACGTGGCTTCTCCAGCTCCAGGGATCTTTGCATCAGGATTGGTCAATGTGGCTTCTCAGGGATGTCTCACAGGGAGGAGAGAGAGAGAGAGAGAGAGTCTCAACTCCTAGGAGGAAAATCAGTAGTTCCTAGAATTCTCAGGAGAAAGCCACGCCCACACAGAGGTCTCATTGGCTATCTGCAATTGACAGGCTAGACTCCAGCCTTGACCCTTAATCCGCAAATTGATACCAGATTAGGTCACTACCACAGATCACAATGCTTCCATCCATGGTTGGTTATAGAGATGGCAGAGGACTATGGTTTGTTTTGTTGTGCATGAAGTTGCCAGATGGTGGGGGCTCAACTTGACAACAACAACAACAACAACAACAAATGTTCCATAAGAATTAACCAGGGGAAAGTTCACATAGAGGCAGTGAAGTGTCACCAGCACCTTCACTGGTGATGAGGTAGAAAGAAGCACAGGTGGCTTGAACAGCAGAAAGGTAGCCTGGGTGCTAAGCCCAGCGCCTCTTGTGCAAGCACGCTGCAAGGACTTCAATCTAACGTAGCGCGGTTAGTCTGTGCTAGGAGGAAGGACAATAGCCAGGCAGGAGTTAAAATGAACTGTGAGTGAGAGAGAGAGAGACAGGATGAAAACTGCATTCGTAGAGCTGACTGGCTTCCATCTGAAAAACAAGGACGTGGAGTGAGGGGCTGCAAAGAAGCGACTATGCATCACACCCATTCGATTGACAGAAAAACTGAAGAGCTAGGGACACATCTTCCCGGATATGGGGAGAACAGGGGTCCTTTGCGGGCCAGAAGAACATGTCAGCTGCTACCTTCAGTCTTGTCACACCATAGAAGTCAGCTTTCTGTTCAGCATCCCAAAGGAGAACGATTGGATGAAAGTTCTCTGCCTGGCCCCTAACGTACTTAGGAAGGAGCCCTGGCGGTGACATACGAAGGGCTGCTCACAGAAAGACCGGCAGTTCCAATCTCGGAGCCACTCTGCTGGAGAAGCACGGGGCTGTCCAGTCCCATAAAGATGACCACTTTGGAAACTCTTGGAGGCAGATTTGTTTTGTCCGGTATGGTTGCTATGCATTGAAATCAACTCGAGAGGAACGGGTTTTTTAAAATACGTAGTGCAAGAGTGGCAGCTAATCAGTGGGAAAGCCAGGATCAAGCCCTTTCTTTTAGACTCAGGCCTGTTCAAAGGCGCCTCTGGCTGACATGCCAAGTGCAAGTGTCTTCAATGTTTTGTGCCCTAACCCTGGGTAGGGCTGCAAACAAGAAAGTCCCAGCAGTTATTCGGGATGGAATTTTATAGTCCTGTTTCCAATTGCTGAGAAGCCCCGCTCTGCACCCTTCTGAGAAAACTCCCAGAAGCGGACATTGTGTGTGAAGTTCATGCTGGGGACATGGGAGGTGGTGCGGGATGGCTGCTGGAAAAAACGCAGGCAAGCCTTTCGAGCGTGGCGCCCCCATCTCCCAATTAGCATACAAAAACATTTTTAAAGGAATAACCTTTAATAATAAAATGCTATAATCTCAATAAGACATTCCAGCAGGGGAATTATTAGATATTAATTCATGCCTAGTTGCACTGACAGCTCTCGGCCGTCAGCGTTAGGCTAATAGCACACTAGGTGAGAATTAATATGCCATAATTCACGCTCTGTCATGCATTATTGCTTAAATAAGATACATGAAGAATAACCTATTCTGGCGAAATAACTGGGATTCTCAGAGTTCTCCTGGCCAAGTTATAAATAGTTATGTTAGGATCCAGATTTTTTTGTATTACTAAATTTGAAATAAATTGCATATATGTATCCTCATCTATAATTACCATGAACATTTTCTTAAGTACTAACATTAAGTTCAGTCATATTCCATGTTTTAAAATTGAACTTGAGCAAAATCACATAATCTTCTGAAGACCAAAATAGAAATTTCTTTGCTCCATATATAATTGTATCTGGTGCTATGGCATGACATAACTTATATGGATAGTGATTTAGGAGTAGCAAAATGGACTTCATCTAGAGGGATACAAAATAGAAGCAGGGGTGGCTGAGGGGGCCAAAAGGATATTCTATTTATGTTTCTGGAGAGTGTGCATCTCCTGGGACAATTATAGTCACTCATGAGTGCCTACTGTTTATTTAGCAAAGGGACAGAGTATAACGCAAGAAGCAGCCCGTGTCTTCTAAAAACGTACAGTCTCCTGGGAGGGACAATATTGATGTGTATGATAAATGTAACCTTGTCCTGACACACTATGACCTAAGCAATGCCAGGATATGAAGAGGAAGACTTTATAGACATTGAAAGAACACTGCAGGCAAAGTAGTGAATTTACTGAGTTAATAATGAATTATTAATTGAGTCATGTGTTTACCTCATATTTAGTGAGCATTTACTCTATGCCAGTTTCCATGCTAGATACTTAAGAAGACGACAATGTAGGAGGGAAGACAGTCATTTCAATAAATGATTATCGAGTCATTTGACAAAAACAATAGTGGAAAGATGCCCAGGTAGCATTAAGTACCCAGAAGAAAGCAATGCCTATCTCAAACTGGGGTGCATACGTTGATTAAAGAAGGCTTCCAGGAAGACATGACACCTGAGACAATTCTTAAAAGATGTAGAAAAAAATCTAGATAAAAGTTATGGGTGAAATACAAAGGTAAGTAAAATGATTCCACAGTAGATATATCCATCAATACGAGTTGTCAGCAAGTCATTCCAAGTTGTAGTGACCTCGTGCGAGTCCAAGCAGTCAGTACTGTGCTGTATCAGGCTCCCAATAGCTGGTTGTTTCCCCCTGAACTAAATTACCAGCCTGTTCTTCTAAGGTGCCTATTAGTAGACTCAATCATCCAATCTTTTATTTTGTAGCAAGTACATTAACTATAAATACCTACCACCTAAGGACACTACTAGATATCGATAGAAGCCAAATGTTGGGAATTTTTTGCAAGGTTAAGAGACTTGTATCTTAGCTTGAAATGACTAGGTTTCCCTTTTGGATCCAGTCAAGGGGGTTACAGTGAAGTGTATATTTGGGAAGACAAGTAGGGAGGCAGGGACACCAGTTTGGAAGGAGAGGGGATTTCAGACCAGGAGAGGGGATGAAGGTCAAGATCAGGGCAAAGTGAAATGGAGTGAAAATGGAGGTGGGCGTTTAGGAGACAAAGCAGGAACATGTAGACACTTCTGGGAGAAGAATGAACTTACTTTGGGACATGATGTGTTTGAGGTTAGAGCTAGCTCATCAGGAGAAGAATCTTGACCAAAGGTCCTGACCTGGCACTTGTCTACATTGTGAACCTCAAGCAGCAAAGCAGAAAGTACAATCAGAGAATTCCTTACTCCTCTTACCACCCATTTCAAAGACAGAAAAACAGATTCCCAGAATCCTCTTCCAAATTGATTGTTGCTATCAGAAGCTGTTGAGTTTGCTCAGACTCATAAGCCAAAGGCCAAGGCCATGAAGTTGATTATAA
Organism: Echinops telfairi; assembly: GCF_000313985.2. Taxonomy (NCBI): domain Eukaryota; kingdom Metazoa; phylum Chordata; class Mammalia; order Afrosoricida; family Tenrecidae; genus Echinops; species Echinops telfairi. Next base: position 13,290,247 of record NW_022106189.1, on the reverse strand, counting down.
TGTACAGCAATCCTATAGCACAGAGAATTCCATAGGGTCTCCAAGCAAGTTGCCTCATTTCCCTCCTGCAGAGCAGAGGGAGTCAAACGACTGATGTTTTGGTTTCAGCTGGGCGATAACCACTGTGCCTCTAGAGTTCCTTCTCTTATTTGTAAAACTTTGAGTCGGTTCCAACCCAAAGTGACTCATCGCAATTCTTCTATAACAAAACAAAACAATTCCCTAGTCCTGTGTTATCTTCACCGTAGGAAGTGTGTTTGAGCCCATTGTGGCACGCACTGTGTCAATTCATTGCCTTGATTGACCCCTTTCAAGGCAAAGCCTTGTGTTTTCATCACTGAATACGACCCCTGTGAAAACAGAGGAGAAGCTCGCGTAAGTAGCGTCTCCTAAACTCTAGATACCCTTAAGCAAAGATCATTCATCTCCTCAGTAAGTCTACGTTTCTGCTTAGAAGGCCTCCATGGTTTTCCTCTTTTACCTTGGCATTTTCTCAAGGATTACTCTGTGCAGATGGGGTTAATGTAGCCCATCCATCAGCACTGCTAGTAGGGAGAGATTGCCCCCCTACTTCATGCTCTCTCCCCTTGCTAAGTAAGCAAGAGGCACACTCATGGTAACCACAATAGTCCAGAGAAATACAAACTCTTCCCCCTAGTTACTTTGCTAACCCAATCAATCCACATTAAAAGAACAGATTGAGTTGACTCATTCTCATATATATAATCATTACTGCTACATGGCCAGGATGCGTTTCTCAGGAAGTGCCTGTCATAGCTTATGGATAGTCTTTTAATTTCATATTACTCCCTGCTGGATTTTATTTCTCTCCACGATGGCCAGTTCAGAGTGGTTCCTAAGCTCATACAGCAAGAAAAATGAGATGCCAAGTGGGTCTTCTTCATTTGCTTTAATTCTTGGTTTATAAATTTTTTTTAAGCACATGTAATTTCTTAGGTGTACAATTCTGATTTGACTATTTAACTTCTAGGGATGCTTTTCTTAATCAGAAGGGACACTTTGAAAATTTTGGACAAGAAAAAATCTGTTTAAATTTGTTATTTGCAAACTTTTGAGTCTGTTGTAGACATTTTGGTTGATTTTATAGTCATGGAAATCCCCAATGTTGCTATTTCCATTAGCTACATTTTGTAATAAGGAAAATGAGGTACAGACTGGTTAAGGAATGTGCCCAACTGTCACACACCTAATCCATGGCCAATATGCCAACGATGCTGCCAGACTGAATGTACAGAGTGATTTGCCACTGTTTATGAGTTGGAATTGACCCCCCTGGCAGTGAAGATGAACAACAATGTATTTGATGGGATATATTATCTGTATAATATGAAAAGGTATCAAACACTGTGTGGAAAACAGAATGAAAAGATAATGGAATATAGCAGTTATGATCTCCTTTATCCCATTTGCAACCAAGGTCAATGTTCCCACTAGCAATACTATTGTTAGCTGTTCTTGAGTTTTGGCCCTGGAACCATGGTGAATCTATGGAATATTTTTATAATGGCAATGATAGGAAGCCATAGAGCCTGTAGTTATGAGTATGGCCTTGGGCACCAGACTCGAGAATTAAGTCAGTTCTGTCACTTACAAGTGTATGGCCTTGGACTAGTAGGCGTCTTAACTCCCTGATTTTCCATATCTATCTGTCAGAGAATATAAACCTCAGAGTAATAGCTGCAAAGGCTAAAGGAGATAGTGGAGTGGAGTCAGGGATCATGGCTTCTAACCATTTTGATCTCGTTTGGAATACAACCCACCCCTACCTGCCCCTGAGAATGTGCATTGCTACCCTGAATATACAGAATCAGAATCCACATCTTCAGATGCTAGGATCTTGTTTCTAGATTCTGAATCAGTATACCTGAGGTGGAAAAGCAAATTCTAAGTGGGGAGTCCAACCAGAATGAATTTATTTGAAGGCTTGCCAGGCACATAATAGGTGCTAAATAAACATCGGCTGCTTTTGTGATCGGCTGCTTTCTGGGCGGGAGATATTGGAACAAATCCAGACTGGAAGTGAGGAGGCAATTAGGATGTTGAAAGGAGACTCAGGCAAGAAAAAAGTTGAAGGCTGAGTTATAGTCACAGCAGTGGCTGCCATATTACGGAGCAGAGACGCCAAGAAGGTCGGATTTGAAGTCGTCGTTAGAAAGGGATGAGGGACATTGGAGTCTAAGATGACTTCCCCATTTTGGTTTGGAGATTGGGTAGACAATAGTGCCATTCCCTGGAGCAGTGGTTATAGGGAAAGCTATAGGTTTGGAAATACAAGATACAAGGTGGGAGCTATTGAATTTGAAGTGCTTAAGGACTCATCTATGGTCCTGCTGGAGGATAAATGGGTCTAAATTTTTGTGGAGGACCCCTGGTCGTGCCAGGGGTAGGGTCTGTCTGGGTTGCTAATGGAAACTTTAGTAGTTCGAACCTATACATGCTCTCCAAGGGAAAAAAAGATATGGCCATCTAACTCCTATGAAGACTACAGCTTAGGAAACCCCACGTGGCAATTCCGTAAGATTACTATGACGTGATATCACCTTGCTGGTACACAACAACACATGGACTTTGGAGAGGAAGGAGACACTCAATATCATCCATCAGAACAAGGCCACCGACCAGTGTTAGAAGAGATCATCAATTGATTACATGCAAGTTTAAGTTGAACAAAATGAAAATATGTCCACTAGAGCCAAAGTACAAACTTGACTATATACCACTGGAGTTTAGAACACATATAACCCTTAGGATCATCAGCCTGCCGCCACTTGTCAGTCAGCTAGTGTTGTCTGAGACTTCTGGAATAGTTAGCTGTGTTCTGGGTAATCTCTAGATCAGGGTGTCAAACTGGCGGCCAGTGGGCTGTATGCGGCTCCCGAGGTAATTTTTTGTGGACCATGTTGCCCTGAAATAAAATTAAATAGGAAAAAATTGTTATGAAGAAAATAGCGCTTAGGGGAGATTGAACCAATAGGTACACACAATTCCCTCTTTAACCCTTTAACTACTGAAGACAAGTCTACACGTGGCCCAGGGGCTTTCCTGGGGGCTTGTGGATGTGTATAATGCACTGACTCAGTTCCTGCGACGTTTGGAAGCATACGTCTGCCACTTTCAGTGTCACATAATGTAGACAGATCCCAATAGCGAAAAGGTCAAAAAGAGCACTCTGGGTTTTGCTGTTATGAATCATACCTAGCGACAGCACTTTTAGAGGGAAGCCATTACAATTGTGCATCATGTTTTCCAGCTGTCCAACGCTTTGTGTTTTTTATGAGTTACTTTGTTGTATTTTCCAGTCACAACATAGAGGTAAGTGAAAACTAGTAGGAGGAAAGCGCTGGCAAGCTTGGGGTAAAAAAGGATAATTTTGTTTTATAAATACATTCAATAAATGTTTACATAAAAGCGATTATATAGTGTTTTAATTATCCTATCCATATTCCTGAACCCTCACTTCAAGATATAAATTTAACACAATTTGTGAATGTGACGTGGCCCACGTGCATCTTGCCTGTTTCCCCAAATGGCCCCTGTTTTCAGTGAGTTTGGCACCCCTGCCCCAGAGCCTCTCTGCCCTCCCACGAGGCATGGTTGGAGTCCATGACTCAAAGCCATCTCAGCTCAGTCAGAGGAGCTGTGACATTTCACTAATTATGCTCAGATTAGTCAGTTTCTAAACGAAGGCGGTGAAGACCTTTTCTCCAGATGAACATGAGCTTGGCCATCCCCTCTTGGCTGTCTCCATTCTCTACCTAGAAACCACTGAGACACTGGTATCACCCGGAGCATCTCTTTCTCCAACAATGCAAACTTACCTCATACCTGGAAAAAGAAGGCGTAGGCTCTATCATTGGATTTAAATCATCGGGACCTTGGACAAGGGTATACACTTTTCTAGAAAAGATTATAAAATTTTTTCTCATTATTATTTTAGGTAGCATGTGTATGTTTTGAACTCTGATTGTAGAGAATGTTCTTAGAGTTGCCAAGACTTGTTCTGACCACTCCCTGTGAGAATAGAGTCTTCAAAACCTGTTTTCTCTCCAATGTCCCCCTCCCATCACCAGCCCAACTAAGGGATTCCTGTGGCCCCCTGACCCTGTCTAGACAGTGGCTTTCAAGCTTCTGTCCTAGCGATTGCATTCAAATCCCAGTATTTCATGCTATTAGACATAAGCTCACTGAGCCAAAAAGAATGAGATATCTCTTAACAACAACAGCATGGACAAAATATAGAACGATGCAAAAAGGATAAAAAATATGGAAGGAATACACAAGAGTCACTGTACAAAAAATGAACTGGTCAACCCAATCATTTCAGGAAGTACCATATGATCAAGAACCAATGCTATATGACCCAGCAATCCCCTTACTGGGCCTATACCCAGAAGAAACAAGACACAAACCACGGCCAGACATCTGTGCTCCAATGTTTATTGCGGCGCAGTTCACAATTGCAAGGAGTTGAAAACAACCCAAATTTCCATCAACAGACAACGGGTTAAAAAACTGGGGTAATACATACAACGGAGTACTACACATTCCTAAAAAGCAGTGATGAATGCATGAAGGACATCGCTGCATGGGAATAACTGGAGAAAATCATGCTAAGCGAAGTAAGCCAAGCACAAAAGGACAAGTACAACATGAGTCCACTGAGGTAAGCTCACAAATCCAAAAGGAGCATAGGGAAGAAGCTACTGTATACATACATTCTTGGAGTGAGGTCCAGCTAGTATGGCAGGGGCCAGACTAAACCCAGGGATACATATGGTAGCCAACTGAAAAGGAGGGGGGAAAAGTCATGGGTAACCGGGGGAACAGGGCAATTGTTGTTTATATATGTTCTCTACAGGGAAAGAGGGACCAGACTTCAACCCGGTGCTGCAAGACAAGAACACAACACACTGACATGAAGCAGGGAACCTATAGAGAGGCCGACCCCATTACCAAATAGGTGGACAGCCCCCTCCACCCAGAAGAATTCACTTCAGAGGACTGCATTGAAGCTACAGCTCAAGGAGAGGGATGTGTCTGATCAGAGCACACAGGAGCAAATGAGGGGGGAGGAAAAAAGAGTGAAGCACATTCTGGCCCACCAAGCCCGGAGGACAATATTTCTGCCCAGAGCAGCCAATGCACAGAGAGGTCCATAGGGTCAGCCCCACCACGAGACACGACGTTCCTCACTGACCCATAGCACCATGGGGGACAACACTGGAGATACACAGAGGGAACTGTGCCCACCCTGAGCCCACCACACCAAGGTGAGACGCTGGGGACATGCAACAGAGCAGCAAGGGCAGCAGAGCAATGAAGTCCCCAGGGAACACCAAAAATACACTGTGGGGCCAGGGCGTGGGGCCCCATTAAAGTCGACTGGAAAACACTCGTAAAGGACAACAAATTGACCTTGAACTATTTATAGGCTTTTTTTTGGTCTTTGGCTTTTGTTGTTGTAGCTATTGTTTTATTTTCTATTGTTGCTTTGTTTTACTTGGTCTTGTGTTTGTGATTATTGTTGTCTCTGCATATCTATCTGGATGGGATAAACAGGATAAACAAGCTGGAAGAAAAAACATTGGGACCCACAGTTTCAGTGGGACACCCGGGAGGGGGAGACGGGGGAAAATAAGTGGGTCTTAACAAACCCAGGGACAAGGGAACAACAAGTGACCAAAAATCGATGGCAAGGAGGGTGTAGGAGGTCTGGTAGGGCTTGATCAAGGGCAATGTAATCAAGAGGAATTCCTGAAACCCAAATGAAGGCTAAACATGATAGTGGGACAAGAGGAAAGTAAAGGAAATAGAGGAAAGAACTAGGAGGCAAAAGGCATTTATAGAGGTCTAAATACAGGCATGCACATATGTAAATATATTTATGATGATGGGGAAATAGATTTATGTACATATATTTATAGGTTTAGTATTAAGGTAGCAGATGGACATTGGGCCTCTACTCAAGTACTCCCTCAACACAAGAACGCTCACCTTCCCTACATATTCGCTGAAGACAAAGTGGGTACATAAGTAAATGTGGTGAAGAAAGCTAATGGTGCCTGGCTCTCAAAAGATATAGTGTCTGGGGTCTTAAGGCTTAAAGATAAACAAGTAGCCATCTAGCTGAGAAACAACAAAGCCCACTTGGATGAAGCATACCAGCCTGTGTGATCATGAGGTGTCAATGGGATCAGGTACCAGGCATCAAAGACCCAGAGCAAAAAATCATGATGTGAATGAGGGGGAGAAGTGTGGAGTGGATGCCCAAAGCCAATCTGTAAGCTATTGGACATCCACTTACAGAAGGGTTGTGGGGAGGAGAAGAGCCAGCTTTCCTCTGGTGCTTTAATGCTTCCTCCCCACCACACCCCCACTATCATGTCCCTAATTCTACCTTACAAATCTGGCTAGCCCAGAGCATATATACGGGTACAGATAAGAGCTGGAAACACAGGGAATATAGGACAGATAAACTCCTTGTGACCAATATTGAGAGTAGCCATACCAGGAGGGGAAGGGGAAGGTTGGGGGAGAAAGGGAGAACTGATTACAATGACCTACATATAACCCCCTCCCAGGGGGACAGACAACAGACAAGGGAGTAAAGGGAGACATAGGACAGTGCAAGAAATGGAAAAATAATAATTTATAAATTATCAAGGGCTCATGAGGGAGGAAAGGAGGGGGAGGGAGGGGAAAATAATGAGGAGCTGATACCAAGGGTTCAAGCAGAAAGAAAATGCTTTGAAAACGATGATGGCAGCATATGTACAAATGTGCTTAACACAATGGATAGATGTATGGATTGTGATAAGACTTGTCTAAGCCCTCAATAAAATGATTTAAAAAAACAAACAAACAACCTTTTAAAAAACACATATAAGAGGATATATAAATATTGTTTGGATGTTGAAACATATACAATAAAAATACTGCAAAAAAGAAAAAAGAACCAAAGTTATTGAAGAAGTCCAAGCTGAACTGAAGGTGTTAGTGAAAAATAAGGATCTAAGAATTGACAGTTTACTAATTAAGATGTTTCAAGAAATGGACGAAACACTGGAAAAACTCACTTATGTGTACCAAGAATAATGCAACATAGTTACCTGGGTAACTGACTGGAAGATATTCATATTATGCCTATTGTAAATGTGATTCAGCAGAATATGGAAACTATTATACAATATTATTAATGTTATATGCATGTACATTTTTGCTAGCAATATTTCAAATATGACTGTAGCCGGACATCAAAAGGAACTGTCCAAAAATCAAGCCGGATTCAGAAGAGGACATACAGTGAGCATTATAATTGCTAATCTTAAATGAACCTTGGCTGAAAGCTGAGAAAACCAGAAAGATATTTACCTGTATTTTATTGACAATGCAAAGGCAGCACACTGTATGGACCATATACAAATATGAAGAATGAGAATTCCAGACACTTATTGTGTTCCTGTGGAGCCTACACAGGGATGAAAAGGCAGACAGCCAAACAGAACAAAGGAAGACTGCATGCTTTAAAATCAGGAAAGGTGTGCCCCAGGGTTGTATACTTTTACCTTTCTTACCCAATGTATAGGCTGAGGGAAAAAATCTAAGAATCTGGAATATATGAAGACACATTGCATCAGGATTGAAGAAGGACTCAATAGTCACCTGTCATACGCAGGTGACCCAGTCTAGTTTGCCAAATGTGAAGTGGACTGAGGCATTACTGATGAAGATCAAAGACTACATTACACCTCAGCATAAAGAAAACAAATATCCTCACAGCGGGATCAATAAGCAGCAACATGATAACAGGTTGAAGTTGCCAAGGATTTTATCATGGAAACCGTAGTCAAGAAATCAATCTTTCCACTGGAAAATCTGCTGCAAGAGATCTCTTTAAAGTGTTAATAAGCAAAGATGTGAATTTGACCCAAGCTCCGTTACTTTCAATCGGCCTACAGGCATGTAAAAGCTGGACGACAAAGTAGATTTAGAACAAACACACGTGCCTTTGAAGAAGCCCAACCAGAAAACCAGAATCCTTTTAGAAACAAGGATGTTGAGACTTTCAGGTACTTTAGACTTGCTATCAGGAAGGACAAGTGCCTGGAACAGGACATCATGCTTGGTCGAGGGTCATTGAAAAAGAGGAACACCCTTGACAGGATGGATTAATACAGTGGCTGCCACAATGTGCTCAAATATAAAAACAATTGTGAGGATGATGCAGGCTGGGGCATCAGTTCATTCTGTTGAACACAGAGTCAGTCCTGACTCAAAGATATTTAACAACAACAATATACCTAAACAAACCAACCAACCCCAAAACATGAGCCTTCCTCCTAGTCTGGGCCATGGCTTGTTTTTCTTTTGTATTTCCCTGAGAACTTCCCAAAGGACAGGATCTAGAGAATCCTACCCATCCTTTAAAGAGAGCACAGAAAGGTGGTCGTCTCTACCAGGAAGCCTCTGAATGCTTGCCAGGTCAGAATGCTCTCTGTACCCGGAATTCTTACAACATCGCTTTTCTTTTGAGGGCCATCGCATCACTGCTGCACAAAAGGATGGGCGAGTATGATGTATGTGCATCTTGCGTTAGCTAGATTATAAACTCCTGAATAGGAAGGGCCCTGCAGGAGAGCGAGGAGGTTTTCTGCTCCCGTAAAGTTTTGCACCTTCAGCAATCCCCAGGTTCAGTTCTGCCCACCCTGTACGAGCTGCTATGTGTCAGAATTGACGGTATGGCAGTGAGTGAGTGGACAGTAAATCTACTCCCTCTCAGACTCCTCTTTTCTACCTTGCTGGACTTGGAGCTTGGAGCTCCTTCTGATTGAATGAGAATAGATGAGTGGATTCTCATGTGGATTTTACTCCCATGGAATGTCCTAGGTCTTATTCCTTTGTCTGCTTTGACTACACAATGGGCACCTATGAGAAGGGGCATCTGATAGGGATGTGAACTACCAACGAGATCCCAAGATGTCTTCTCTGAGCCCAGAGACTTGGTCTTGAGAATGCAGAGACCACCTGTGTTGCTCTCCCAACCCCCTAGGACTCTGAGGTGGAAGCCTTTTCTGTTCAGACCTCATTGCTGGATTGTATGCACAGCAGCTTCATGTCATGCTCTGAGAAGGTGGAACCCAGGAAGGCACTGACTCTTCTTATGGCTTTATTCTCCCCACCCCTTCTGTAGAGAGTTTTTGACTCTCTCCCATCTCAAACATTTCTGCCTCAAGTATTTTATCAATGGGCTACAAGTAGATATAATGAAATGTCAAGTGTCTTTAAAAAGAAAACCACATACCCTGAGGACTTGACCTGGGATGGTCTAATCACAAACAGTGAGGCTCTGCTCACCTAGGCTGGGCTAAGGGAAGTAGCCTGTCTAACGTGCCCACATCCCCAGTCCCTCCTGGAATCCCACCTGCTGCTTGGCTTTGCCAGTCATTTCTCTCTCAAGTGGAATGTATTTCCATTTTGCTCATAAGAAGCCACAAATCACGCTCTAAAGAGAAATATGAGCGAATAGGCTCCCTCCACCTCCTACCTTCTTCGCCTTCAGCAGAGAAGCATGTCTGGATTCAGAGATGATAGTGGAGGTGGTAATTTTTGGCTTGTGATTGTATTCCCGGCTCAGGTACTGCAGGCGAATGCTGTTTCTTTTTGTTTCAGAAATAGGCTGATCGGCTCCCTGTCAGCCTGGACTGCTCTTTTCTAACCAGAGGGGCTTTTATCTTACTGATATTCACTCTGGAATTCAGTTCATGTTTGCCTCATGTACAACAGAGTGAAATGCTCCCCACTTGGTTTCGGATGGGACTATTTTTTTTCTTTCTTTTTTTAAATCATTTTATTAGGGGCTCATACAACTCTGATCACAATCCATACATACATCAATTGTGTAAAGCACACCTGTACTTTCGTTGCCCTCATCATTCTCAAAACATTTGCTCTCCACTTAAGCCCCTGTCATCAGCACCTCCGTTTTCCTCTCCGTCCCCAATGCCCCTCCCTCATGAACCCTTGATAATTTATAAATTATTATTTTATCATATCTTACACTGCCCAACATCTCCCTTCACCCACTTTTCTGTTGTTCATCCCCCAGGGAGGAGGTCACATGTAGATCCCTGTAATCGGTTCCCCCTTTCCACCCTACCCTCCTTCTACCCTCCAGGTAGGGTTTTTGTTTTGTTTGTTTTTTTGTTTTTTTTTGACTGATTTTCAGAAGCAGACCACCAGCTCTTTCTTTCTGGTCCATTTTAGTCTGGGAGCTATGCTGTAACCTGCTCAACATCATAGCACCGTGCAAGCCTGATAGCAGGCCAGAACCATGCTCACAAAGACCAGGGATGGAACCCATTCCTCCCACGTGGACGATCAGGATTCTACCACAGAACCTGTAAAAGGTAATCTTATAGTCAGCTGTCGCTGCTCTGAAAGGACGGGATGGGCTTGGGAAATTCCTACCCACTGATGTCATATAGCTCACTTGACAAGTCAGAGAGGGCTAGCTGGCTTCTCGAGACCTCAGGCTTCTGTCTTTGGAGGCGACTCTCGAAGTCACACTCTCGATTCCCTGGAGAGCACGACTGTGCTGTGCCTCAAACCTGTCCCTTCCGCAGGCCCCCTGTTTCTAGGCCCCCCTTCATCCCTACGTTTGCTTCTATAACAACTCACAGCTCCTTGTTTATATCAAGGCTTCCTAACCTCGGAACTATTGATATTTTGAACCAGATAATGCTTAACTCTTTGTTGAAGGAGAAGTTCTGTGTATTATAGGATGTTTCCACTAGACGCCAAGAACACACACCCACGCTCACATCCACACACTCTCATACACACCTGTTGTCAATTGAGACAACCAAAGACATCTCCAGACATTATCAAATGATCTCTGGGAGAGGTGTGCATGATCATGTCTTGTTCAGAACCACTGCTCTATTGCATTATTACTGGGCCTAGAGTAATTATTGTCTTTTTCACTGACCCTGAGCTTCCTCTCAGTAAAAATAGTACTTTCTTTATTTCTGTATATGATTCTGTGTAGGTGGTCCTTAGTAAGCATGTTGTATTGATGGCACTGGTAGGAACCATAGTACACTTCTTAGTTCCATGGATATTTTGCACTTTTTTATGCATTTTATGTACATTTGTATTTATATTTTTATATACATTTATATCTACCCACTGGTAGGTACCAGGGGCCCCAGTGATAAGGATACACCAGAGGATATGGGGGACCCATGGAATAAACTTGCATCTTAAGGGGAACAGAGGAGTAAAAACTGATAGGCAATAAGTAAATAAGCAAAGAAATACACATGATCATTTCCTGATACACGCATCCCAATGAAGAACTGTTTGCTCTACAAACATGGGGTTACCATTACTCAGAATCCACTCAATGACAACTGGTTTATAGAGAGATTGAGTAGGTTGGGGTGAGATTCCCTGGGTGGTATAAATTATTTGCTCTCAACTGCTATTCCAAAGGTTAGTGAGTTCGAACCCACCCCATAGGCCTGGGGATCTGCTTCCATAAGATTATAGTGAAGAAAGCCCCAGGGAGTTCAGGTCTGCTCTCCAAAACATGACTCAGAATCAAAGCGTTTGTTTTGGTTTTAGGGTGGGATGTTGACTGAGTAATAGGAAGGCTGGGTGCTTAGAAAAGCAGAGGTATTTGTAAAATATTCATTTGTGCCTTTTATTCTGCCTATAGTGCCTGACGCTTAATAGGTGCTCAGGAAATATTTGTCAATAAAGTGAATGCTTTCCTGGCCATAGGAGAGTTGGGCCTGCCCTTTGAGTTCTATTGTAAGTTCTAGAAATATTAGCCAAGGGGGTGCGATTGTACAATGTTTGTGGGCAAAGTCTGAATCAACCCCTGAATCATCCTGTCTCCACTCCATTCTGTTCTTACAAAGAGAGTTTCTTTGAAACAGACGGGACAATAATCTCCTCTCCAAATCAACCGTTTAATCACGTATCAATCACCCCTGTCATTTAAACCCTGAAACCACATCTCTCCACGCTGGCCATTTCCCGGCCCAGGTGTGAACCCCAGGAACGACTGGGGAGAATATAGGAGCTTTCCACCCGGTCATCTACCTTGCCAATCAAATGCACTGGCTTGAAGGATGGGGTAACATTACTATTGTGCCTGGATGAGAAGGCTCCATTCTGGCCCCCACCCACAGCAGGGGGGAAGGAAAAGGAGCTTAATCATTAATAACACTAACTTGCATTTCTAGAGCCTTGAAAATGAGAATTTTGCCCTTTTTTCCCTGGGAGTAAATTGGGTCAGAGTGTTCCCAGAATTTACATTTCAATTAAAAATACAATAATAACACATTGTGCTAATAGTGAATGATTCCGACTCAGGGGAAGATGACACCGCCTGCTACTTTGTTAATGAAAAGCCCCCTTCATTCCGAAGGGCCGCACATCGGCGGTAACAAATCTCCTGTCTTGTTCTGTGTCTCGGGCGGGCGGGGTGAAATGGGCAGGAAGGGGTGGGGTGGGGGAGGTGAATTGAGGCACCACTGCCCTGCTGGGGCTTTCAGGGGGGTAGCAGCAAGGCTGAGAGAGTTCACCTTTGCTTCTTTAACCAAGCCTAGTTTTGAAAATCAGACCTGATTTTGTCTTTAAAGGAAAGCATTTTTTTAGAGGTGAGTTTTGTTTATTAACTTATGTGTTGCTTTTTCTAGGTAATAGTTGAAGGAGCCTTGGTGGTGTACCTGTATATAGTTCAGTGCTCACCTGCCAGCTCAAAGATGGGCAGTTTGAACACCCCCAGTGGCTCCTAGGGAGAAAGACCTGATGATCTGCTCCTGTAAGATCACTTCCAAGGACATCCTCTAGGGCAGTTCTGCTTGTCTCACGGGGCCTCTCTGGGTTGGAATCAACTTGAAGGTGCAAGCTCACGGTCTCAGAAAGCTGCCCCCTTGCCACCTTTGTGGGTGGATGTAACTTGAGAAGACACAAACCAAACCAAAACTCTGGTTGCTGTGGAATGCTCTTGAGCTTGTGGTGAGCCCATGGGTGCATCAGAAAGCCCAGGCTTGTGCTCCACCAAGTTTTAAGGCAAGGCCTTTCTTCTGAAAGAACTTCCGGTGAGCTCGAACATCCTACCTTTCTGCTAGCAGCCCAACTTATTAAATTTTTGTACTGTCCAGGGGCTCTGATTTTCAAAACATCCCGCACTAACTCCCCTCCAAGGCTGAAATCTGATAGAATCTTTCAGGGACACATCATAACCTAATTCCCTGGGAACACATTGTTTTTCTTGAGAAAAATGATTGCGCATCAGTGGGATAGTGGTGTGAAGTCAACTCTAGGACTGTTTTTGAAAAGACTCTCAGCAGAACTGGTTTTTAGAGTTTTTCTAATGGGCTCAGGCATAGGAACAATTGTAAAAATGATGCACGTCAGGCCATTGTTTCTGTCTGTTGTGCATAGGGTTGCAACCAACTTAATGGCACCTTATAACAACAACAACAACAATAAACAGTCCTCAAGATTGTGTGTTTTTCTAGATGCTTGAGATAGAACAATGTGAAGGGCACTAGGGGACAGTAATTGCAGGCCAGCCCAGAGACACTGTCTACCAGATGGTGGTGGATGGGAGATCACATACTTGTGGCAACTGTGTTGGCAGTTACAGGCTGGAGATTTTGAGCTCAGAGACTTGTTTTGGGAAGAAAACAAAAAAGCTGGTTCTGTTTTTATCAAAAAACAAACTCTATATGTGAGATAAAGGAAGCAAGGAACGAAGAAAGAAAAGGAGGAAGAAAGGAAGGAAGGGAGAGAGGAAAGGAAGGAAGAAAGAGACAGTTGAACATTCTGTCTCCAGGAGTAGAAAGTCCAGGGTCAGGTATATGAGCAATGGGTGGCCAGGACTTGGACACGCTAAATCTGGACCCAACCAGTTGCTTTCCAGTGGACTCCAGCTCATGGCGACCCCATGTGTCTGTTTGCTACTTCTTTCTGGGCGTCACCAGACAAAGTACAAGAACATACATGCTGGAACACGCAGTAAACACAGACTGTGGCTCTCCATTACATATCATTCAAAATATTTTTGTGGCTATTAAATAATATATAAAGAAATTAGAGATTAAATGCTCCAAGTACCCAGGAATATGGTAGCTATCTTGAAATGGAGATGAAAACCAATGGCCGGTTTTTCGGTATTTTTGGTATTCCCCAGGGACCAAAAACAGACTGTGGGGCCAGGGTATGGCACCCCATCAGACTTTACCAGAAAACACTTCAAAAGGTCAATAAACAGACCTTGAACTATTTATAAGCATTCCTTTTTTTGCCATTGTTTTTGTTGTTGTTTTGTATACTTTTGTTGTTTTGTTTTGTGTGTATCATTATCTCTGCATGCTTATCTAGATAAGATAGGTGGGATAAACAATCCAGAGGGGAAAACAACGGGACCTATGGTTTACATGGGAGAGGGGGAGGCAGGAGAAAGGAAGTAGGTGTTAAAAAAACCCAGGGACAAGGGAACAACAAGTGATCTAAAACCAATGGTAAGGAGGGTGTAGGAGGTCTGTTAGGGCTTGATCAAGGGCAATATAACCAAGAGGAATTACTGAAACCCAAATGATGGCTGAACATGATAGTGGGACAAGAGGAAAGTAAAAGGAAATAGAGGAAAGAACTAGGAGGCAAAGGGCATTTATTGAGGTCTAAATACAGGCATGTACATATGTAAATATAGTTATATATGATGATGGGGAAATAGATCTATGTACATATATTCATAGGTTTAGGATTAAGGTAGCAGATGGACATTGGGCCCCTACTCAAATACTCCCTCAATGCAAGAACACTTTGCTCTATTAACCTGGCATTCCATGATGCTCACCTTCCCGACACAATCCCTGAAGACAAAGTGGGTGCAAAAGCACATGTGGTGAAGAAAGCTGATGGTACCCAGCTATCAAAAGATATAGCATCTGGGGTCTTAAAGGCTTGAAGATAAAAAAGTGGCCAGCTAGCTGAGAAGCAATAAAGTCCACTTGGAAGAAGCACACCAGCCTGTGTAATCATGAGGTGTTTCGATGGGATCAGATATCAGGCATCAAAGACCCAGAACAGAAAAATCAAATCAATGTGAATGGAGGGGAGGAGGGGTTGTGCAGACTAGAGACTCAAAGTCCATCTGTAGACAATTGGACATCCCCTTACAGTAGGGTTACAAGGAAGAGATGAGCCAGTCAGGGTTCAGTATAGCACCTATGAAGCATACAACTTTCCTCTAGTTCTTTACTGCTTCCTCTCCACCACGATTATGACCCCAATTCTCCCTTACAAATTTGGCTAGACCAGAGCATATACATGGGTACAGATAAGAGCTGGACACAGAGGAAATCCAGGACAGATAAACCCCTCAGGACCAATATTGAGAGTAGCCATACCAGGAGGGTAAGGGGAAATTGGGAGGAGGAAGGAGTAACCAATCACATTGACCTACCTATAACCTCCTCCCAGGGGGATGGACAACAGAAAAGTGGGTGATGGGAGACATCGGTCAGTGTAAGACATGAAAACATAATAATAATTTATAAATTATAAAGGGTTCCTGAGGGAGGGGAAATATGAGAAGCTGATACCGAGGACTGAAGTAGAAAGAAAATGGAAGGTAATCAAGCGGCCATCAAGCTCAAGAAGCAACAAAGCCCACATGGAAGA
>NW_022106189.1:13255826-13273891 GCF_000313985.2 Echinops telfairi | reverse complement strand
ATTGATGTATATATGGATTGTGATAAGAGTTGTATGAGCCCCTAATAAAACGATTAAAAAAAAAAGAAAATGGTTTAAAAATGATGATGGCAACAAATGTACAAATGTGCTTGACACAATGGATGTATGTATGAATTTTGATAAGAGATGTACGAGCCCCCAATAAAATGATTTTAAAAAAAGAAAAGAAAATGAATAGCCTGGTTATCTAGTTCTGTAGCCAAGCCCCAAGAAGAGAGTAGCTGGCTTCAATGTAATGCTAACTCCTTCCACATCAGGGACTGACTGCCAGTGACAGTTCTGAGACAAGGCCCGTCAAGCTGTTTCTGAATCATTGAAGAAAGATAACAATCATCAAGGTTCAAGGTCTCCAACTTTTGAGATGTAATAATTGTCAGATTATAATTAACATCCCTAGGTAGTAACACTTTTGCTTACTGTAATATTCATTTTATCTCAAATTCTGGGTCATGGGCAGGGGAAAGATCAGGCTTTCTATTCCTGTTTTTTAAAAAAATGTTACAGTCTCACAAACACAAGGGGGCACTTCTACCCTACCCTAAAGGGTTGCCATGAGTCAGAATTGAATTTATGGCAGTGAGTTTTGGGTATGGACCAGGGTACCATGAGTATAAAGAATGCACAGAAGCCACAGGCACGAGTCACCATCAGCCTTACTCTCAGGCAGAGACCGTTGCAATCTTGCTTATGCTGCACTGAACTCAACACCTGGCCAGGTGACCAGCCTGTAGACACAACCTGAATTTGCTCTGGGTGCGAGTATCTCTTACTGGTTGACTGGTTCCATAACAGAAATTTCTTCCCTGGGTTTTTGATTAGTGTTGGGAATCTTTGTTTCTTATGAGTTATTAGTATTTTTGTCTGTATACTATTATGTTTTAACCCTTGCCACCTTGGTGTGATTTTGTTTTTGGCTGGGTCTTCCAGCTGTGAAGCACAAGAAGAGTGGAGGCCTAATGATAATAACGGATACAAGGGGATAAGGAACACCGGTGGGATGTGGGGGAATGCTTGGTGTGGAGATAGGGAGGGAAATGGGATTTCTGGAATAACTAATGATGGTGGGATGAGGGAGGAAGTAGTAGAATAGATTGTGATCGCATGAATCATCTTAAAGGCTATTTGACCATTGGAGGGGGGGGGGTGTTCCCTAAAATTGATGTGGGGGTGATTCTGCAATTCTCTGTGATATGATTGAATGTTTGAACTATTGAATCATCTGATATATAAATTACTTTTAAATAAAACTGCTGGGGGAGAAAAAAAGAAAGAAAATGCACAGAGGTGACATTCATTAGTTTTCAACTAGTGATTCTCTTTTCATTATCTTTAAGAACTCACACTGTCTGCCCCTACACTCACACTGGACACTGTGCAGGCCATCTCACCTTCTAGAATACATTAACATGACTTTGTTGTTCCACTGTCATCATTAGCCCAACTTCAATTCTCCATGACTGTCCTGTCATGTAAATGGCGGGGTTCTTTAATTAAAAATTTCTCAAATGATCCATCAGGTCTCTGATGGAAAGCATTAATAGTTTGTGCTCAAGAGTCTTTTGAATTCTTCCTCTAAAATACTTTGCCTTGTTGTTTCTGCCAATTCTGAATTTATGTATCATAATTATTATTCAATATGAAGTCCCTACTTAAAACGAAGCTTTTATTTTCAGTAAATTCTAATCTTGAAGAAGACATGGAACAAGAGCTTTCATTACTGACATCAGGTGGATCTTGGATGAAAGCAGAGCATATCAGAAGATATTCCTTATATTTTATTGTCTATATGAAGGCATTCTACTGTGCGGATCATAATAAACTATGGATAGCCTTGAGAAGAATGGGGATTCTGGAACATCTAATTGTGTGCATGCTAATTGCACACATGTTATTTTAATGTGAATCTGTACATGGATCAAGAGGCAGTTGTGCAAACAGAACAGGGGAATACGGAATGGTTTAAAATCAGGAAAGGTGTGTGTCAGGGTTGTATCTTCTTACCATATTTATACAATCTGTACATGGAGCAAATAATCAGAGAAGTTGGGTCATATATATGTAGAAGAATGTGGCATAAGGGTTAGGGAAGGCTTATTAACAACCTGCAATATGTAGGTGACACAACCTTGCTTGCTGAAAGTGAAGAGGGATTTACACACTTGCTGATGAACATCAAAGACTGCAGACTTCATTATGGGTTACAACACAAGTTGGTAAATTAATGATCCTATCAATAGAATCACCTTATGCCCATGGGGATGAATTATAATGTTCTCTCACATAAAAGGATAATGATATCTCTAAATTGAGCCAGTTGTTGTTGTTCTCATGTGCCACCCCCTTGGTTCAGACCCCTAGGGACCCTATGCACAACAGAATGACACACTGCCTGGGCCTGTGTCATCTTCACAACTGTTGCTCTCCTTGAGCCCATTGTTGCAGCCACTGTACCAGTCCAGCTCCTTGAGGGCCCTTTTCTCTTTTGTTCCCCTCTACTTTGCCAAGCATGAGGTCCTTCTCCAGGGACTGGGCCAAAGTATCTAAGACTCAGTCTCACCATCCTTGCCTCTCAGGAGCACTCTGTCCATGCATTTTCCAAGACTGATTGATTTGCCCTTTTAGCATTTCTTGGCACTTTTAATATTCTTCTCCAGCATCACAATTCAAATGCATTGACTCTTCTTTGGTCTTCCTTATTCAAAGTCTAACTTTCACATGAATATGAGGCCGTTGAAAATACCATGGCTTGGGTCATGCACACCTTAGTGTTCAAAATAACATCTTTGCTTTTCAATACTCTAAAGAGGTCTTGTGGAGCAGCTTCACCTGATGCAATGCAACTTTTGATCTCTTGACCACTGCTTCCATGAGCTTTGATTATGGATCCAAGTAAGACAAAGTCCTGGACAACTTCTACTTTTTCTCCATTTAGCATGGCATTACCTATTGGTATGCCATGTTGAGTATGTCCAATTGAGATGATTTTTTTTGGTCTTTTTTCATTGAGTCATAAACCATACTGAAGGCTAAAATCCTTGATCTTCATCAGTAAGTGCTTCAAGTCTTCCTCACTTTCAGCAAGCAAGGTTGTGTCATCTGCATGTCCCAGGTTGTTAATAAGCCTTCCTCCAATCCTGATGTCAGAGACATATATATAAATCATATATCTATATAAATAATAGATGAATGCATGAATATAAAACACACACTTAATTCTAGCCCCATCTAAGAACAATGAACTGTTATGACATGGCCCTACTTCATGTTAGCCCTCATGAAGAAATCACTGAAGATTTGAGTGCTGTAGCAAAGAATAATGAAGAAATCAGATGGGGCCTGGCTACTAGAAAGTACAATGTCCAGGGTCTTTATAAAGCATGTCTTAAAACAAGCAGCCATCTAAGTAAGATTCCAACACTAGTCTTAAATTATGAACATCACAGTTTGTACAGTGGAAGCCCAAAGTCTATTCACAGGGACCCCACATGGATTAAGTCTCTGATGAATTCCCTTTAACCATAGTTGAAGGATGTGAGTAGCCCTGCCATCAGACAGAGAGCACTGCAAAGTCAATTATGACAGATGTAATTCGATTAAAATACAATACTCTATCATTTGATCTTCATTTTGATCCATTTTAAAGTTGTTTTGGATTGCAACATTTTCTGCTTTCTCAAGGGGAACTGATCACAATGACTGACATATAGCACCCCCACCCCCTGTCCACCTGCCTGCACTGGGGATGAACAACAGAAATGTGGGTGAAGGGAGACAACAAACAGTGTAAGATATGAAAATAATAATTTATAATTTATTAAGGCTTCACAAGGGTGAGAGGGTGGAGGAGGGAGGGAATAAAAAGAGCTGATACCAAGGGTATACGTAGAAAGAAAATGTTTTGAAAATGATGATGGCAACTTATGTACAAATATATTTGATACAATTGATGTATGGATTGTTATAAGAATTATAAGAGCCCCCAATAAAATGACTTATATAAATAATATATTTCCTGCGTTCTCTTTGAGGTTTTTCTGTTTTGTCTAGTCATTGTTATTGGTTTTGTTTTGTATGCTTTGAATAATTTTGCATGATTGGTTTTGTTTTATATGATTTTGTACACAAGAAATCCAAGATAGGTAGATCAATAGAGAGAGTAACTGGATGGAGGGATCGCAGGGGTTGGGGGTGGGGTGGAGGAATAGGGAGCTAAAAAAATGAGCATGAGAAGAAATTATTCTGAAATTGACTGTGTTGATTGCACAAACATTCTTAATATCATTTAATGATTTAATTGTATGATATGTAAAGAAAAAAGAAAACAAAAATCCTCACAACTAGACCAATTGGTAACATCATGATAAATGCAGAAAAGATAGAAATTTTTAAGGATCCACAATCAATGCTCATGGAAGCAGCTGTCAAGAGATCAAACAATGCATTGCACTGGTGAATCTGCTGCACAAGATCTTTTTAAAGTGTAGAAAAACGAGGATTCTACTTTGAGGATTAAGGTGTGCCTAACCCCAGCCATAGTATTTTTGATCACATGCATGTGGAAGTTGGATACTGAATAAGGAAAACCAAAATTAAATTGATGCATTTGTATTATGGTGCTTGCACAGACTATTGAAAGTACCATTGATTGGCAAAAGATTAAACAAACCTGTCTTGGAATAAGTATAGCCAGAAGGCACCTTAGAGGCAGGGATGGTGAGACTGCATCTAAAGTCCTTTGGACATGTTATCAGGAGAGACTAGTCTCTGAAAAAGGGCAGCATGCTTGCTAAAGTAGACGGAAAGCAAAGAAAAGGAAGACCTTCGACGAGATGGATTGACCCAAGTGGCTGCAACAATGGGCTCAAACATGAGAACAGTTGTAAGGATGGCAAAGGACCAGGTAGTTTTTCATTCTGTTGTACATATAGTCACACTACGTTAGCACCTAACCACAACAAATTTAATCATACTAAATTTCAATTCACTTGAAAGTATTAGCAGATTAAAATATTGTCTAATAAATAGTCGCATTGTGTTTTTGTTAGGTGTCCTCAAGTTCATTTAAACTAATAGCAATTTCTTGTGCTGGTAGCAAGAACTGCCTTATAGGGCTTCTTAGTTTTTCATCTTTATGGAAGCAGATTGCTTAGTCTTTCTCCCGTAAATCCACTGGGTGAGTTCAAACAGCCAATCTTTCAGTTAGCAATTGAAGACTTTACTATTGTGCCATCAGGGCCCCATAGGTGAATAGTACCCATTGCTGTCATATCGATTTCAGTTTGTAGCTACCTTAAAGGAAGAGTAAATCTGCCCTATAGGGATTCCAAAACTGTAGTTGTCACAGAAGCAAACTGCCAAATCTCTCTCCCATGGAGTGACTGGTAGCTTTGAACCTTGTAGTTAGCTGCCAAATACTTAACCAGTGCACACCAGGCATCAAGCCTTATAATGAGCAAATGAATGGATGATCCTTTAATTCCTCCACACATCTCAACCCTAAAAGGCCAGTTCTTTCAAGCAATGACTTCTAATTTCTCAAACTTTTATTTGGATATTTTCCCTCAGCACTTAAAAATGACAGGTTATGCTGCCATTTCCTGATTTTATTCATATATCAAGTAGGTATTATTAATTTCTAAGTATGATAAAAAAAGCCATTTATTACTCACATATGTGTCACATCCCTCTAACTTCCCACCATAGGTTTGTGCATTTTAAATTTAAATTAGATTTACTATTTTTATTATTATGAGTGGGTGACTATTATTCACAGCTTAGTTGAGTAGTGTCTTAAGATGTCATTCTTTTCCTGGCCTTTGCTTCTTTTTGCTTGGCTTTCTTTGAATGTCTGGGTGACTCTTCCCATACCCTCCAGTAGCTCTGTACAATGGCCCTCAATCCAATTTTACACCCGGCCACACCTGTCAGTTAATCTGTCAGTTCTTTTTTTCCCGAGAGACATCCCTCCTGGAGCTGTCCATCCTGCTGGCCCATCTGATTTCCTTGCTCCTCAGGCCTACAACATGGCTGTCATCTTGGGACTTCCCTCTGCTCTTGTACTGTGCAGGAGGGTCTGTACCCCAGATCTCGTGTCTTCATTTTTCTTGGTTTACTCCCTTGTTTTAATGGAGCTCATCCTCTGATATGGTCCTGAGAAAGCAAACTTAGGAAGAAAATTTTGACACCCTACACAGTTAAGAAAAATCTGTATTATTCTCTTACATTGGGTTGATAGTTTTGCTGTGTATAAAATTCAAGGGTTGATGCTTTATCAAAAAGATGATTAACAAAAACATTAAGAGATTCTTTTGATCATTAACCATTACAGAAATGCAAATCAACACCAAAATTAAATACCTTGCAAAAATAACAATGATCAAAACAAACAAACAAAAATAAATGCTGGTGAGGTTGTGGGGAGATCAAAATTCTTAAACTTGTCTGATAGGATTGTAAAACGGTACAACCACTATGAAAATTTGTATGGAACTTCCTCAAAAAGCTAGATATAAAAATAACATTTGATCCAGCAATCCCACTCCTGGGTTAGCATTACAGAGAAATAACAGCGGTGATACAAATAGATATATTCTTATTGCAATATTATTCATAATAGGAAAATGATGGAAATAAATCATGTTGTCATTAATGGATAAATAGATAAAATGTAGCACATACTTTAAAGACACATTTACTTCATGTACATGTATGCAATGAAATCTATGTTGTATATACATAAATATACAATGCAGTACCTACATACATTAGATCGCCGCACAATGGTACATAATAATGATGACTTGTGAAACATAACATGAGTGAATATGGGGGATATTATGTTGGATAAAATACTTTTATAAAAGTATATGATACCATTTCCCCTGGTGTGTCGGGAAGTCAGCACAACAGAACTAAGGTAAGTAAATGAAGTTATGGCTAATGCCCACCACACTCTCAGTTTGTTGTACTGTAGTGGCTTGGGTGTTGTGACGCTGGAAGCTAACTCACCAGTATATCAAGTCCAGAGTGTTTCCATGGTGAACTAGTTTCAGTGAAGTTTCCTGACTAAGAACAGACTAGGAAGAATGATACACTGCCAGATGATACACTGCCCAGTCCTGCACCAAACTCACAATTCTTCTTATGCTTGAGCCCATTGTTGCAGCCACTGTATCTATTTATCTCATTGAGGATCCTCTTCTTTTTTGCTGCCTCTCCACTGTACCAAGCATGATGTCCTTCCCCAAGGACTGGTTTCTCCTGACAACATGTCCAAAATGTGTGAAATGAAGTCTTGCCATCCTTGCTTCCATGGGTCTCTCTGGCTCTACTTCTTCCAAGACAGATTTCTTTGTTTTTTTGGCAGTCAGTCCATGTTACTTTCAATATTCTTCTCCAGCACAATAATTCAAATGCATAGATTCTTCTTCAGTCTTCCTTATTCAATGTCCAAGTTTCACATGCATCTGAGGGAACTGAAAATGCCGCGGCTTGGGTCAGCCTCACCTTAGGCCTCATAGTAACATCCCAGCTTGTCTATATTCTACAGAGGTCCTGGGCAGTGGAGCTACCAGTGCAAGGCATCTTTTGATCTATTAACTGCGGCTTCCATCAACATTGTTTGTGGATCCAAGTAAGACAAAATCCTTGCTAGCTTCAACCTTTTTTACATTTATCATGGTATTACCTATTGGTCCCGTTGTGAGGATTTTGGTCTTCTTCACATTGAGTGGTAATCCATACTGAAGGCTGCAATCCTTGATCTTCATCTGTAAGTGCTTCAAGTATTTCCCACTTTCAGCAGGCAATGTTGTGTCATCTGCATAGTGCAAGTTGTTATTAAATCTTCCTCCAATTCTGATGTTGCATTTCATGTAATTCAGTTTCTCTGATTATTTGAGAGGTTAGCCACTAAAACCTTATGAATAGTATTGAAACATGATCAGATATAGTGCCAGAAGATGAGCCACTCAGATTATAAAGTACACCAAATACAATTGAGGTAGCACTGTCTCTTCAATGTAGAGTCAACCTTAATGTCATAAATGTATGAAAACTTTAAGACTTTTGTTTATAGATTATGACTTGAAATAAAAAGAAACAGCTGAAATATCTATTAATAATTAGAACGTGGAATGTACTAATTATGAATCTAAGAAAATTAGAAGTTATGAAAAAGTTAAATGGAATGCATGAAGCTCAATATCGTAGACATTAATGAGCTGAAATGGACTGGTATTTGGCCATTTTGAATTAGACCATCATTCAGTTTACTGTACTGGGAATGACAAATTCAAGAGCAATAGCATCTGGTTTCGCTATCAAGAAACCATCTCAGGATCTATCTTGAATTGCGATGCAGTCTGTGATAGGGTACTATCTATACGCCTACACGGAAGTGCAGTTAAGACAAGTACTATTCAAACATGCCACCGCCCACTAAAGCTAGTGATGAAGAAACTGAAGAGTTTTATCAAGTTCCTCAATCTGTTTGTGGACTTAGCAACAGCTATTATCTCAGAAGAAGGAAATACTGTGTGATTTAAAATCAGGAGGGGGGTGCATCGGCTGTCTCCTTTCACCATACTTATTCGTTCTGTATCCTGAGTAAATAATATGAGAAACTAGACTACATTAAGAAGGTGGATTTGGGATTGGAGGAAGGCTCATTAACAACCTTTGATACACATGACTCATTCTTGCTTGTTAGAGGCCAGGTGGATTTGAAGCACTTGCTGATGAAGATCAAAGACTGCATCCTTCACTATGGATTACAATTCCATGTAAAGAAAATGCAAATTCTCAGAACTGGAATAAACAATATAATGAAGAGAGAAAACATTGAAATTGTCAAGGGCTTTGTTTTACATGGAGCCACAATCAACACTCATGGAAGCAGCAGCCAGGAAATCAAGTGACAGATTGCACTGTGCACAAATCTGTCGAACAAGACCTCTGTAAAGTATTAAAGAGCAAAGGGGTCACGTTGAAGACTAAGGTTTGCCTGATGCAAACCATCCTATTTCCAGTCACCTTAAAAGCATGCAAATGTTGGACACTGAATAAGGAAGTCCAGAGAAATATTGATGCATTTGAATTATCATACCGTTGAAGAATCTAGAAGGTACCGTGGACTTCTAGAAGAACAAACCCATCTGCCTTGTACAGCAAGAATACTCCTTAGAAATGAGGATGGTGAAACTTCGTCTGATGTATTTTGGGCATATTATTAAAAAATGAGACCTTGGAAATGCTTGGTAGAGGGTGAGTGAAAAAGAAGAAGACCCTCGGCAAGATAGATTGACACAATGGCTGCAACAGTTGGATCAAACAGGAATGCTTGTGAGGATTGTCAGTGTTTCATGGTGGTATGCATAGGGTTGCTATGAGTTGAAATTGAGTCCACAGCAGCAACATAGTAAACGCTGTAACATACAATGCTTCAATCTGTGAGTAGTTGTGAGGATTCTGGAGAGTATGTGGAGCATATATGTATAGTTGTGGATACACACACATATATATGTATATGCATATATACATACATACATATATACACATAATGGAGCACCTGGGGCATAGTTGTAGAAAATTCTTACACATATCCAAATACTTTGTGAAATTTAGGAACTGGATTTGAAAGCTAAAGATCATGGGCGTGCAAGACATCTAGACCCAGAAAATTGAAGGAAACTGAAGAATCAAAGAAGCAATTAGCTACAAGACAAATGGTCCACACAAACCACAGCCTTCTGTAGCTTGAGACCAGAAGAATTAGTTAGTAATGCCTGGCTGGAACAACGTAAAACTCTGACCAAGGAAAGAATGGGTGGAAAATGTAGAACAAAATTGAAACTCATGAAAAAGGATGAGATTTACTAGATGGAGAGAGGCTGCATAAACCTCCAATATGACCACAGTAAGACAGACATCATTTTCATTTGGAAATAAAAGCCACTCCTGGAGGTCACCTATTAGACAAGGAATAGAATGGCTTAGAACACAAATAATAACATCTGTGAGGGTTGTGTTCTTTAGAACAATCTAGTATACAAGACCAAAAGGACAACATTTGCCCCCCCAACCCCCCAAAGATGAGAGGGCAGGAAACTGGAGGGATGGAAATAGGGAAGATAGCGTGGAAATAGGAATGGTGCTGATACATTGGAGGATAACAACCAACATCACAGAACAGTTTGTGTCTTCACTGATGAAGGAGAAACTGATAGTCTATGCAAACTTCCACCTAAAACACAATAAAATGTTCAAAACCTTTTCAAGGTTTAAAGTGATTTGTTCTTGAAAAATTTAAAAATTATTATTATTATTTTTGCTCTTGGACTTTTAAGGCACAATTTAATTGCTTTCCAGTCAAGCACTATTTAAGTGGTTTTCAGTGTTTCTAAGGAAAAGTCTACTACCTCACATATTCCCAGTTCCTTATAGAACTGACCTATTTGTTTTCTTTCCAGGAGATTTCAGGCTCTCTCTCTCTCTCTCTCTCTCTCTCTCTCTGTTTTTTCCCATCTCTGTTCTTAAGTTCATGATGGTGCCCTTGTTTGGTGGTTTGATTATTCATTCTGCTACCCATGAAGAAGACCTTTTCGACAACAAAACCAGTCTTTAATTTGGGGGAAATTTTCTTGTTCTTTTCCAAAACACAATTCTCTCTCCTCTGAATCCTATTTTCTCTTTCTGGATATTATTTATTGAGATGACAGACGTGAAGCATTCACTCATTTTCTTTTTATTTCTTTCCTTTTCTCCATCATTGCAGCTTTCTTCTTCTTCTCTCAGTGTTTTGTGTGTGTGTTTTGTTTTGTTTTTAGTTTTGTGGTCTTATTTCATGCATGCCATACTTATTCTTATCTGAGTATAGAAGAAGCTGTAATTTCCACACGATCCCCTGGGGCCTTGCCATCTTTGTGTGTGCAGGCCAACTTCCAACGGTTGACGAAGAATGTAGCAGCCAGCTAGAAGATTGTTGTTATCGTTTGGTATTGATTCATAGTGACCTCATGGCAAAGTAGAACTTCAATAGGATTTTATGGATTCTAACCTTTACAGAAGGGGGTCTTGATGGCACAATGCTTAAATACTTGGCTGCCAATTGAAAACTGGTAGTTTTCAACCATCTAGAAGCTCCTCAGGGAAAAGATGAAGCTCTCTGCTCCTATGAAGATTTACAGTCTTGGAAACCCTATGTGTGGTTGTTATGGGTCAGAACGAACTCAGTGGCAATGGGTTTGCTCTTGGGAACAACTGTGTGGGTTAAAGCAGTCAACCTTTTGATTGGTAGCAGATTATTTAACCATTGGACAACCAGGACTCTAGTAGAACACATAAGGATTTGTTATAGTTGTTTGTTGCAATTACAACTTTAAAAATATGTATCATAAAAGGTTTTGGTGATGGAAAGAGCAAATTCACTATCAATCTCCCCCCAAAATAAAATTTCAATCTTTTGCTGGGCTATGGAGAGTGGGCTCCGATAGGGGATTCATGAGAGAGGGATTCTAACTCAAACTTTCCATAAATCTTCACTTTTCCTGAAGGCTTTTTTGGGGGGCAGGAGGGACTTACTGCTCAGAACCACTCATCTTTTTACTTCCTTTCTCCTAGCCTACATGACAGTTACTCCTAATCCATTTTTTTTCACTAGCTTCCTGTGGTAGTTACATAATCTTGTGTCAACTTGAGGGTATTAAGAGTAAAGGATTGGAGTCTAACCTGTCAATCAGGTCACAGCTTGATGATGCCTCCTTGTGATTCTGGAATCTTCCTCTCTCTCTACCTTGGTCTTCCTGTTGACAATCACGCAGCAGAAATTTGCTGAGACCTGAAAGAGCTCTTTTTCTCTGCTTCACCTGCCTGTTGAGGAGCCACCGTTGGAGAACTAGAGGAGCCACGTGGAGGCTCACACCAGCACCGAGATGCTCTCACCACCTTGGATCCACAAGACTTTGCAACCACTGACTTGTGATCTTCCTGTATTTTCCATCATTGCATGTGCCTGTGTGAGTCTGCAGAAGGGTCTTTGGACTAGTATTGGACTTATGGGCTAATATCAGACTTTGGGACTTGATATGGACTAGGCTGGAGCATTTTCTTAATATACATTTACTCTTTGACATAAATTTTTCACATATATATATATATATATATATTGGTGTCTGGATTTGTTTCTCTAGTCAAACCAGAGTAACACACCTTCAAAATGCTGATGCATTGTCCTTTGCTATCCATTTTTCTTCTGTTCCTTTTGGTCCTGTGGGTTTATGCTTTTTATTTTATTTTTGATTATTTACCTAATTTGTTTAAGGTTTCAGGAATGAGCAGAGAGACATTTGTGTTTAATTTGCCATGAACTTCCATTGTGAGTATTTTCATATTCATATTCTCATTATGGCATACAATATTATTCTTCCAGTTTGGACAGAGTGTGTTAGTCTGGGTATACATTAGAGAAACAAATCCACAGAAACTAATATGTATAAGAGAGAGTTTTATATAAAGGGTGAGTACACATTAAGGAAACATCCCAACCCAGTGCTGCCCAAGCCCACAAGTCCAACATTAACCCATATGTCTGACACCAATCCGCAAAATCCTCCTCCATCTCACAAAACACACACAGTGATGCCGACTGCAAGAGGAAAGCCGAATCAGTGAATGTGTAAGCATCTCAGCACTGGCAGGGGTCTCCACATGGCTGCTCCAGCACCCAGGGCTGCATCAGACTAGGTCCATGTGGCTTCTCCTCAGGTTTGTCTTGCAGGAAGTGAGCCTTGCCAGCTGAAGCAGGGAACTGGCTAAGGCAGCTGCACCCTGGTCTGACCATCACAAAGCAAGAGACCCGAGAACTAGAAAGGCGAGACTCACTGAGTCATTTATCCCTCTGCCCTTCAATTAACCCCACGTGTGTTTATCGGCCAGGTAGGCACAATAAACTAACTACCTCACAGGGATAATAAGTTTTCTTTAAAAGTAC
Organism: Echinops telfairi; assembly: GCF_000313985.2. NCBI lineage: Eukaryota > Metazoa > Chordata > Mammalia > Afrosoricida > Tenrecidae > Echinops > Echinops telfairi. Next base: position 13,260,882 of record NW_022106189.1, on the reverse strand, counting down.
ATACATTTATACTTTTTCTACAAAAAGGAGTAAAGTCAACAAAAAAATTTAAATAGAATTGGCCTTTGACCAATTAAATCATGATGACAACATGAAAACGCAGGGATTTGAAAATTAGTGATCACAGTGTCAACTTCTCTTGTTCTAACAGATAAAACAGAATTATCCATGAAGTTTTTTTTTTACCATTCCTGGGAAGAACAAGGACTCATAGGCTGAGATGCTCAATTAATTAATAATCACACATGGCATCACTGATACATATGACAAGAATGGAGTAGGTTTGGGAATGTATGATTCCTAAAATTTTCACCCTAACTAACTTTTGGATATACCTCTGAAGGAAGAAATTAGAACTGGTTTCTGGCCACTCATGAGAAATGATCCCCTGGCCTGCTCTGTAATTGATCTATCTAGAAAAGGATGGTGTGTCCAGAGCTGTGGTAACAATAATACCTGGACAGGTTCATGAATCGTAATGTGAACTCAAAAGGGTGGTGTGAACACTGCTTCTGGGTGGACCTTGCTGTTCGGTGCCGTCAAGTCCGTTGCAACTCATCGCGACTCTATGTACAACAGAGCCCGTTGATGCAACCCCTGTGACAATCCCTCACTGCAAACCTTCCTACTTTTTGATTCCCTGCTACTTTACCAGGCAGGATGCCCTTCTCTGGGGTCTTGTCTCTCTTGACAACATGTGTCAAGTATGGGAGATAAAGTTTTGTTAATCTTGACTCTAAAGCGAATTCTGGTTGTACTTCTAATAAAGACTTATTTGTTCTTTTGGTAGTCCGTGGTACTTTCAATATTCTTTACTAGATCATAATTCAAATACTCGTACTTATTCAATATCCAACTTTCACATGCCTATGAGACAATTAAAAATATCATGGTTTGGGTCAGGTACACCTTAGTACTTGTGGTAGTTACATAATCTCGTGTCAAATTAATGATAGTAAAAGTGAAGGGGTGGAGTCTAGCCTATCAATCAGGCCACAGCCTGGTGCCTACTTGTGGGTTCAGCCTTCGCACCCTCTGCCCTGTGATCTTCCTGCATTTGACATAATTGCATCTGCTGTGTGAGTTTGAAGAGGGATTTCTGGACTGCTATCAGACATGTGGGCTAATGTAAGACTTATGGATGATCTGGACTGGGTTGGGATGTTTTCTCAATATACAATTGCTCTTTTATATAAAACTCTGACATTATACAGTGAACCCTCGCCACTTCGCGCTTCGACTTCCGCGGCTTCATTCTATCGCGGTTTTTGCGTAACAGCACCCACTGCCTACACCCACTCCTTCAGAGGAAAAAGACAGCGACCCACCTGTAGAGTACATCCCTTAAGTCATTTCATAGGCTATTGATTACAGTATTTGTAAGAACTATGGATAATAATACCGTATGTGAAATATGTAATACTGTAAACTAGATGCCATAAATAATATAATAAATAATAAATGATAATTGTAACGTCCAAAATGTTTTACTGTATTTTCCCTTTTTTGTTTAATAAATTGGGTAATACGAGTGTAATGGTGACTAAAGGGTGTTTTTTCATGTCCTCTATGCTCTAACTACGAAAATATTTGATTTACAAATAAGGAATCCTACTTCGCGGAATTTCATTTATCACGTTAGGGTCTAGAACCGATTAACTGCGATAAACGAGGGTTCACTGTATATAAAACTCTGACATTATATATATGTGTATATATGTGTGTGTGTGTGTGTGTGTATATATATATGTCAATGAATTTGTTTCTCTAGTCTACCCAGACTAACAGTACTCAAAGTAACATCCTTGCTTTTCAATACTTGAAAGAAGTCTTGCGTGGTAGAGTTACCCGATGCAATTCAATACATCCTTTGCTCTCTTGACTGGTGCTTCCATGAGTGGAACTATTACTTACCTTTGCACAGACACTGTCATCATGGTACCAGGCATCTGGCCACTGATGGTGGAAGGCGCTCACTACATATTCTCACGGAATGTCCAACTCCCAAGATCCCTTTCACATTTTCTTGAGTGTGTGCTCTAATTTTTTTTATTTTAAAATTATAGATAACTCAGCATTTGCTAATTCAACATGTTCCATGTATACATTTCAGTGACATGAATTACATTCATCAATCATTTGTAACCATCACCAAATATACTTTGCCACATTTCCCACCACCAAAACCAGAAAATCAACCTTTTTAAGTACTGGCTTCCCCTTTTACCCTCCCTCCTGGCTTTGGAAACCATTATTAAGCTCTGATTTCTAGAAATTTGCCTATTCTACTTATTTAATATTAATGAGATCATATAATATTTGCCGTTTGGGGCTTAATTTATTTCACTTATAAAATGTATTCAAGGTTCATCCATGTCACAGCACATACCAGAGCTTCATTTGTCTTTTTTTTTTTTTTCTAATGTTGCAGGTGTGAAGTAAGTCTGGGCCACTGGGTTGCACAGTCTTTTGGATTGCCTGCGATCTCTGTAGCATTCACCCAGATCTTGGTAGCCTTTAGAGCACAGCCTCCAAGGATTTAGGAATGAATGCAAAGCTTCATTTGTCTTTATGGCTGAGTAACATTCCATTGCATGTATGTACGTACTGCATTTTGCTTATCTATTCATCTTCTGATGGATACTTGAGTTGTTTCCACTTTTAGGCTTTTGTGAAAGTTCTGCAGTAAGTAATTGTGTGCATGTGCTTGTTGCTTTCCTCCATCTCGGGCACACTGATGAACATTGGTTTCCTTAACTAGCAGAACCTTAGTATGGGAGGGGGCTGATCTTCCATCTCAGTCACCTACTTCAAATGAAGGATCCCATCTCCATCCTGTGTAGAGTAAATACCCAGGTGTGGAGAGTTGGCAGGGGATTTTCTTGTGCTGTTTGAGCACGTGGTGATGCGATTAAGGAGCATTGATTGGTCTTTGCTTCTAATGAAAGGAAATCATTTCTGTAGCTGCTGAGGTTCTGGCTGCGGATTGCCTGGGGGTTATTTGTTTATTTAAGTGAACAAAGTAATGGACAGTGGAGGTGTCTGGAAATTGCCTGGGTCTGTTCCCTTTTTGCTTACCTGTCCCTCCTGGGTACCATTACTCTCCCACACCTACTGTGAGGGTAATTTCACCAATCTATCTCTGTTAGGTTAAATCAATCAGCTCACAGGCTGGGTAGTGAGGGTGGTGAGAGAAGGAGGGTTTCTTGATCTTTAAGTACAGGTTGAAGAAGCCTAATCCTGGGTTCCACCTGAGGAAGATGCAATTGTCAAGGCAAAGAAGGATCCAGTTGGAAGAGAGATGGCAGCCTGCTAGAAGGGTAGGGTGGGAAGGGAAGCTAGTCTTTTTACTGCTCCTTCTCAGTGGCCTGACCAAACTTGTTCATTGTACAGATGAAAGGATGGGAGCCCTGAGAAGTGAATCTTACTGTACCTTGAGTCTTGTTTTTGGTTTGAGGAGTTGCAAATTATAGTCAACTGAATTTTTCAAAATTGATCACAGTAATTTTTTTTTTGTCCTCTGTGCTTTTTCTATTTTTCCCCCCACTCATTCTCAGAACATGGAGTCTAATTCCCTTCTCCTTGAATCTAGGAAGCCCTCTGCCTCGGTGAACAAACGTGGCGGGCGTGATGCTGTGTGACTTCTGAGGCTAGGTTATTGTGTTAGGCTGAGTTCTCTAGAGAAGCAAAACCAGTGATGCTTATGTAGGAATACAAAGAGAGAAGCCTATTTCAAGAAAAATGGCTCTAACACAGTTAGAGAAGATGGTAAATCCAATCCTGTTCAAATCTGTAGAACAACTGTTAATCCAGAGGCTCCTCCTAAACCATGCAATTGCTGGGACTAATGGTCCAAGAAACAGGAAGACAAAGCAGGAGAACCATAGGCTGGTGGATGTCAACAGATCAGACCTGTGGCTGGCAGAGTTGAACAAATCCAAAGTCAGCCTGCTCTGATGACTCCCAGGATTAACAAGCAACAAGGTGGATCCCTTTGCAGCATCCAGGCAGCAAGAAGAGTGAAGCTTTCCACAATTCTCCACTTCAATATAATCTAGGCCATACCCCCCCACCGGGAAATATCATTATGGCTATGACTTGAATAACTGCTTGATGCACAGTAGATTCCATCATGGAGCTGATAACACGGTTAGGTCACATTATGGGGGAGGCCTCAACTACTCTGCTAAACCACTGGGAATTCTGGGCTAGCCAGGTTGTCACAAAACCTAACTATCACAGTCATAAAAGATCATATGGCTTCCTCTTATCTCATTTGCACCCACTCTCCCCCTCTGGATATGTGCTTTTTGAGAATTGAGTAGCTATAGATACAAGAAGTAAAGCTATCTTAAAGCCAGCATGCTGGAGAGACCACATAGAGATTGAGGGAGAAACGTCAGAAGCCTCTCACTGGTTGAGACCAATCAATAGACTAGATGTGTGGCTGAGAAGCCTTGAAGAAGATTCTACCCCCAGCCATAGTCTGACTTGTCTATCACTAGAGCAATCCAAAGATAAAATGCTGTGGACACATGTGACATGCAAGGCAGCATGAGATGTACATGAATTCATTTTAGAGATGCGGAGCTCCCTTAAAAAAACCAACCAAACAAACAAAAAACAAAACAAAACAAACAAACAAACAAAAAACCCCAAACAAACAGTTCGACAACACGATGCTGTTTATATAATATAGAACATGAACATACAAAACAACAGTGGAACACATATGTAAAAGCATATATAACAAATGTGTGAGGAGGGGTGCCTAAGGAGAGATGAAAGATGGATCCGAGGATCAGAGATATTTTAAAAGTAAGGCAAAATAGACAGATAACCTGCATATAAGAGAGAAAACAGCAGTAAGAAAATCATAAAAATAGAGCACCTCTTGGGAACTCCACAAAAACCAGAATTTCTTCCATTGAATGAATTCTGACTCTTTGTGATTCTGAGACTACTTTTTTTTTTTTTGGAAGAAGAATTTTATTTATTTTATTATTATTTTTAATCATTTTATTAGGGGCTCATACAACTCTTATCACAATCCATA
>NW_022106189.1:13245205-13253672 GCF_000313985.2 Echinops telfairi | reverse complement strand
GCCATCGTTTGAGAGACATTCTTCTCAGGGGAGGGGCAGGCATCCACTTAGTATTTGGGGCTGGGACCAGCCCCCTAGACCTCTCCACTGATTCCCTACTCCGCGCCAGCTTTACATTTTTATAGATGCTGAAAGCCTCATCTTTCTCATGCAAAGCAACTGGTGGGTTTGAACTGCTAACCTTTCAGTGAGTAGTAGCTCAGTACTTGCCCACTATACATCCAGAGGTCCTGATCTGGAAGTCGGAGGTAGAAAATGTGAGTGAAGGCAACCAACCATACAGAGAACAAGTGATGTCAGGACCCTCATTAGCTTAGGAACCTGGATGATAACAGGCCACCCCCAGGCTTTCAGACTGTCATACTGTGTATGATGTTGTGATGCTAGAATCTATGCCATTGATATTTCATGTACCAACGGGGTCACCTCCAATAAACAGTTTCAGTGGTGCTTCCAGACTAAGAATCGGAAGATAGGCATTGCAATCTACTTCCAGAAATTTGCCAAGAAAAGCTCTGTGGATCACACACACACACACACACACACACACACACACACACACACACACACTGTCTGATGAAGTGATGAAAGATTAATGTTCAAATTTGAACCCCTATCCACTGTTGGAACAGAGTACAACTATCGTGTATGGTTTCCCAGGCTGTGGATCTTTACCTCTTTCTTGATGGAGTGACTCGGAAGCTCAAAATGCTGACCTTCTGGTTAGCAGGAAGACACTAAAACCACTGCACCATTGGGCTCCTTCCCAAATCTGAAACAAACCCAAGTACACAACGGCTACCAGAATGTACACCAATGATCATCACAATGGCACAGGTTTTAGCAGTGTTCCCTTACCCTGCAAAAGGGTGGCCCTGGGTCAGAACGGATTCCTTAACTACTAAACGGCAATGATCATTTGGGCTCCTCAGGGCTGGGTGGGACCGTTGGCTGGGCATCCACTGGGAGGCTCAGGAGGCTGGGGACACATTTGGGAAAGCTGTCTGCCCAGTCCAGGGAAAGTGGTTTTGTGCCTCCAGGGGGAAGCAACCATTATCTGAAACATTCCCTTCTGTGGAGCTGCCCCTCTGACAGTAGTGGATAAATGAAGTGTTCCTGGAATTGTATGTAAATCAGGTCTCTAAAGTGCTGGAAAAGTTTGGTGTATGGAGTAGGCTAAATGTCACCCCTTGCAAGTTTCTTCACCCTCTTAATTTGCTTAGTAAATCCCTTTTTTTCATCGTGTGAATTACTGTAAAAGTGGTTTATCTCTTTGGCATTCTGTCAACCAGCCCTGGGGTACAGGCCCAGCAAATGATCTCCAATGTTTTGAGTATTGACCCCCATCTCCCCCAGGATGCTGCAGGGCTCTGAGTCATCTAAGGATGTTCACATGCATTTCAGCAGAGTCTTAGCATTAAATAGATATTATAAAAACCAAGCTGTTGAAAATTGACCATTTTTATGTGGTGTATTTTGGAACTCTGTTCTATCTAAAATTTGATTAGCCAGAATACACATCCCCTCTTCTGTGGGGATCACCTGGGATTTGAATTGTAGAGCCTGAATGTATGATATTTTTGCTAATGTCACTTTCCCAAGTTATGTTTGCTTATCATTGTTGGTTTGAAATGAAAATTGAGGAAGAACGTTCTTGGTTTCCATAACTACTCATTGACTCTTGTGGTGGGTTAAAGATGGCCACACTCTTGTCCCTCCCCCCATGTAGAGGCAGGGTTGATGTTGCTAGATCTTTAGTGATTCCTTTAACCCATAGGCTATGACAGATGTAGCACCATACCAGTTTCAGGCCAAGTCTTTAAGGAAATGGGCAGATTCCACTTTAGCTGTCTTCTAACATTCTTGAGATCGAACTTTATGTAAAGAAATCCAACGTAGACACGTGAAGAAAGAGAGAGAGGAAGAGGATGAGAGAGAGAGAGAGAGAGAGAGAGAGAGAAGAGGAAGAGAGAGATGTTCTTCAATGATTTTATGTCTTTTTCTCTGTGTAAGATCCAGTTCAGGGAAATGGAATCCAATCTATTATAAAAGGGAAAGAAATGGTTGGCTACACAGGTGATAGAAGAGCTGAAAAGACAAACAGGACCCTGGTGCAGTCAAAAAACAAAAATTTACCTGTTAAGTGGATTTTTACTCATTTTGACCCCATAGGACAAAGTAGACCTGCTGCATACAGTTTCCCAAATGATAGTTCTTTATAGAAGCAGACTGCTACATTTGTCTCACTCTGTTCCAACCTCTGAACATTTGGTGAGCAGCCAAGTGCTTAACCACTGCACCAGCAGGACTCTTTGTGGACAATCAGGGATTAGAAGTAGAAGAAAAGTCTGAGAAAGGAGGTGGATTACTATGAGTCATTATCAACTCAATAACAGTGAGTTTGTTTGTTTTGGTAGGTAGAAGCGAGGACCAGAGCAGGTTAGGTGGAATCTGCAATTGTGGGGGAGAGTCAGCTTCTGCCAGAACACCTTCGAAACATAATAGAAGAAATGCACTGGCCTTATTATTTCTCCTCCTTGTGACCTCCCCCTGTGTCTTACGTTGCCTGAACTCACCCGGAAGTCTAGAGCTGTGGGAGTCTGGGGCACGCAGGCTGCAGGGGACACAGGGCCACGCTGAACAGAGCAGAGAGGTGAGCAAGGGGTAGGTCTGAGGGCAAAGGTTTTTGTCATAGAGATTGAGCCTAAAATAGGAACCCAATTTACATGTGACTCTCCCCACCCCTCTGCTCAAGTAATCCCCAAACAACTTTTGGTTTAAATACAAATTTTTAGAAAATTTGGAAAAGCAGATTTGCATGTGAAATGGATCTATTTCCTAACTATATAACTTTGGGATGATTTTTACATCTCTCTGAATTCCTAATTTATACAAGAATAAATACAACACATTCCTCAAAAAAAGCTACAATACACTACGAGGGTAAAAACAAAACAAAAACAGCTTAAAGCATGGCTTTTAACATTTACTCCACAATTTGTATGCAAGGAGAAATAAGGAATCCAAGGTTGAGTTGAGAATGCTTCTACTTCAATTCATAACATACTAAATGTACGGAACTGATAGTATTACTTTAAAAGTAGTACTTAATTCATACTGTATTTATGCATAAATATAAATTTTGACATAAATATCCAATTCATCAATAGCACATCCTTTACCTATACCCATTCTTTCCAGAAAGTGATTTGGAATCCAAGAGAAGGGCCTGCATTCGACGAATAAACAAACTACAAAGGGACTGGTGAAGACTTTATGCATTTTGAAAACAAGAAGTCAAATATATATTTGAAAAGAAATGTAATGTTTCTCCTTTTCAATAGAAGGAAAATCACTGAGTTATTTCTGAGGAGCAGTGGGGAAGCACACCTTGAAGATGTGGTGGCTGCTCAAAGGAGTAAATGGGTGAGCCTATTTGCTGTTGGTTGAGCACTTTGCTTTCTAGAATGTGTAAATGAGGTTCTGTTGACTATGAAGGGGTTCTTTTCATATTCGAGAGTGAAATAAGATGATCTGAGAAACAGCACAAGGTCTAGAATGGAAGAAAGTGCTTACTAAATGCTAGGCATTACCATCATAGGTTGTGTGTTTGTATATATAGTTTTAAGGAACCCCAGCAGCGTAGTGGGTTGAGCGCTGGGCTGCTAGCCTCAAGAAAAGTGATTTAAACTCATCAGTTGTCCCAGTGGCGAAAGGTGAGGCTGTCTGCTTCATAAAAATGTACAGCTTTGGAAATCCTATGAAGTTGTTCTATTCTGTCCTATAGGGCCACAAATCCGAACTAGATCAAAAGCAATGGTATAGTTTTAAGGGATGCGAATGGATAACTTTGCCTCTAGTCTTTGGTTGACCAGTACTATGATATATTAATGTGGTAACCAAATGAAAGTGTGACACAGTTTTGAATATTACAATATTAACAATACTATGATCTGCAAATAATTCTCACATACTAAATCAGGGAAAAAGAGGAACACTATTAGTGAGATAGCTACTAATCCAGGTTTTGCTTGATGTGGCTTGAAAAACGTTGACAGAGACTGGACGAAAGCAAAAGGGGAAAGCTTTGCTTTGGTTGGAAAACCAAGAAGCACGCTGCACCCCCTTGAAAAAAATGGATTAGTAGTTTTAAACATGAACATCAGGAAGTCAATTGAAGGCATTATGAATATGTAACAGGTTTCCAAGGAATGGCCATGAATATGCATTAGAGCAGGGCTATGAGTCTTGACTGGGTCATGCTTGGACTCCTCATTTCTGTGTGTTGTCCAGGTTGGTCTGATAATGTCTTTCTGAGGATTTTTTGTCCCTTAACCAAAAAAAATTTTTTCTTTTGTTCTGGGGTCAAAGGTAGGCTATCAGTTTTCTTTCTGCAAATGTCCAGTGGACCCCATCTGGTGACAACTGATATTTCACTTGCTGTGGCAGGATTTTTTCTTCTGTAGGAAAAGGCTCAAAAGAAATAGCTTATCATGAGCAAAGAATAGACTATATTTGAGGGATATGTTTGAACATCCTGTGAGAACATCTCTTAAACCCTAAGGGTAGGTGCACTGGAATTTATATGACAAAGGGATGATCAGGTTGGTGGGGGTGGTGGTGGCTTAAAATGAACGGACACAGTGGTGGCCATGGTAAGCTTGAACCGCCACCATTATGTGGATGGCACCGGACCCCACAGTGCTCCATTCTGTTGCACGCGGTGTCCCCATGAGTCAGAACCGTCAGATGGCACGAGCAACAACCACAATCTAAACAAGCAAAACAAAGCAACAATACAGTTGTTCTCAAGTCAGTTCTGACTCATGGCGATCTCCCGTACTTCCCAGTAAAACTGCTGCTCAGAGTTTTCATGGTGAGGAACTTTCAGAGTCAGACTAAGCGATCTTTCTTTTGAGACTTCTGAGTGGCTACGAACGGCAACCTTCTCAGTGAGCAGACGGGGGTTTCCTCTCACACACTGCTGTGACTGCTGGGGGCTGTGGGTCGATTGCAACTCATAGGGACCCTGTGTGAAACAGTACAACTGCCCTATACATCTTTTGGGGGGGATGGCGGGGTGACGAGGGGGAGGCTATAATATTTAGGAGAGCAGATCACCAATTCCTCCCTCCCTTGGAGCCATGGGCTGAATGTGAGCCTCTTACATACCTGCTGTGCCCCTGACAAGGGACTCTGGGTATGTATTTAAAGCCTCTCGTGGTCAGCAAGCACATTAACGCAGGTCTAATGCTCGGTTGTGTTTCGTTTTGGATCTCCATTCAGACTTAGAGTTCACATAGGTCTTTCATGTGCATTCAATATTGGCAGGCGTCAGCTACGGGAACCTAAAACAGACAGCCATCATGGAAATGAATCTATCCTTTTCATCATTTTTGTATTTGGCTTTATTTTTAATCAGCAAAATCCCCCCCCCCCTCACCCCGAAGAATATGACTAATTCATACATGCCATGCATTTGGCTTGAGAGATCTGGGGGCTCAGTGCTTGGGTAGGAAGACAATGAACTGTTGGGGTGATAGAAGGAGAAGTTGAGAGTCCTAAGACTTTGGCCAAAGGAACCAGGAGATCAAAGTCCAGTTTGGATCACCATTGGGTGGGAAAGGTGATTTCAAGTGATATGTTGAAAGATTTTTAGAGGAGCTGGCTTTTAATTTTAGCTTGGTTTATATCCCTGAGCAAATTGCAAAATATCGTGCAAGTCATTTAACCTTCTCCTGCCGCAGTTTCTTCATCTATCACTTAATGGATGATCACAGCACTGGATATGTCAATTTCACTGGAATATGGCAAGAGTTTGGTGAGTATTTTTAATGTGTTTTTGTGAACTTAAAAGTAGGAAACATAAAAGGGATTATTATCCTGCAATTAGAAAATTAGTCATTGTTCCTGGCCAAGTTGTTTTCATTGTAGATGGGGAGAAAAGACAACTTGTGAAAGCATTAGAAAATGCACAAGATCGTATCTGATTAATTGGCAGATTGTTTGGTGCCTATTGTATGCAAGAATAAGGGCTAGAATGTATAGAGAAAGCTTCAAGAACGTGGCGGTCTTTGAGGTTACCTTTGAATTAGGAACTGGTTGCGATGCAAAGTTTAAAATAATAGAAAATTATTGTTGCTGAATGACTTTCTCCAAAGTCAAAGAGATCTTTGGGCCAATCTTTCTATGATGGTAAGCTATAAACCTCTACATCTACCTGTGTTATACAGCCCTCTCCCTGGCCAGGTATGTCCCAGTGCATTCTGGAAAAGTGTCCAAGAGGACTGATTTTCTCTGATGTAGCTGGTCCCTTCGTTAGGAGTGGCCAATCCAGGAGAAATCTTGTTGTGGCCATCAAAGACCTGGGTTCTAATTTGAGTGTCTCATTCCAGATAAATTATTTTTGTTTCATTTCTTATGTAAACCTTGTTTAATTTCTCTGTAAAATAGGTTTTGATTTTTTAAGTTTCTGAAGGGCATTACAAAAGTTATTGGAGGTAAATGCACTTCAGAAGCGAACAAGAGCTACCCAAATGTTCATTGCTTTATAAAAGATTAATTTACTCAAAAATTGTGTGACTCTCTCCAGAGCTGAGAGCAGGTTTGAACTTTTCAGTTCTAGACACCAAGCTCAGAGATTTACACCCAGCAGCCACTCAAATACTCTTCATGAATGTTTAGTGAGTCTAACTTATTTAAACAAAGGTCTGCCCAATGGGAAACTCAAGCTGGGAAAGGGATTGAAGGTTGGGAGTGGGGTCTTGATTGATGTGTTCAGGTTCGATTCTGTGATCAACTGTATCTATTTCTTTTTGACCTAGAAAAGAGACTAGTTTCTAAGATGCTCTAGTATAACCTAATTTTAACATTTCTGCCCATCTCCTGGGTTCACCTTTTTACAGAAAAACAAGATAATTCTAACAACAGGAATAAATCATTTGTATGGAAAGTGTGATTCTGTGGAGTCCTAGATGACGAAGCTAACGCACTGCTATGATGCAATTTGAAAAACGAGAACTTCCCATGTTTAAAAAGGATATATTCTTTAATTCAAGTAACTGCAAATAGGAAACTAGAGGGGAGGGCCCCAGGCAGGGTCATAGAGTGATCTCCCCCTTCGCCAATAGAACAAGGGGAGAGGGCGTGGCCCTACACACTCCCCAGTCAACATGCCACAGAGCCCCCTCACTCTACTGCAGCATCCAAGGGGCAAGGGCCCCTTCCCTGGGACTGGGCTAGTCAGTAACCCAGCCCCCTGCCCATTGTAGGAGCATCCTAGGGAAGGGGAGCAAGAAGGGCAGACCTGGGGGAGGCTATGAGAATGACCATTTGGCACTGTAGCACAGCCATAATGGATGTCTGAGAATGAAACATTGAACAGAAAGCAACACAACTCTTCAAAGGTAGTTTGTGAACAGAGGGAAGACTGGACCAGAACTTGGGGGAGGAGGAGAGGCAGGAAGGGTCAAGGTGAGAACCTCGGTATTAGTGCCCCATATGAAGAAGGGGGAAACTGAGGGTTACATTGGAACCAGACAGGGTGGGGTCTGTGATCCCAGCCCACCTTCAGTGGCTGCCATGGGGACCCTGAGCCTTCCTGAGCTTACTTGGGTAAATGGTGACCCAGGAACCCCAGGATGCAAAGAAAGCAGTGTGTGTGTGTGTGTGTGTGTGTGTGTGTGTGTGTGTGTGTAGGGCAGGGTGGGGTAATAGCTTGAGTTCTTTCTGTCTTCCTGTGCTCCGAGTCCACATTAGCAAAAGATCTGAGGAAGGTGGTTCCAGGTTGAGGACATTCTCAGGGAGTGCACCCCAACATCGGCCACACCTGCTGCTTCCAGTAAGGTGGAATGGGGCATGTCAGAAGATGGGACGTGGACTCCTTTAAGGTCAGGGGAGTCTGAGCAGGAAAATTGAGACTTTTATTTCTCTTCTAACTTTCTTGCCTGATAATTTCTAAGCCAGTCTCATCATCATCATCTCTTCACTGGTACTCCAAGTCATTCACTCATTCTGTTTGCTTTCATTCAGCAATCATTTACTGAATTCCTTGTTTTTCTTCCTGTTGACGACTCTTCAGTTGATTCTGACCCCCAGCGACCCCACTTGTGCAGAGAAGAATGGCCCCCTCCTTTGTTCATGACCGTGACCTTTTAGAAGAAGATCACCAGACCTGACTTCCAACGTGCCTCTGGATGCATTCAAACTGCCAACCTCGCAGTTAGTAGCGGAGTGCTTCATTGTTGATACCCTGCAGAGACCTTATTGAGTGTCTACTACAACTCTAGGTCAGTCTCTGGGATAGGTGGAGTGAATTTCATGATAAATAAAACAGACCAAATCCTTGCCTTCCTCGAATTAATTTTCTTTTTTAAAAAATATTTTATTAGGGGCTCATACAACTGTTATCGCAATCCATACACACATCAATTGTGTAAAGCGCATTTGTACATCATTCTCAAAACAT
>NW_022106189.1:13236445-13244603 GCF_000313985.2 Echinops telfairi | reverse complement strand
TGGTTGCATAGGCTGGTGTGCTTCTTCCATGTGGGCTTTGTTGCTTCTGAGCTTGATGGCCGAGATAACACCTAACTAAACCGATATTTCCGGTGACTAAAGGGTTTTAAAAGGCGTGAACTGGTTGATGTGATTAGGACTGGCTGGGACGTAGAGACTGCTTTAGAACAGAGACTCAGAGGACTTTCATGAGAACTGAAGTGACGAAGAAAACAGCTAATTGAAAAACTTGAGAACACTTGGGAGCAGCAAATGCTAAGACATCGAAGCAACTCAGGGAAAGCAATCTGGCTAAAGCTTAATGAGGAACATGACTGTGACAACAGGAAGGTGGGAGAGGAGGCAGGGCCTGACCATCTGAGGGCTTCTTAGGCGCTTGGGTTCTGTTCTATGTCTAATGAGAAGTGATTGGAGTGTTTTTCGTTAGGAAGTGATATGAAATTCAGGTTGGAGCTCGTTCTTCCCCCAAACATCCCCATCACAGAAGCCCCGGAGCCTGGTATTGCAATTGCCCGGGTACTTCCTTGTCTGCCCTCCCCCACCCCATTAGAATGTGAGTTTCTTGAGGCCAGGGTCAGTGACCCTTTCAGCACACATCTCTAGCACTGGGCCGGACATACATGCGGTCATCACGAAGTATGTATGGAACTGAACCAAATAGGGAAAGATGGCTACTATGCCGTGAGATCACATAAGAGATATCAGTGGAATCAGATAAACAGCGTCGCAGGGGTTCAAGGCCGAGGCTGACTACTTCTGGCTGAAGTAGACAGGGAAGGCTGCTTGGGAGAGGGGACCTTGAGTAGAGAGGGAGCTGAGGACGAATCGGATGTAGTTTCGGTCAGGGGAGGGGCATCTAGGCACATGGGGCCATGTAGTCATGGTTTGTCAGCCTCTTACAGAATGAAAACTGTCAAGTCTCTGTTTCACAGAACTTCCAAAGGTTAGTAAATTGGAAATACACAAAAGGGATCTAGGAGAACTGGCATGTGTGGGCTCTCTCCAGAGCGCAGCTCTATCTTCTGGTGTTCAAGGGAACTGTGTGTGCCCTGTGGGGTTCACAGAAGACTCCCCGAGCCCATCACCTGGTAAATCTCATCCTCAGCTGTGACAGTGAAGCCACCAAACAGTCCCATCCCTCAAAATGTCCCAATATTTCTTGATAGACAGTTCTGTTGTCTTATGCGCAATAGAATTGTAATCACCTGTATTTAAAACTAATGGATTTGAAATAACCTGCAGGCTTCCACTTTAATGAGAGTTAGATTAATGAAAAAGGACCTTTTGCCTCAGATTGCATGACAACATTTTCAAATTACATTCCTGTAACAGAGAATTCACTTATTCAGAGTAATTGGATGCTGACTTGGGTTAATACGTACAATGTCCTTAAATGAAAATGTTCTATTGTAAGTGGAACTGTATGATACCTGAGGCTTTCTCAATAGATTTGCTTGGACTCGGAGTTAATTATACTGCATGCTATTTTTTGAATGAATTCAAGCATGAATTCTACACAGTAGAGATTGGGATAATTATATTCAATTCTGCTTGGTGCCCCGCTGAAAGAATTGACCTTTTAGATAAAACGAGTCTCCGGAGCAAGAAACCTGAAGAAAGTCTACACAAAGCCGGCAGATGCAAGAGCAGAGGAAAGTCTTAAACAAGAGGGGGAAAAATGGGGGCCGGGGCAGTGGAGGGCGGCAGCTCCAGGAACAGTAGCATCAGCAAGATTGATTTTTTGTCAAGGGAAAGTATTTCTGTTTTGTAGCTTGTTTGGTATCCTTGGTACATAAAGGTATAATTTAAAACCATTGATTTTACTAAGCTGTTTTCTCATCAGTAACACAGCTAAAAAGTAGCAGCATGAAGAATTAGAAGCCGACAGAAACAATCTCTGGAAGCTCTCTGAACGTGGGGCCCGGGAGTGATGAACAGAGCATGAAGGAGGACAGCTACCTCCTGACCCCCAGGGCCATGTCCTGACGCCCAGGCCATCTACTTGTGCACCATGATCTGGTGCTAGGACCACGGGATTACTAGCCAGATTGCCAGGGTGCGAATCATAGCTCTAGCACTGACTAAGTGTGTGACCTTAGATTCAGCATGTACCTAATCTTTGTTACATGGTCCTCATCACCCAAATGGGGTACTCCTCACAGCATTATAGCAGAGACTAAGCAGATGTTAACCACCTTACATCTTATGAATGTTCAGTAACGATCAGTCACCATTCTTCTTGTTTGAAAAGATTTGGCATTGTTCCTGTTGTGTTTTATTTCAATTATTTGTTTAATTGCCATGGCTATGATTCTTATTTTCCATACTCAAAACTATCTCCCTAGGATGGGGAAAGAATGCTCATCTGTTTCCAGAAAGACCCTGTTGTCATCGGATTGACTCTGATTCATAGTTGTCCTGTCGGATGGAGTAGAACTGTCCCACTGCATTTGGAAAGAAGGCTGTAATCTTATTGCAGCAGTCACATTTCTAGTGAATTCAAATCGCCTACCTTTTTGTTCAAATCGCCAACCTTTTTGTTAGCAGCTGAGTGGTTAATACTGAACCACCGGGGGCTTTGGTAACCCCATTAAAATCTCACTGCCGTTGAATCGATGCCAACGCAGTGACCCTGTAGATCAGGCTAGAATTGCCTCTGTGAGTTTCTGAGAGTCCAACTCTTTACAGGAGTAGAACGGCCCTTTCTCTCCTTCGTAGTGGCTGATGGTTCAGAACTGCTGACCTTTCAGTTATCAGCCCAACGAGTAACCACTTCACCACCCATTAGGAGGATTAAATCTATCAGGGGGATTAAAATGTTTTTCCCCAGGGGAGAGAGGAGGAAACCATAAGAAGCCAGATGTTCTGGACATTGTGTGTGCTGTGAGATGGTGGCAAGACAGGGTGGATAACCTAGCCCTTGTTTCCTGCTCAGACTGAAGCCAGCCAGGCATGTTAGTCTGGGGGTAACCCGGTGCTCCCAATCAAAACGATGCTCTGCACTCCAGTAGCCTTCTTGAAAGCAGTGGACCATATTTTGTTTCCTTGGCCCAAGGACACTTTCACATTTAATAAGAGGCCTCATTATTCCAAATTTGTGAAGCAGCAACACAACACATACGGTATCTGCTTTTCCCAAATTCCGCACTCTGGCCATGAGGATGGGGAAGAAGGATGGGAAGATGACTGAGGCCCTCAGGTGAATATTTAAGTGTCTGCTTCTTGTTAACTGCCCTCAAGTCAATTCCTGACGTATGCACATCAGAAGAAATGCTGTCCAGTCCTGAGTCATCTCCAGGACAGGTCGCAGATTAGACCATTGTGGAGTATAGGGTGTTTGTAGGCAACTTTTTGGAACTAGATTAACAAGTGTTTCTTTTTAGTCAATCTTGGTCAGGAAGCTCTGCTGAAACCTGTTTACCCTCAGAGCAACAGGTACACCTGCACTGATGGAGTGTGAGAGGTCCACTGGTCAGGAATTGAATTAGGTCTCCTGCGTGGAAGATGAAAATTCTACCACTTAGCCGCCACTGCCTCCCTAAGTACCTGGTGAAACCCTTTTTTATTGGCAGTGCTATAGAAGCCCATGCTTACTGACCTTGCTGTGTGTACAATCTTTGCTCTCCTAGAAAACCTCGTTTCTCCCTTCTATCCTAACCTAAACCCTTCTGCTGTAGAATACACTTCTATATTAATATTTTATGGCTGATGTACAAATTACTACCAACTTGGCTTAGAGCAGCATACATGTATTCTCTAACAGTCCTGGAAGCGAGAAATCTGACCTCGCATTACTAGGTTGACATCAAGGTGTTAGCGAGGCTGTGATCCCTCTGGAGGCTCTATGATGACTGATTTCTTGTCTCTCCCAGCTTTGGCTGTCTGCAGGCAGCCCTTGGCTTTGGCCTGTGTCATCGCAGCCTTTCCCTGAGCCTTGTATCACCTTCCCTGGATCTGTTCTGACTCTGCCTCTCTCTTATAAAGATGCTCATTGTGGCATTTGGGTCCAGTCACATAATCCAGGATTATTACCCCATTTTAAAATCTGAACTTACTCACATGTATACAATTGAACACAATTCACAGGTTCCAGGGGTTATGAGCTGCTGTCTTTGGAGTCCACCATTTAGGAGCTATCTTTTCAGCTCATTACATCGCCTTGCAGTTTTACTACTTCTCCTACCTGTCCGTTTACCAGGAGACTTTCACCTGTTCATTGACCAGTGTTCCTTTCAACGAAGGGTAAACTGGACCACTGACTGAATGCAGACTTCACAACCCCTTGCCCAAACTGGCTCCTTGGGTCCATGCCTAGTTTTTAGTCTTTTAATGGTCTCTAAGGCACTTCTTGAGGCTTCCTTGATTGAGTGATAGATTTCTTGCCTTCCAAGATGAAGACCTGGGTTTGGTTCCTAACCAATGCTCTTCGGTGAAGGCTTTCAAATTGCTACGACGCTCAACAGGTATCAGGACAACTTCTAGACTAATTAGACTCGGACAAAAGACCTGGAAATCTGCTTCCAAAAAGCATCCAATGAAAATCACAATGGCCTGACTCCCAAGCCATCAAAGGGCTGGTGCAAGACTGGGCAGCAGTTTGTTCCATAGTCTATGAGGTCACTATGAGTCTGGGGCCAGAATGACAGCAGTTAACAAGGATAATAGAGGTTTCTCAGCATGAGTTCCAAGTTGTCCCCTCGTTCCATTAGTAACAAGTTTTTCGAGTGACAGAATCCTGTTTTCCTTTGGGGAACCATCTCTTCTCGCTCTGTGCATGGAGTATGCATGGGACTGACCTTCTCCTGCCTCAAAGGCGTACTGCAAGGTGCCATTGTCTTAAGATTTGGCAGTGACTTGCTCGGTCTTAGTAAAAGGCATCATGCTTGGCAAAGTAGAGGAACAGTACAAAGATAGAGACCTTCAACAAGATGAAACGGCCCAGTGGCTGCAACAATGGGCTCGAGCATGCGAACTACTGTGAGGATAGCATAGGGCCAGGTAGTTTCTTTCTATTGGGCACAGGTTCACTGTGGGTATAATGGACTCTGTCACCTAACAACAGGAAAGTTATATAGTGTCAGATATGGGACTCCGTTTGGCCAATCAGAACACTTCATTACTCCTGGTCAGGATGATTATTTCTGGGATAGCTCGTGACCTAGATCACCATGTGGCTCAAACTTTGGACTTGTGCTAGAAATGTTGGAAAAAAGAACTCTCCCTTTCTCTATTGGACTGCAAATGGTAAGGATATAAGCCCATAGCTTCTCAAGGCTATCGCATGAAAGAATATATTTGAAAATGTACCCAACAAGGGGAAAGAAGAACCAAAATATGGAGGAAAAATTTAAGTTCCAATGAGTAACTTTGAACGCCTAGATCCAACTATGCCTGAAATTATATCGATCTTTGACTCTTCTGGTTCCATAAATTATGTATCACCCAGTTTTGTTTGTGTTAGTTAGTCTGAAATGGCTTTTTGTTGACGATTAGGAGAGTTCTCACTAACATACCATGCAGCTGCTGGTTCTGCTGCTTGGGTCCAACCAGAAGAACCAGTCTGTAGCCCCACACTCTATCATCACCAGTGTCTACATCCCATCTACTGTATGCTTAGCATTATGTTTGAGCTTGACACACAAAAAGATTAAGGCTTCACCCAGACTCTCAAGTGTTCTTCCTTTGGGTGAGGAGCCAAGGACTCAGGAAGCAATTGAAGTCATGCTTTCAGCCTTTCTAGCATATGATGGTTATCCTCATAACTTATTCAAACTTCTGCTTTTTTCCCCATTGTACATGGGATCACTAGGCTTACCTTACTCTCCTGACACCATGGGGTTTTTCTTCTGTATGTCGAGGTGTTCCACAGGGTAATTCCTTTGCTTGATAAAAGGCAGTGAAGCTTTGTCCACAAGAAAATTGGGTAGTCTGAAGCAGTTTATGCTTTTCTTCTTTATGGAAGTGTTTAAGTATTGTGGATATCGCCCTTCTCTGTTAGTGTCTCAGTTAGTGTCAACCAATGTAGATTGTTGCCTTCTTTGTCTTTTAAGATGGCTGGACCAGCTGTGTTTTCTAGGACCTCCTAGGGACCTCAAGGGAGCTCTGGTGGTTTATCTATTGGGCTGTAAAACACAAATTAAGCTGTTTTAAACCACTAGCGACTCCTTGGAAGAAAATCAGGGCTTTCTACTTCCATAAAGAGTTACAGTCTCAGGAATTCACAGGGGCAGTTAGACCCTGTCCAATAAGGCCATTGACTCAAGGGCAAAGAGTGAGTTAGCTGGGGAGTTCAGAGGTTAGTACAGTGGGAAGAGCATTCCAGTTCAGACCACTGACAGTTTTCTTTTTGAATTTGACCCATCATTTCTTAAATGAAGGTTTTGAACTTAATCAGGACCATATCAGGCATTTCTAGTTGACCAGAATACTCATACTGATCCTAACGACAACCTCAGAATCCCTCTTAATACAAAACTAGATGATTTTTTTTCAAAAGTATGATCCTAAAGCTTGTGAGCCAAGAAAATAATATTTTAGTCAAATGCAGTTTTTTGGTCTTAATTTGAAAGCTTTCTCCCTTTTTCTCAGAAGCAAAATCCTTTTGTCCAGAGAGGTGGGGTGAGGATAGCAGCCTGCCTTTAAAGCAAGGAGTGTCACCAACATACATCAGTAGTGTGAAATGGTGCCTCTTTTTAATAGCAGAAAGAATTTTGTCTCACAGAGCTATGAGATTTGGATGTAAAAAGACTCCAACAATTATTTCCATCATGTAGTTAATATAATTAAACCGATTTATGTATATGGGCCAACATTTGTGCCTCAAATTTTTGTTGTTGAATTTACTTTTCTTCTTCCAAAGTTTCCAGTCCTGTACATTTATACATTATCTCTGACTGAGATATTATTTATCTAGAGAATACAGTTGTCATTCACTTCATTTAATTAGCGTATGGATTCGAAATTATCTGCTAACATAAAATGTGATTTTATACTGCAGATTACAAAGGTTTTCAGAAATTTAATATGCCACTTTTAATTGGAGAAAAGTACCCTAAAGGATTCATAATATTTTTACTGCACTTGCATTTAGACTCAAGAGAGTGAGATTGAAGATGTTTAGTAGCAAATGAGATTTGGGTCAGTGAGATTGGTGATGATTTATTTAAAATAAGGCAAGTCTGGAGGGATAGAGTAGTAAATATAGCCATCAGAGAATTATGTTTTAGCAGTGAGACCAGTGAGTTGAAAACTGAGTATCTTCAAATTTTCATACCCCAGTTAGTCATTCTGATGGGATCACAATGTATTTATGGCGCGTGCTCCAACGTCTGCAATGACTAAGAAGAGCCTATTGTATACTCTGTTTTCCAACCATCAAATCCATTATCTGCTGTGTATTTGGTATCACCACACCTTCTCAAAAGACATTCTTGGCCTTATTGATACCGTGGCTCAGTTGTACAGCTTGGAAGGTGTTTTTGTTTGGTTTCCCCCTGAAGAAACACAAACAGCTCTTTTGCTCCTTACATATGCCACACATAGTGAGCTAAGCTCATAATGAAGAGCTGGGTTATGGGGAATAACTTCAAGCATTTCTACACTTCTCTATCATAACATGCTGCAATAAAAGTTTATAAAACATGACAGAGGGCGTAAAAAGTGTAGAGCCTTTGGAAAAGGATTGGGGACACTCAAAGGCCAGGGAAAGTGGGTGAAATTGTGAGGTCTTCCCCTTCTTAGGAACCAGGTTCTGAGGGCCTTGTAAAGGCAGCATGTTATGGAGCCTGTACACCTATCACTCATTCTTTTTTTTCCCAGTTATTTTATTGGGGGCTCATACAATTCTTATCACAATCCATATATACATCCATGGTTTCAAGCACATATGAACATTTGTTGCCCTCATCATTCTCAAAACATTTGCCTTCTACTTGAGCCCTTAATATCAGCTGCTCACCTTCCCCCCCCCCCCCCCCCTCCCTCATGAACCCTTCATAATTCATAAATTATTATTGTTTTGTCATAAGTTACACTGTCCAATGTCTCCCCCTACCCTCTTCTCTGCTGTCTATCTCCCAGGGATGAGGCTATATGTAGATTCTTGTAATCAGTTCCCCTTTCTATCCCACATTCCCTCCACCCTCCAGGCATCACCACT
>NW_022106189.1:13151240-13233897 GCF_000313985.2 Echinops telfairi | reverse complement strand
GGGTCAGTGAGGGACGTCATGTCTCATAATGGGGCCGGCCATGTGGTCCTCTCTGTGGGCTGGCTGCTCTAATCAGGAACATCATCCTCAAGGTCTGGTGGGCCAGGATGTGCTCCACTCTCTCCTCCTCCCCCTTCATCTGCTCCCGTGTGCTCCAATCAGATATGTTCCTCTTCTGGAGCTGCAGATTCAATACTGTCCTTTGAAATAAATTCTTCTTGGGGGAGGGGCAAGTGTCTGTATGGTGATTTCTGCCACACCCTACTGGTCAAGGCACACAAAAAAACATTCTGCTACAAAAATAAAGGACAAAGATTGTATTTCTTTATGAGGGAGTGGCAATATGCCATTGGGAGAAAAGTACAAATCTTGGAGGCTACTTACCTAGGTAATCCATGGAGGAAGGACCTAGCTAATATTCCATCTTCATTTTTACCCTCCCTATTCCAGTGAATAGCAAGCCAGACTGTGTGGAAGAGGCTCTTGTTCACTCTGTCCTCTGAGCCTAGACACAGCTTCCAGTTTCACCAAAGCATGAGAGAAGCTGCCAGGTAAGGCCTGAAGTTGGGTGTCCATTAGCTGACAGTTCGGAGCAGAATGATATAAGCCCTACCTTCTTTGGGCCAAGTACTACTTTATCCCAAGCAGAATTTTCTCTCTCCAGGACAGGCAGTGGCTGACAGACACCTTCTCTGCTTTCTAACAGGAAATCTTAGTCCTTAGGTACAAACGTCTCAGAGATGAAGGAACCAGAGGGAGGGAGGAACCAGCATGCCGGGAGAAGGTGGACTTTGGTCCTGAGAGAAATTTCTTCATGCATTTGTCCATTTGCTTATGTAAACACTTAGCTTATATTTATTGAGCACCTACTATGTGTCTAACACTCTTCCCAGTTAAGCAGACAGATCACAGTATATTAGGGTGAGGAGCTAGGCCATTTGTCAATAAATAAAGCCCTAAAGCTTCACTGAACCATCCCATTATTAAAAAGAGGTGGCCCACTTCCTTCCCCAATATCTCATTACCCAGTTTCCTGACCTCAGGGTTGGAGTATCTCAATGGCCCTGCAGCCAGATGTATGCAGAGGGGCATGAGGGGCCCTGCAATTCAACTCAGGAGACCTGGGTAGGAGATCTCTCAGGCACCTGGTAAGTAAGTGACTGATCTCAGCTCTTCCACAGACAGGACAATAAATCCAATCCTGCTCCCTCCCAAAGATACTTTTGTCAGTCTCAGCACCCCTTAAGTTAGTTCTCAACTCACGATGACCTCATGTACAATGGAATCAGCCCATTTTGACCCATAACATTTTCATGGATTGAATTTTAAAATAGATTTCTAGGCCTTTTTACCTAGTCTGTCTTAGTGTGGAAGTTGCATGGTAACCTGGATGTTTTGGATTGAGTGAACTGTAAACATATTTCATGAATACTCACGTGCTCTACAGATGAATTAGAATTTTCAGAATGAGCTTTGAGCAGAGGCCCTTGGCAGCCCACCTTTCCAATTCTGTGAGTAAATCAGGCTGGGAAATGGAGCTAGCTGATTCCGCAGGAAGCTGCAGTCAGCACCACCATGGTGGACCAGAGGCCGGCTCAACCCTTGCGCACATGAACACAGCTGACACCCTCGCCTATGTCCTCTGACACTCAGAAGCATTTCAGCGTTTCCTTAGCTTGCCCATCTTGGTTCCAGCACATTCTCTCTGGGAAGGAAAATGGGACTAGTTGACATGTCATTTCATGACAGCCTGATTTTGCATTTCAGTCATTCAATAGAGTTTTGCTTTAAAATGATTAATAAGGTTGAATCCATATAGCAAGTTATAGATGAACAGTTGTGGGACCCATAGGCAAGAACAAAAGAAGCTCATTATTGCATTTCATTCATCAAACCTCTAATAAGAATACCATTACTTTTGTGACTTTGCCTTCCAACTTGGAACAATAGGCCACTTTCCAGGACTTTGTATGACCTAACAACTCCCCCCAAAATGAGTACATTCACCTGCAAGGAAAAGTATGACCTTGGATTCGCAATGGCCTGCTGAGCCTGAAAAGGAAATCTCATCAATGTTCCCATGGGCCTGCAGTGACCTGGCCAGGCTGTCCATGCCAGGACAGAGCAGCCGGGAAGCTCGGGCTTTCACCAGGCCTAAGAAAAATATCCAAATGATGCTCTTGCCGGCTGTATGCCTGCAATTATTCTAAAAACAACACCCAGAAATAGACGTACCAGGGGACCAGGAAACGACTTTCCTTGGAGGGCAATGCCTTCTACAATGTGCCCGCTGTGTGAGTGATTTACTGCCCTGGATTTGCAGGTCTTATGGGCTGTCCTCCCAGAGACACAGCTTGCTCCTCTGGGCCTTGCCCACTTCCCACCAGCTGGTTCTGCCCTCGAAGGCGTTCTTATGCAGACTGTGGGCTCTTTCACACAGTTGTTGTGCTTTCACTCCCTTTCTGCCATACATGCGCCTTATATGTCTCCAAGGCTCACTCAGCTCTTTCCTCTCTATTTGAGACACTTTCCTTAGCAATTCATTAGTTGAATTTCTGGCCAGCCAACAGTTGCCTGCCCTCTGGGGAACCTGTGTCCATACTCATTCTTTGGAAAGCCGCTGCCCTTTCCTGGCATGAGCACATCGGATTAGGGAGCGAATGTGGGGAGAGGAGCTCCACCGCTTCCAGGGAAGGCTTGGGAGGGTGAGTAACCCATGGCCCTTCTCATGATGAGTGCTTACTTACAGGTCAGGTTCTAGGTTTGGAATGGTGCACTGAATAGCGCAGGGCCCCTTCTGGAGGGGTAGGAATGAGCAATAAGCAAAAAGGAAAGAAAGCAACACAAACGATCCCTCACTGTGACATCTGTTCGTGGGGCATGCAGTCCGTGCTAGCTGCTATCGAGTCTACTCCTGACTCCTGGCAGTCCTACAAACGATCAAATGGAGCTGCGCCCTCCCAAGGACTTCTCTAGACCAGACGGTTGTGATCCCAAGGGATTTTAATGGCTGGTTTTAAAAAACGGATCAGCAGGCCGTTCTTTCTAGTCCATCTATGTCTAGAAACTCAGTAAAGCCTCTTCAGAATCATGGCAAACTTGAAGTTGTGTTACATGCTATTCTGTATTTCAGTTTCTGCAACTCAGGACTGATGAACCTATAGGGACAGCAAGTCAAACAAGGGCTTCAGGGGGCGTGGGGTACAGTGTTGAGAGTGAGGTAAAAGGAAGATTGTATCGAGTCCAGAAAGAAAAGAATGTTTAGAATCTGATTGTGGTACAATTGTACGATACCGCTTGATGTGATTCAACTACGGAATGATATGATATATGTATTAACTCCCAATTAATATTTTTTTAAAAAAGAAATTGACCCTGAGAAATGCTAAAAAAAAAAAAATCATGGCAACAACACACAAGCTTCTACTGATTCATTGGCTAGGAAGAGAACCAGCGCACCCTCATGAAGAGCGATTCTATTACTGAAGCACCATGTTGCTTACACATCAAAGACAATGAAGTGGCTGACAGGGGGAGCACAATGGAAATCTGGTGGGCAGCGTGGAGGCGGTGCTCCCACTTCCCTCTGTGGGGCCCTTCTAACACTTAGAAGAAGGGTGCTTGGCTCGCTCACCTCACTTCGTTTTATAAACGAGAGTGCTGGGTCTAGAGAGTGGACAACACAGCCCACTGTGCATCTTTCGTCTTCCTCTTCTTAAAGACTGGTTCTTTAAAACAAGTCCCAGGAAGAAAGTAAGGGCATGCGTATTTTCTCCAGGTCACTTATTTTATGCAACTTTGAGAACCAACTTGATAATGTCTTTCTTTAAACAGCCCCTTGAATGATGGGAAGGTCCCCATGGTTCTGTGTTAGTCTGGGAACTTTAGAGAAACAAATCCACAGAAACTCACGTATATGAGAGAGTTTTATATAAAGCATAAGTGCACATCAAGAAAACATCCCAACCCAGTGCTGCCCAAGCCCACAAGTCCAACATTAACCCATATGTCCAACACCAATCCACAAAGTCCTCCTCCATCTCACTAAACAGAGGCAATGATGCCCACTGCAGGAGGAAAACTGAGTCAGTGAATGTGTAAGCATCTCAGCGCTGGCAGGGGTCTCCACGTGGCTGCTCCAGCACCCAGGGCTGCATCGGGGCAGGTCATGTGACTTCTCCTCAGCGATCTCTTGCAGAAAATGAGCCTTGCCAGCTGAAGCAAGGAACTGGCTAAGGCAGCTGCACCCTGGTCTGATCACCACAAAGCAAGAGACCCGAGTACTAGAAAGGCGAAGTTCATGGAGCCATTTATCCCTCTGCCCTTCAATTAACCCCACATGTGTTTATCGGCCAGGTTGGCACAATCAACTAACTACCTCAGTATAGGTAGAAAAGCAAAGCACAAACCAGAAGCTCAGACCAAAGACTCTCAGCCACAACAGAATCATCTCCTTATCCCC
This sequence comes from Echinops telfairi, assembly GCF_000313985.2. Lineage (NCBI taxonomy): Eukaryota > Metazoa > Chordata > Mammalia > Afrosoricida > Tenrecidae > Echinops > Echinops telfairi. Next base: position 13,229,435 of record NW_022106189.1, on the reverse strand, counting down.
AGAGTCCTCCTGGCACAGACCACACGTCACAGCGAAATGTGAATGTTCCCTCACACCTGCATTTCTCCCTATGGGGCCTCCTGTAACAGAAGAGGGTTAAACTTCCTAAGTCTTTGGCGAGCCCTCATTCCCCAGCCTCACTCAGTGTCTGCCTCGCCCTCCCCACAGCCTTTTTCAACCCTCAAAGTAAAGGAAAGGACTTCTTTCCAGCTTCTGGAAGCATTGTAGGAAGAGAAACAAGATCGAGGATTCCAAGGCCTGGATTTGAACGCAGATTCTCCTGCACACTGCTGACATTGGCCGTAGCACTCGGTTTCCTCATCAAAAAGCAGCCTGGCGTCTCATAGGCTTGTTGTAAGAGCTGGGTAGAGTCAGAGTGTAGCCTAGCTCTAGTCAAGGAATTCTCCTAGTTGAGGTAAAGAGAATGAAGTGGAGTGGGGATTATTATAAGGTCCAGAAGCAGCTATAAACCACTACCTTGAAGAGGTTTGTTAGAACTGGGATCATTTGTCTCTAGGGTGGGGTCTCTTTTGTGTTCATTCATTTTTAAAAACTCTTTTCTGTGTGTGTGGTAGGTATATATAGGTAACATAATATTTACCAATTCTACTCTTGAATGTTTTTCTACCATATTATATCAGCTGCGGCATAGCCCAATATGGTCGCCACCTGCCTTGTCTTTCTGCATTAAAAACCTTTCTGTTTCAAACCTCCCAGGTAATGACTCAATTTCCTTAAGATTCTTATGCCCTAATTCAAATTCCTGAGAAAGAATTAATCTGATTGGCTTAGCCCAATAGCCAATGGGGAGTTGCCCTTTAGTCAGGTGGTAGGTCCTGATGCAGCAGCTAAGGAGCTGAGGGAGGGAGGCAGGAGGCTGAGTGATATGAATGCTGATGATTTCACTTATAGAATGTTATCTACAAAGGCAACTGTATTTTATTCGTGTACTTTGTCTAGTCCGACTGATCCTTATCTCTGAAATAGACTACTGTCTATTGATTATGATTTAGCCTTCCTCATTCCAACGCACCGAACATTTCTTGAGCCTTTGATCAATCAAACTTTAGACATTGCCACACCCCCTAGAGCCCAACACAGGGTGTTCCAGGAAGTAGAAATGTGTTGTCCATGTGACTAAATCACCCCAGTGACCTTCCTCTCCACTGTCTTTCTGAAGAGTTCGACCAACAAACAGTTCCTTTCTGTCAAGATCTATGTGTGCTTCTATATCTGGGCTACGTAAAGATTGCACAGACATGAGTTACTACATCCCCCCGCCATTCTCACACTCAACAATTCTGTTCTCCCAGCCTCAAGCAAGAACCTGAAGCAGAACCCATCTTCTCTCCTTCTCCTGAGCTCCTTGAAGGCTCTGGATTGTATGGTTCCCGGAGAAGCCTGCATTCAGCCTGCCATTTCTTTGTTTCTTGCCTCTCCATAGCTGAAGATAAGTTGTCTGTGGGCTGATTGATCCAAACGGAAACTCCAGTCATTAGAATGAACAGGTGCTTTGTACCAAACATCAAGCTTCTAGACCCATTACTAGAAATAATAATAATTAAAAAAGATTTTCTTGTTAGCATAATTTAATCCAGCCCTATCTGCTGTAAGGAGTTTTTCAATTTGCTTTATTGTTAGCTGCCATGGAGTTAGACCTGCTGACTCACAGCAAACCCATGCACAACAGAACAAAACTTTCTCATCATCAATTGAGAATCAGACCACTGTGGGCCAATGTTTGAATTTTGGAAGTAGATAGCTGTAGGGTTCAGCCTCCCAAACAGAATGGGTGCAAGGGCTGATTGTGTAATTGAAGGGTAGATTAAAGAAACAACAGACAAGAGATGCAGGTGTTCACCTCTTCCATGAAGACCAGAAACAGAGTGGGGTGAATGTATTCTCTCAAAGATTTATATAATCTGGAGCATGCAAGCCCTGGCATTCATATACGTAACAGGAAGGGGCTGTATTAGAGACATACAACAGAATGCGAAGGGGCTGTGCCAGGGGCATACAGTTGATAGGAAGGGACATATGTAACAAGATGCACAGGTTCTAGAGTTAAGATGGTGACCAAACTTTGGTTGTTTCTGAGCTGGCTTGACCTTAAGTGTCCCTGAACTCTTCTCCAGGGGAACAATCTATGATTCTTATCAGAAGGGAGTGGACTGTACTTCGGGTGGGGTGGTTTGACCAATCTTGGTGGAAGACAGCCCTCAGGCAGATAGCATTTAAGCAGATAACCCCCAAATGTATAGTAAGCAACATACGCTTACAAGCAGCACCTTAAAATTGGCATTCCTATGGGGGGGGGCATCATAGGGAATAATTTATGAGAATGTAACTGGGCTGCATCTCCAACTCCTGAGCGTGAAGCCCTTCCTCCACTAGAATCTGCCTCCCAGACGCCTTAAACAAGAGCACAGAGAATTTGGCTGCATACACTCTCTTCCTTGTTCTCAGTTCCCCACAGATAGCCAGGACTTTCTTCCTAATCTGCCTTCGTCCTGAAGTTCTGCAGAAATCTGTTTAGAATCATAGCAATACACAATCCTTCACTGATAGCATGCTAGTGGTTGCATATGAGGTGTATTGGCTGGTAATTAAACCTGGTTTTTCCTCATAGAAAGTTAAAATTCTACCACGGAGCTACCGTGGCTCCCAATAAAGTGTCAATTTAGCTAGGCTGAGCTGCATTTCCCAGAATCTCCTTTCCTGTAGGTTTCTAGTTAGATGTACCATGGAGACATTCGTGTGGGATAGGTGGGAAGTGAACTAGCAGACAAGGCTGCAGGCAAGTTCACTTTGTAGCTCAGACTCTGGTGTGAGACGGCAGCTCCGTGTGACTCTAGCAAGACCTCCATGTTCAGTTGGATCTCCCTCAAGCATCTTCAACTCGGATGAAGAGTCTCAGGGTGCTCCCTATACCACCTAGGTCAGCGGCAACCGAGCTCACATCAGTTTCAGCCTATTTTGTGGGCTGCAGTTTTGGTGTTTCAGCTTATTCTCCTACATGCTACATCCATCTTCCTGTCCTGACTGCTACCCTCCAGAAGATCTGAAGACTACAGCACTAATTGGGTATGATCAAATGCCTCAACAATGGATGCAAACATGTTAACTATCACGAAGCTGACACAGGACTGGCCACTGAACTGTTGTTATAGAGAAGGCCACCATGAGGCAGAGACCTCTCTATGAAGACTAGTGAATATATAGTGACTATAATATATTATATACAATGATATGATATATTAATGTATAATGAATACATTAATCATATAGTATATACTATAGCTTAGATATAACATCATGGTTGGTAAGTTAGAGGGTAAGCAAAAAGAGGAAGACAGACCCTCATTGAGAAGGATTGGCACTGAGCCTCTGACTATGGGTTCAAACAGCAACAATCATGAGGATGGCATAGTACCAGGCAGTGATTCCTTCTTGGGCACTAAGGTCACTATGAGTTAGTATTGGCATAATAGCACCGAAAAACAAAAAATAATGTACAAGAGTAAGTAAAAAAGTATTGCTACTAAGATTACAGTTCTTATCTGCCTGGGTTTGTTCCCCCCAAAACGTGTTTAAATACATGCCTACATTCAGTGGATGGCTGCAGACAAGTTCTCTCAGTTATATACCTGTCTGAGGTGTTTTTGTGCCATGAAAAAGAATGATTTTAAGGTCAGAGGTCAACTTGTTAACAAAACTCCAGTGAATATTTGCTCAAATCACTGAAGCTTTGCAACAAGTTTATGAAGCTGTTACTCCAAGTTTTAAGTTTTTAGATGCATCAAGTATTTTTAGGAACATTGGGACAACCTCAAAGATGACCCAATTGAGGAAAAACTGTCAAACATCAAGGGAAACAGTGGCTAAAATCCGGAAACAGAAACTGGGGCAAGAAATACGTCGAATTACCATTGATGTGATGGCTACAGCAGTTGCAGTCACACATAATTCAGCATTTTCAATTTTTTGTTCAAACATCTTGATCTCAGCAAGCTTTCTGCTTAGTGAGTGCCAAGAGTGTGCATGAAGCTAAGCCATCAATGTTCATTATTAGTCTTTGAAGCCAGATAGGAACTAGGAAACAAACCATAACTATGAGAGTCTTAAATTAACCAGTACTGAGGGGATCTGTCCCCCAAACCAGAGCTCACTGCTAGTGACGCACTGTCTACTCGTAGCAACCCTAGAGTAAAGTCCAGGATAGATCACTCAGAAGATTATAGCAGCTGTTTTGGGAGACTCGCCGATCAAGACCATCATGAGAACTTACTAGGAAGAAATTTTAAGAAAATTGAAAATGGCATTAGTGAATAAGAGTCTAGGAAAGTTCTACCGGGTTACAATCCACCTTGGTAGTAGCAAGGGATGGGCTATAAGAATTTGGATGGAGGCCCTACTCAATATTCACCTTCCTGAAGAGGTCACCAAAGATTTGGGTGTTATAACGAAGTGTGGTGAAAACAAAAAACATAAAAATAGATGGTGCCTAGCTATCAGAAAGGATAGCACCGGGAGTCTTAAAAGCTTGTCTTCAAAAAAGTGGCGAATCAGTTAAATTCAAATGAAGGCACACCAGCCTGTGTGCTCCAAGGATTGTAAATAATAAAATCCAAATCCAAAGGAGGGAACAGTATCAGAGCTTACATTCTGAACACCTGGCATGCAAAAGGCTATGGATGACAGTGGAAGCCTAAAATCCATTGGCGGTGTCCCCACATAGATTAAGCCTCAGTGAATCCCCTCTGATTATAATTCAGGCACATGACTAGCCTTGCTATCCAACAGAGAGAATTGTAAGGTTGATTATGACAGAGGTAGTAAGGTTAAACTATAACACCTAATCAATTGATTCCCCTGTGACCCATGTTTCAGTTTTTAATGTTTAATATTTCTTTTCAGTTGAGATTTCTCTGTTTGTCATTGTTTGCTTTTGTTTTGTTTGTTTACTTGTTTCCTGAGTGCATTCTGTTTGATTTTCTGTGTATGAAATCCAGGAAATGTAAATCTATAGATATAGTAACTAGATTACTAATTACCTAGGGGCCTGGTAGAGGAGGTTGGGAGAAGTGAGGAGTTAACGCCAACGAGTACAAGAAAAAAATCTGAAACTGATTGCGATGACGATTGCACAAATGTTCCTAATATGCTGGAAAAATTAGTATCATATGTGATGTACGCAAACAAAACTATTTGAAAGAAAATAGTTTTATGGATAAACCTTAAACTATTCACCTGACAGCATGAGCTAGCCTCTTCAGAATTTTTTTGTTCCCTAAACTCAAAGAACATTTAAAAGGAACACAACTCATTCCCTTGAGGCTGTAAAATCCCCCATTTTGATGTACTGTAAGTTGACGAGCACAGGATTCCCCTGAAAAGGGTTGCAGAGAAGAAACAGTGCTTTCAGCTGTTTATAGACCTAGATGGAGGATAAGTCAAGAAACAATAGCTTCACATTTTGATGTTTTTGTTGAATAAGGGCTTCTATGAATTTGTCTGTCAGGTTTTCATCCTGTCATGGCTTGTGTGTTGCTGTGATGCTGGAAGTCCTGTCACTGGCATTTCCAATGGGAGCAGCATCACCCACAGTGACCAGGTTTCAACAGTTTCCAGATGATAAAGAAGGCATTGGCTGTACACTTCTAAGGAAGGAGCCACAGAAAATGCACAGAATTGAAACATCGTCAGATACTGAAAACCTCAAGAAGAGCAACAGAACATGTCAGAGATCGTGCCAGAAGATGAGCCCCTCACAAAGGAAGGCACTCAAAATATGACTGAAGAAAAGCTACCCTCTTAAAGTCGACTCCACCAGACGATGTGGATAAATGGAGCAAAGCAGGTGGGAGGAAAGCCTTCATTTGCCAATGGGGCATGCCTCAAAAGCAGATGCAACAGCTACAAACAACAATGAATACTTGGAACTTAGAATGTACAAAGGAAGAATTTAGGGAAATTGGAAGTTGTTAAAAATTTTTAATGAAACTCATAAAATATAGTCTAGTATTTGTGAGCAGAAATGAACTGGTTTTGGCCATTTTGAATCAGAAATCCTATGATTTACTATGCTGGAGATAAAACAACCAAGAAGAATTGCATTGCATTGATTGTCAAAAGGACAATGCAAATCAATTATGACGTACAATTCTATGATAAGATTATATCTATCTGAACTCAAGGAAACTCAATAAATATAACTATTATTTAAGTTTGTGCACCAACCACCAAAACGAGTGATGAAGAAATTGAAGAATTCTACCAACAACTCCAGTCAAAAATTGATCACACATGCAACCAAAATGCATTGGTATTGCTGGAGATTGAAGCGCAAAAGTTGGCAACAAAGATTAAGGAATGGTAGTTGGAAAATGTGGCCTGGTAATAGGAAGAAAGCTGGAGACCACATGATAGAAATTTGTAAGACCAACAATTTCTTCATTGAAAATATCTTTATTCAACAACAACACAAAATGTGATTCTACACATGGATTTCTCCAGATGGAATAGATAGAAATCAAATTGACTACATTGGTGGAGAAGCTCAATATCAGCAGCTAACATGAAATGGGGGGCTGACTGCAGAGCAGACCATCAAATGTTAATATGTAAGTTCAGGTTGAACATGATAGAAGTTAATGCAAGTCCACAAGAGCCAACATAAGACCCTGAGTCTATCCCCCCTGAATTTCAAAAACATCTCAAGAACAACTTTGATGCATTGAGCACTAATATAGAAGACCCTATGTACCGTGGGACACACCAAGAACATCATTCATGAAGGAAGAAAAGGTCATTAAAAGGACAGAAACGTAAGGAAAAATCAAAATGGATGTCAGAAGAGACTCTGAATATTGCTCTTCATCATAGAGGAGCTAAAATAAGTGGAAGAAATGATGACGTCAAAGAACTGAATAGAAATTTTCAAAGGACAGCTCAGAAAGACTAGGTGAAATATTATAATAAAATATGAAAAGACCTAAAGTTAGTAAACCAAAAAGGAAAAACACTCAGCATATCTTAAACAAAGAAGTGAAGAAAAAAATTCAACTCAGTTTCTCCCCACCCCGATTCTCCCTCCACCTGCCCCCCTTTCCCTTCTTTATGTTGGACTCTCATGTACCTCCCTAGGTGTGGCCTGCCCTCCCCCCAACTATCTACGCTTCCACCCGTTTACTGCGAAATAGGTGTTTATTCTTCTGTTCCTGGCATGTTGATTGTACTTACCTCAGGGGACTCATGTTACACCTGTTGCCCAGCTATCGAGAGATATAGTGTCTGGGGTCTTAAAGGCTTGAAAGTAAAGAAGTGGCCATCTAGCCCAGAAGCAACAAAGCCAACATGGAAGCAGCACACCAACATGTGTGATCATGAAGGGCCAAGGGGACCAGGTTTCAAACACCAAAGGCGGGGAGAAAAATCATATCATTGTGAATGAGGGGACCGCGTGATGGGGACCCAATGCCCATCTGTAGACAACTGGACATCCCTTGCAGAGGGGTAGTGGGGAGGAGATGAGTCACTCAGGGTTCAGTGTAGCAATAATGAAACTCACAACCTTCCTCTAGTTCTTAAACATTTCCTCCCCCCCCACTATCATGATCCTAATACTATGTTGCAAACCTGGTTAGACCAGAGGATGTACAGTGGTACAGATGGGAACTGGAAACACAAGGAATCCAGGATAGATGAACCCCTCAGGGCCAGTGGTGAGAGTAGTGATACTGGGAGGGAAGGGGTGTAGAAAGGGGGAACTGATCACAAGGATCTACATATAACCTCCTCCCTGGATTATGGGCAACAGAAAAGTGGGTGAAGGGAGATGCCAAGCAGTGTAAGATAAGATAAAATAATAATTTATAAATTATCAAGGGTGCATGAGGGAGGGGGGAGCGGGGAGGGTGGGAGAGGGGAAAAAGGAAAATGAGCTGATTCCAGGAACCCAAGCAGAAAGTGAGTTTTGAGAATGATGAGGGCAACGAATGTATACGTGTGCTTTACACAATTGATGTATGTGTGGATTGTGATGAGTTGTATGAGCCCCAATAAAATGGTTAAAAAAAAAATTCAAGCCTGAGTTACAATATTGAAAGGCTCTCTAGGCAAAATTGTGAATGATAAAGGAAACATCAAAAGAAGATAGAAATAGAGTCACTGTACAAAAAGAACTATTTGACAGTACATTTCAGGATGCCATTTCAGGAGGTAGAAAATAAGTAAAAATCAACGGTACTGAAGGGAAAATTCAAGTTGCACTGAAAGCATTAGCTTAAAACAAAGCTCCAAGAATCATTAGAATACTAGTTGGAATGCTTCAACAAGCTGATAAAGCACTGGAAGCACTTGCTTATTTATGCCAGGAAATTTGGAAGACAGCTACTTGGCCTAATGGGAAGATATTCATATTTGTATCCACTCCAAAGAAAGATAACCCAACAGAATGCTCAAACTATAGAACAGTGTCTTTAATATGACATACAAGTAAAATTTTGTTGAAGGTCATTTAACAGTAGTTGCAGCAGTACATTGTCAGGTAGCTGCTAGAAGCTCAGGCCAGATTCAGAAGAGGACGTGGAACAAAGGATATCATTGTTGACATCAGATGAAAGCAGAGAACACCAGAAAGATGATTTTGTTTTGTTTTATTGACTATACTAAGGTATTCAACTGTGTCTACCACAATAACGTATAGATAGACTTGAGAAGAATGGGAATCCTATAACACCACATTGTGCTCATGTGCAATCTGTAGGTGGATCTAGAAGCAGTTGTGGAAACAGAACAACAGCATACTTCATGTTTTAAAAACGGGAAATGTGTGTCGGGATTGTGTTATCACAACATACTGGTAGTTATTCAATCTGTATGCTGAGCAAATAATCAGAGAGACTGGGTTAAATAAAGAAGACTGTGGTAGCAGGATTGGCTTATTAACAACTTTTCTACGAAGGTGACACACTTTTACTTGCTGAACGTCAGCACTTGCTGATGAAGATCAAAGGTTGCAGCCTTTAGTATGGATTATAACTCAATGTAAAGAAGACCAAAATCCTCACAACTGGAGCCAAAGGTAACAACATGATAAATGGAGAAAAGATTGAAGTTATCAAGGTTTCTGTCTTGTCTGGATCCACAATAAATGCCCATGGAAGCAGCAGTCAAGAGATCAAAAGATGGATTGTATTTCATTGGGTAAATATATTGAACAAGACCCACTTAAAGTGTTGAAAAGCAAAGTGTTGAAAAGCAAATACCCAGGGCATGGTATTTTCAATCACCTCATATGTATCTGAAAGATGAACATTGAATAAGGAAGAGCAAAGAAGAATAGACGCATTTGAATTATGCTCCTCTCAATGAATATTGAAAGTACCGTGGTGTGCCTAAAGAGTTAACAGATTTGTCTTGGAAGAGGCACATACAGAATGATCCTTAGAAGCAAAGATGGTGAGACTTTTCTCATATACTTTAGACATGTTGTCAGGAGAGTCCAGTCTCTGGAGAAGGCATCATGCTTGGCAAAGTAGTGTGGTGTGTTAGACAGGGTTCTTTAGAGAAACAAAACCAGGACACTTATGATTATAGATAGATAGATAGATAGATAGATAGATAGATAGATAGATAGACAGATAGATAGATAGACAGATAGATAGATAGGTTTATATAGCGAGAAGTTACTATAACAGCTAATTAATCCACACAGCAAGCAGTACAGAAGGTTCAGTTCAACTCACTTCCATAGAAAGTTAATATACTGGAAGTCCTTCAATTCACATGGGCTGCTGGGTACAAAGTCAGGGAAGCAGATAGCAGAGCCCTCCCTTCATCAAGGCAAGCAGAGTCTGCCCACAAGCATCAAGCAGCAGGGTGGGTCACCAACAGTCAGTAGCTCAGGAGCTTAGTGAAGCAGGCCCAAATAAAATATTGAATGCAAGCAATGCAAAGTTACAGGATCCACCAGCCTCAAGCTCAAGCGATGTAAGCACCAGCAGCATGGTAAAGTAGATCTTGAAGGCGCCTCCAGCTCTAGAAACACAATCCATGGGTTGGCTTGGCTTACAAGTGGTGTAGCTCACAGGTTGAGGCAGAGAACTAGCTAAAGCAGCAGCACACTCCAGCACATTCCGACCACCAGAGAGCAAGAGAGAGGCCTTGCAGAGCCATTTATCTATTTGCTCTTCAATCAAACTGCAACTTGATTAATCCCACATGTTCCTATTGGCCAGATTGACACAATAAACCTACTTAATCACAGTCCACCCCTTGCCAACATGGCACCTTTACACAATTCTTTAGCCATATATAATTTCCAGACATTAATGAAATCACACTTACACCTAACATCATACATCTATCATATACATAAATAAAAACACACTGAATCTAATTGTATCTGGTACATTGTACAAGAACAAAGGAAAGATATTCAATAAGCACATATAAAGAAGAAATACTGACAATCACAAACCTTGCTTTTGTAATTGATCACATGGTCGTAACTGATAGGTAGAACTCCCTTCTTCTACTACCCATTCTGTATTACTTTTTTCCTCGGCCAGCACATCAGCTGGCCGTGGTTCTTTGCCTGGTGGGGTGAATCAGACCTTCATTCCTGAGGAGTCTGGGTCATTAGATGTCCTTTCAGGATTGGGTTGCTGTAATTTACAATTTACTTTAATCACAGGGCATTGTAGTACTAAGAGACAACCTACAGGATCTCCTGGATTCCAAACATATTCTTCTTTACCTCCATTATGTAGCACCAGTCCAATATCTCCTTGGTAATCAGGATCAATCACACTACTCAGTACAGTGACACCCTTCTTTATCTGTTGATCCAAAGGCATGAGGAGCCCAAAGTGGCTAGAAGGCATTCTCAGCTGCCAGTTCAGTGGAATCCGTGCTGTGTTTCCAGGTGCGATAGTTCCTTCCTTTGGGACCAGGAACTCCAGGCCTGAAGCACATACGGTTGCTGGGACAGGAAGCAAAAATGCTGCAAGTGGATCACTAGGAGTAATAGTGAGTGGTGCCACTCCAGTTTCCACCCCTTGGTTCCTGGACCCATGAATCCTGGCTATTGGAGACATAGCATCATATATTGGCTGCTGGTTTAGAGCACATACAGCTTCCTGGAGAACATTGCTCCAGCCCTGCAAGGTGTTGCCACCTAGCTGGTGTCGTAATTGTGTTTTTAGGAGGCCATTCCATTTTTGTATCAAGCCAGTTGCTTCAGGATGATGAGGAACATGATATGAACAGTAGAGTCCATGGTCATGGGCCCATTGCCACACTTCATTTGCTCTAAAGTGAGTTCCTTGATCTGAAGCAATGGGCTGCCATGCCAGTGGGTAAGGCATTCTGTAAGTCCACGAATGGTAGTTTCAGCAGAAGCATTGCCTTCAGGGAAGGCAAATCTATATCCAAAGTAGGTGTCTATTGCAGTAAGAACAAAACGCTGCCCGTCCATGATGGAAGTGGTCCTATGTAATCGACCTGCCACCAGGTTGCTAGTTGATCTCCCCGAAGAATGGTCCCATATCTTGGACTTAATGTTGGCTTCTGCTGCTGGCAGATGGGGCACTCAGCAGTGGCAGTGGCCAAGTCAACCTTGGTGAGTGGAAGTCCATGTTGCTGTGCCCATGCATAACCTCCATCCCTGCCACCATGTCCACTTTGTTCATGTGCCCATTGGGCGATAACAGGGGTGGCAGAGGAAAGAGGAGGACCAGTCTCCACAGTGCATGTCATCTTATCCACTTGATTATTAAAGTCCTCCTCTTCAGAGGTAACCTTTGGTGAGTGTTCATATGAGACATGATTATCTTTATTTCCTTGGCCCATTCGGAGAGGTCTAACCACATACCTCTTCCCCATACCTCCTCATCACCAATTTTCCAATCATGTTCCTTCCAATTCCCTGACCATCCAACCAAGCCATTAAGCCACAACCCATGAAGCAGTATACAGTCTCACATCTGACCATTTTTCCTTATATGCAAACTGAACGGCCAGATGCACTGCTCAAAGTTCTGTCCATTGGGAAGATTTCCCTTCACCACTGTCCTTTAGGGAAATCCCAGAAAGGGGCTATAGTGCTGTTGCTGTCCACTTACGAGTGGCACCTGCATGTCGTGCAGAGCCATCTGTAAACCAAGCATGACTTTTTGGTCTTCAGTTAAAGTATGGTAAGGAGCTCCCCAGGAAGGCATAGGTGCAGACTGGGAGAAGGAAGTTACTGGGACAGGAGTGGAGACTGGGCATTTGGGCCACTTCTTCATGCAGCTTACTTGTACCTTCTGGTCCTTTTCTAGCCCGATCTCATATATACCACTTCCATTTAACAATGGAGTGTTGCTGTGCATGTCCAACTTTGTGACTCTGTGGGTCAGACAAACCCAGTTCATGATGAGCAGCTCAGGCCTCATGGTGACTTGGTGGCCCATGGTGAGGCATTCAGTCTCCACTAAGGCCAAACAGGCCAATAGCTGTTTTTCAAAAGGGGAGTAGTTGTCTGAAGAGGATAGCAGGACTTTACTTCAAAATTCCAAGGGTCTACACTGTGATTCACCCATAGGGGCCTGCCAAAGACTCCACACTGCATCTCTAGCTATGATTGATACCTCTAGCACCATTGGGTCAGCTGGATCATATGGTCTCAGTGGCAAAGCAGCTTGCATGACAGCCTGAACCTGTTGCAGAGCTTTGTCTTGTTCTGGGCCCACTCAAAATTGGAGGCCTTTCATGTCCCTTGATACATAGATTGGAGTAGAACTCCCAAGAGAGAGATATGTTGCCTCAAAAATCTGAAGAGGCCTGGGTGGGATATCAAATGCAACAATGCAAAGTGACAGAATCCACCAGCCTCAAGCTCAAGCAACGTATGTACCAGCAGTGTGTTGAAACGTCTCAAAGGATCCAGGAGGAGACTCAAGTTCTAGAGACATGATACTCGGGTTGGCTTGGCCCACAGATGATGTAGCTCACAGGTTGAGGCAGAGAACTATCTAAAGCAGCAGTTCTCAACCCTTGGGTCACAACCCCTTTGGGGGGGGTCGAACAACTCTTTAACAGAGGTCAAACAACTCATAACGGTAGCAAAATTACATTTATGAAGTAGCAACGAAAATAATGTTGTGGTTGGGGGTCACCACAACATGAGGAACTGTATTAAAGGGTCGCGGCATTAGGAAGGTGGAGAACCACTGATCTAAAGCACCAGCATGCTCCAGCACTCTCCAGAGAGCAAGAGAGAGGCCTTACAGAGCCATTTATATCTTTGCTCTCCAATCAAACTGCAACCTGATTAATCCCACATGTTCCTATTGGCTAGGTTGGCACAACAAACATGACTATCACACCCAGATGTTAGGTAGCTAAGGAGAGGAGAGTAGTGAAAAAATAGGGGTGTGTGTCTAGGGTGTGCACATCTGAAGGGGCATGTGTGCATGCATTAACACATGTAATTATTCTCATCAACTTGGTGTGAGCATCAACTGAGATAGCACATGGGAAGTTGCTATAAACTGCAGATGCCATGCATGTCCACATTCCCAGCCAGATACTCACACATCCATCAATATGAGGGAACTTTAAAGGGTTCATGGAGAAGCAAATGAAAAGATAATGGAATTTTGCCATGTACCTTTTGAAGTCACTTCACATACTTTTGCAAATTGTTGGCATTTCTGCTTATTTTTCTCCAAAAGGGTAGCACATGCCTCTTTTGGAAAAATAACTGCTTTGCTTCAAATGTTAGCTGCCAGGATCCCTGCTTGCCAATTTCAAGATGCCACTAAATAAAACACACAGATTCTTGGGACAGTTAGCTTGGGTTGTTGGGGGGGGAAACACAAATCATCCAAATTGCCCTGCGTTTTCATTGTGTGAAAGGGATCTCAGGACACAGGACTGTCAGTGTTAAGCCCTTGGAAGTCAGTCCAAGGTACACCTGAGCAAATGATCACCCTGTTTGGAAGATTTCGCTTGACAATAAGGCTTTCAGGAATGACCAAGCTTTGGGGGCCTCATCTTCCAGCACCATAAGTTGTCATGGCAAGAGTTCTGTCAATTCTCAGTGTGTCTGGATACTGTCATTAACTGCTTGTGTGACCTGGAGTAAGATGCTCTCTTTTCGTTCCCCAGGACCTCACCTTCCCCCTCTGTAAAATGGGAACACAGAACACAGGAACCACTGGCCTGCCCTCTAGATAGAACAAGCTGGTACAAACTAAGCTGGTTGTCACAGAGTCGATTGTAACTCATGTATGTCATCGGAGACCTGCGTTCACAAATTTTTCAATAGGTGATTTTGGGAAACAGATCACCAGGCATTACTCCTTAGGCACCTGTATATTGACCTATATCTGTACATTTTTAGTTAGCATCTGAGCCTCTTAATGATTTGTATCATATCCTCGAGTATTCTCAATATTAACCTAAACAATATTAAATCTACTTTTAGGGCTACTTAGCTTTGTTTAAGAGCTATAGTGCTAGGCACTCATAGGTTTAATAACCACCAATATTTATCCTTACTTCTTAAGTGCTGGCCATGTTCTAGGAACTTCATAGATATTGACTCCTCTACATCTCACAAACCCCTAATTTACAAATGAGAAAAAGGAGACAGAGTGGCAGAGTAACTTGTCCAAAGTCACACAGCTGGTAAGTTGTGCACCAGGAATTTTGACCCAGGCAATCTGGCTTCTGAGTCTATACTCATACCCACACTACTGCTGCGCTACCTCTATTAAGATAAGGCTTTGTTTTTTCACTAATACATGAGAAAACAAGGCCCAGAAAATTGTGGAATAACTCAGTGTTGAAGAGATCAGTTCCTGAATCTGGAGCCATGGATTTCTATGCAGCTCTGCTACTTTCTACCTGGGAAGTCTTGGAAATATCACTGAAATTCTACCAACTCATAGGATCATTGTGAGAATTCCGTCCCTGAGCAATAGAGTCAAACGGTCAGCTATTAACCAAAGGACTAAATGTTTAAATCTGTCCAGAAAGAAAGACCTGGAATCACACTACTAAAAACCAGTCTCTGACAATGCTATGGTTCTACTGTGACACATGGGGTCACCGTGAGTTGGAGTCACCCAATGGCAATTGGCAGGCAATGGGGACACTTGTAAAGCAGTAGAATAATCTGGTCAGTTAAGGGCTGTTTCCAAAGATTCATGCCCCCCCTCTAGACGAATGGAGGAAGTGATTTTAATAAAGATGGCATGCAAGGGCTTAGGGCATACCCTGATAAAAATGACAAAATGGAAGTGCCTGGGCCCATCACTTAGTCTGCTTCTGCTTACAGCCGATCTCTGAGTGAGCAAAACCACCACTGGTCAAAGGCGAGAAAGTGGAGAGAGTTCTTAAAGACGTGCATCCACATACACATTGTATCCAAAGAGCCCCATATCGCCAGGAGCACCAGCAGGAAACCATTATGAGAGCTTGCTCAATCTATTCTCACTGAGAATGTTTCCCAATATAATTTACAAAATTTCAGTTGGAAATGCATTAGCACTTGAGCACTGAGAAACTTCTACGGGGTAAATAGGAAAACTAAATTAAAGCCCCGTCTCTGAACACTATTGAGCGGAGTGTACAGCCCCTGCAGTCTTCTCTAACCTTTGCAAGTCCAAAGAGCTCTTTTGTTTCACCCAGTTTACGAGTTGATTTGATTTCAGAACATTTTTATAGAATTCACTCAAATGGCTGCTCATGAGCTTGCATGCAAAACCATCCATTTATACATCCACTGTCAAGTGATCTCAGGAGGAGAGAAATGCAAACATTCTAAGATGGAGAGAGCGTGAAAGAGAGACAAAGAAAGAAACGGAGAGGGGCCAGAGAAACAACTGCAGAGGGAAAGACAATGAAGGGAGGGCGTAAAAAGGCCTTGGAACTTAACTTGACCACAAGGCTGAGGCTGGGTGAATCCCTGAAATGATTGCCCCGAGATCATCTCTAAACCACAAATAAACGTCCCCTGATGTATTCTTATAACCAAATAATAGCTTAGCTTAACTAATTAAAAAAAAGTCTGCCTTTAGCATTCTACTCTTTTAAGAACTATCGATCTATGGCAACAGCCACTCAAGATATGAGATAGAAACTTTGGGATACAAAACCAAATTTCAAATGCTCTACCATGAGGTCAAGTTCAACTCATAGCAACCCTGTGGACCGAGTAGAACCGCTCCTGTGGGTTTACAAGGCTGTAAATCTGTAGGAATCAGAAATTCTCATCTTTCTCCCACAGAGCAGTGGTTGGATTTGAACCACTGACCTTATGCTTAGCAACCAAATATCTTACCCATTAAGCCACAATAGTATTTAAAAATGAAATACTGCCATAGAGATAATTCTCACTCCTAGTGAGCCTATATAAGGCTTCTGGGGCTGTAAATTCTCTCTCTCTCTCTCTCTCTCTCTCTCTCTCTCTCTGTTTTTGCCTGACTCAGGTTCATCTGTACAAATAGCACAGGAGGACACCAGCTCCATGGAGATGGCGGTCCAGGAGTCACATCAGTCCCTCTCATCCTTCCACGAAGAACTCTCCTTTGTGGGAGCCTGGGCCCCTTTAGGAGCTTGAGGTGGATGTGGGCACCTTTAGATGCTTAAGCTGGAGTCGAGGCCTTGGCTGGACCATCAACCTTACTTTGTGCCTTGGCCTCGGCCCTGGGCCAGCAGAGCCTCAGACTCTTGGCAATACGTGCCCAAGCCCACTTGCCAAGCTTGGGATGGCAATGTAAGCCAATCAACTGAGCTTGCAGTTGACACCCATTGGGATCTTAGCCTTGACTTCCTTAGGCTTTGCAAGAGCCTTGATGTTCTTGGCATGAGCATCCATGGCCTTGGCATTGTTGGCTTGCATTTTCTTCAGGCCCTTCTTGTGCTTCTTGGCCAAGTGCATGTTCCTCAGGGAGTTGGGGTCCTCCCTGCCTTAAGAGATTCATATCATTGGGATCAGGGTTTCTTGATGCCATTTCTGTCCCCTTTTTGGAATTGGTTGTGCATGCTGTGGCTCTGCGACTTAGCCACGTCGGCACCAATGCCTCCTGCTCCAAGAGCGCCAGAGAACGGAATAGAGCACTGCAAACCTTTGCAGGAGAAAGCAGCAGAGGAACAACCCTGCAAACACATCACACGCAGTGCCCTCAGGTCCGTTCTGACGCACAGCCTCCTACAGGCCCAGTAGAACTGTCCCTGTGGGCTCCAAATCTTTCTGGAAGCAGAAAGCCTCATTTTTCTCTTGCAAAGTGACTGGTAAGTTGGAACTGATGACCTTGTGGTTAGCAGCTCAACCTGTAACTAACTACACCCGCAGGCCTCCTTGGTTTTGGTGTTGTCGGGTGCTATGGAGGTGGTTCCAACCCACAGGGAACCTGTGCAGAACCGAAGGCAGCACTGCCTGATCCTGTTCCTCTGCGTGAGCCCATTGCTGCAGTCACTGCCTGCGTCCGCCCAGCTCATCAAGGGACTTCCTCTCTTTTGCTCCCCCTCTTCCTCTCAAGCACACTGGCCTGCTGCAGGGGCTGGTCTCTCTTGCCAATATGTCTAAACTACGTGAGATGAAGTCTCGCCATTGTTGCTTCTGAGGAGCACTCTGGCCATACTTCTTCCAAGATAGTCTCTCCGTTTAGTAGGCTACGGCACTTACAGCGTTCCTCACCAGCACCACAATTCAAATGTTTCAGTTCTTCTTTGGTCTTCCTTATTCAATGACCAACTTTATTTATTTATTATAAATAAATCATTGTATTGAGGGCCCTTACAGCTCTTATAACAATCCAGGCATCAATTTTAGCAAGCGCTTATATGCATATGTTGCCTTCAAAATTTTCAAAATAGTTTCCTTCTGTTTAAGCCCTTGGCATCAGCTCCTTTTTGCCCCCCTTCTTCCCCCACCGTCCCAACCTCATGGACCCCTGATAAATTATAAATTATTATTATTCTCATATCTTACACTGCCTGCTGTCTCCCTTCATCCATGTTCTTGTTGTTTGTCCCCCTGGGGAAGGAAGGGAGTTATACATCATTGTAGTCAGTTCCTCTGTTCTACCTTCTCCCCCCACCACCCCCTTACCCTCATGATATTGCTACTCCCATTGCTCTTCCTGAGGGGGTTATCTGTACTGGATTCCATGTGTCTCGAGATCTTCTATCTGTACCAGTGCACATGCTCTGGTCTAGCCAGATTTGTAAGGTAGAACTGGGGCAATACATGCACTTGAGGTAATTGAAAATATCATGGCTTGGGTCAGGAACACCTTAGCTCTGAAAGAAGCATTCTTGCTTTACAATACTCAAAAGGGGTCTGGTGCAGCAGATTTACCCAATGTGATGTATCTTTTGACCTCTTGACTGCTGCTTCCATGAACACTATTTGTGGATCCAAACAAGACAAAAATCCTTGACAATTTCAATCTTTTCTCCAGTTATCATGGTGCTATCTATTGGTTCAGTTGTGACAATTTGGTCTCTTTATATTGACTTTTAATCCATACTGATGACTTTAATCCTTGATCTTCATCAGCAGGTGCCTCGAGTCCTCCTCACTTTCAGCAAGCAAAGTTGTGTCATCTGCATGTCTCAAGTTATTAATAAGCCTTCCTCCAATTAGAATGCTGCATTCTTCATCATAAAGTCCAGCTTTTCTGATTATACACTTGGCGTACAGAAAGGCTCCATACAGGGCAACTTACCAAACCTTAAATTGCGTGATCTTAGCAACAGAGCTGGATGAACATGAGATGTGCTGTGATCAGCCTCAGTATTTAGCTCTGAGCATTTGCACCCAGAGGGAACGAGAAGCCTCTGAAATTCGTGTGACATACACAGGAGTGGCTTCTGAGACCATGGCCAACCTCGATCACCGAGGAGTTGCTGCAACACAACCAGATTCGTCAAACAAGCAATCCATACGAAATCGAGAATTTCTGCAGTCACTCATGAATCATTTCCAGGGAGATGAGAAGTTACTATTAAAACAATATATAATCTTACACAGTTGCTGTAAACATAGACACTCATGCCTTAGGCTGGGTTCATTAGGGAAGTAAAGGCAGTGACGCTCATGTATTTTGAAATTAAACAGTGTAGGTTAAAGTCTGGGCACTGGCACTTACCAAGTGCACATTGGACATGTATGTGTTATCTTTTCTCTGCCCCATGTTTCATTATCATGCCTTAAATAAGAAAGCTGTAGGACTAACTTAATAAATTTGTTTTGAAGAGTACCTGACCAAAGCAAATAAAGTATGTCGTCTGGAAAATGAATGTTAGGTTAAAAACAAAACTAAACTTATAATAGAATGCACTTGTCGGATTTGTAAAGGGATGATGTTCAAGTGCTTTATAACTTGTGACCTGCCATCAAAACACATAGTGTTCCTACCACACTTTACATGCAAGGTGAATCCCTCCAGTTTTGGTGAAATCAAATGCAATTCAGCTGTCAAGCCTATCTAAAAAGGTCGCTTTGCTATCAGCCCTACTTCGCCCCTGCCTCAGTCTCCCTGCTGATGAGCTGTGGGTGCCTGTGTGAGCAAATGCAGCAGGCATTTGGGAAGCTCACTTTTTACAAGAAACCAGAAGCAAATCACCCTCTAATTTGTTGCTTTTGGTGAGTCCACATCTTCATGATTTGTAACTTGTTGGATGTTGTTTTTCAAAGCAGGCCTCTGTGGTGTGTGAGTTTTGTATTGTAGGGGAAAGGATTTGCTCAAACATGAGTAAATTAAGGAATAAAACCCACCACCTCAATCCTCAGCAAATTCTCCTATGTCACTACTTATCCTGAATAACAATGTCAGAATTATGTGTCCCATTCTGGATTCACACAGGGGAGAATGGGGTTGGAGCTCTTTAGTCAGCCTGGAAGAGACCACATGCTCTATTATTTTTAAACTACTTTAACCTCACTTGTCTCAAAAGGTTTCTTCCAAGCAGCACTGCCTCTGAGCAGCCCT
The DNA here is from genome assembly GCF_000313985.2 of Echinops telfairi. Taxonomy (NCBI): domain Eukaryota; kingdom Metazoa; phylum Chordata; class Mammalia; order Afrosoricida; family Tenrecidae; genus Echinops; species Echinops telfairi. Next base: position 13,209,441 of record NW_022106189.1, on the reverse strand, counting down.
GGCTCAGGGACCATCCTTTTAGATTTAAATTTTTCTTTTTCTTTCTCTCTCTCTCTCTCTTTCTTCTTCTTCTTCTCCTTCTTCCTCCCCCCACACCCATTTCCACCAAATCTGGGCCCTAGAGGTTCTTGAAAATGTCACCTAGGAGACAAGGAGAAGCTCATCTTATTCTCCTAAACTCCCATCTTCCTCACTTTAAATGTAGGTCTCATCATTGCGATATTGTCTTTATGCGAAGTTGATTGGAAAGCTGGCCCAAGAAGAAGAGAATGTGTCTGTGGTGATACAGGCTTTAGAATTCCAACCAAGATGATCTTGGCAGTGGAAGAAAGGCCTGTCGATCTTTTTCTTCAGTATCTCAGCCATTAACAGCCCTCTGCAGTCCAGGTCTCAGAGACACGTGGCATTCCAGGAGTCGGGTCACCTAGATGGCAATGGGTTTGTTGGTGCTGTTGATGCTAGTAGTCCTGGAGGCATGCTTCACCTGTTCTTCACCCGGAGACTCCACTTTGTCTGAAAAGACTGTCCTCAAAGCAGGAAAGAGCAATCTCTTGAGCTGGGCAACCTGGGTTGGAAATCCCAGGCTCCTCATCTGTGAAATACAGATAAAATATGGCCTACTGCATACGGTACTATGAGAACTAGTGAGTTAGTGTTTCCTTGGCAAGCATATGGAAGAGGACAGTTTCCAGGTTCCCCATTGTGACAGAGTGGTGCTGCAGCCCACAGAGAATTGCCAGTCTGGAGAGCAGCTCCCTCCCTTTTATCTGCATGATTCTGGTACAGGATCTTCTACAGGTACAGATGGGATAGGCTGGTTGGAATCCGATGGAAAACACTTCAAGAAACGATAGCTACACAGAAGCTCCCTAGAGACTTTCCAAAGAATTCTCCTCTTCCTTTCTTTAAGTTCCACACCAAGCTCCAACCCATTGCCATCAAGTCAATTCCAACTCAGCGCAAAACTGTAACGCTTTATAGGAGTAGAAAGCCTCCTACGTGTTCCACAATGAGATGGCAGAAGTCAAATTGGGTAAGTTAGGAGGGAATGCTGTTGCATGGTAGAAGAAACGGGGCCTTGATGTAGAACACTTCACTTTGATTCAAATTGAATCTCTAGCTGTGTGGCCTTGGAAACGTTGTTTAGCTTCTCTATCAGTTTCTGCATTTACAAAATGTCGGTGGCAAGTCTTTCTTTTCAAGGCCCTTGTGAATTTAATGTGATGATGTAAGTAAATTTCTAGCATAGTGTCTCTGTGGTAAACGAAATATGGGTACAGAATGTTGGTACACCTCCTATCAAGATGTGAAGTTCATTTTCCCAGCTCTGAATCTGGGCTGGTCTTGTGACTTGCTTTAATGAATAGAGTGTAGAGGTGATGTCATATGACTTGGGAAGCTAAGCCTGGGGAAGCATGGCCCTCTTGAAATACCAGGTAAGCCACCAGGTAGAGACTCTGCTCTAGCCTCTCTGAGCACGAGAGGCCATATAAAGGGGCACAGAATGCACAGCCAAGTGCCCAGCACAACTGATAGGCATGTGAGAGAGTCCATCTTGGAAACTTCTACCCCATCTACCAACAGCTGAATAACATTCTATGAGTGGGTGAAGGTGATAGACAATAGAGAACTGCCCAGTCAACTTAAATTAATTGTGAGAAATATTAACCTTGGTTGTTTCGACTCATCAAGTTTTAGAAGTGGTATGTTACAAGGCTTAGGAGCCCATGTGGTGCTGTTGGGTAAATGTTGGACTACTAACTGGAAGACTAGTGGTTCAAAACCACCAACTGATCAGTGGAAGCATGAGAGGCTATCTGTTCTCAGAAAGATTTGCAGCCTTAGAAACCCTATATTGGGTCACTGAGTTAGAATCTACTCAGTGGCAGTGGGTTTGATTTGTTATTACAAGGCTACTTGAAGTAGTCCTCAATATAGACTTGTGAAACTGAATAAAAGTAGATGTGACAGTTCTTTGAAAACCATAGCATGTGCTTTGAAGCACAAGTTGCTATTATCATCATCATTATTATTCATATGGATTAGTTATACTACTAATAATATGATACAAGCTAAAACAACACGATAATCATTGGTGTTTGATGTGTCATGAAACAAGAACACTTGGTGAGAAGAGTTTTGACTGTTTCAACAGCAGCAACCTTCTTTGCACACACGTGTTTTTAAAATCTTGGTGTCTTTTCATTTCGGTGAGAGCTCTGTATCTCATTCGGCCACCTGAAATGTTGCCTTGATTCCGATTAATATTGCTCTACGTGGCAGCTCTGCACTCAAGTGCCACGCTCTCTGCCTGTGTGGGGCATGGAACCTATTTTTAGTGTTTTACATCTATAATTATGTATGTTTCATTGCCTCTCAAATGCATATTTGCTCTGGGGAGAGGTTATGGTTTTGTAGTCCAGGTTTTTTTTTATATTACAAAATACATTATACCAGCCTGCTAAGTTTCATTCAGGCTGAGAAAACTGTCCACCTACTTCCTTCTCACCCAGATTCCCATGCACAGGAGTAATATTGAAGATATGTAAGTATTGGTAAAGCAAAGGTATCAGAAATAACATCAATAAAGAAATAGGCCTGGTGCTGTACTTCTGAAGCATCGGCTCTTGAAAACCCCATGAAACCACGATGAGTTGGAATCAATTCAATGGCAACTATTTAGTTTAAGCAAGGGTGGTGAGACTTCAGATAAAATACTTTGGCATCTCACCAGGACAAAACTATGGCTAGCAAAGAATATCATGTTTGGTAAAATAAAGGGCCAACTAAAAGGAGGGAACTGTTTAACAAGACAGACTGATGTGAGAGCTGCAACAATGGGCTCAAATATGAAGATGGCAAAGGATGAAGTAACATTTTGTTCTATAATAAAGTTGCCACGGGTATGGCAACTAACAAGAAAAGGATGGTCCCCAATAAATCAAAAGGGATCCAGTTACTGCATCAAATAAATATCTACTGGCAGGATATTAGCTAGTCTCTAAGAGACAATTCAGTATTGGCCCTTAATATATAATATGGGGAAACATATATATGCAACATCCATTTTTGATAAAAAACACCCAAATAGGAATAGAAGGGCAATTCTTCAACATAATAAAGGTCATATATGTAAAACCGATAGAGAGAACAGGAAAGCGTTCCCCTTCCGAACAGGATACAGACAGGCATGCCCTTTACCACAACTCTTAATTAATATAGTCTTTGAAGTATTAACCAGAGCTATGAGACATCAAAGAGAAATCAGAAGCATCAAAATCGGCAACAAAGTAAAACACTCTGTTTACAGGTGATATGATTTTGCATATAGAAGATCTCAAAGATTTGATAAGAAAATTACTGGAACTAATTGAAAAATTTGGCAGTGTGGTAGGCTATAAGATCAATATAAAAAATCAATAAGATTCTTATGTATATATTAAGAAAGACAGGTTTGAGAACTAAATTTTATAAACAATACCATTTATAATAGCAACCCAAAAGATGAAATACTCAGGAATAAACCTAACCAGAGATATGAAAGATGTAACAAAGAAAACTATAAAACAATACTACAATAAACCAAAAAGACATACATAAATGAAGTTCCATGTTCACATAAAAAATGTCAGTATTATCTAAAACAATCTATTAGTATAATTCTTCTTTTTAAAAATACTTTCATTGAGGGCTTTTACATGTCTTATCACATTCTATACATTCATCCAGTGTGTCAAGCACATTTGCACATATGTCATCGTCATCATTTTCAAAGCATTATCTTCCCACTTGAGCCCCTGATATCAGCTCCCCATTTCCTCCCCCTCCACCCCCTGCCCACCCTCTCTCACAAACCCTTGATAAATTATAGATCATTTTCATATCTTACATTGTCCTCTGTTGCCTCTCACCCACTTATTCATCCCCCTGGGAGGGGGTTATATGTCAGTCTTTGTGATCGTGTCCCCCTTTCTCCCTACACCCTCCCCTAATCCTCCTAGTAGCTCTACTCTCATTGTTGGCCCTGAGGTGTTTATCTATCCTAGATTCCCTGTGTTGCAGGCTCTTACCTGTAGCAGTGTGGAGGCTCTGGTCTAATGCGATTTGTAAGGTAGAATTGAGGTCATGATAGTGGGCATGGGGGGGAGTCAGGGGGGCTAGGGAAGGAAGCACCAAAGAACTAGAGGAATATTGTGTGTTTTAACGGTGCTGTACTGCAACCTGACTGGCTCATATCTTCCCTGTGACTTCTCTGTGAGGGGATGCCGATTGTCTACAGATGGGCATTGGGTCTCCACTCCATGCCCTCCGCTCCACCCCCACCCCTTTGTTCACATTGGGTATGATTTTGCTCTGGGTCTTAGATGTATGATACCTGATCCCATCGACACCTCATGATCACACAGTCTGGTGTGCTTCTTCCATGTGGGCTTTGTAGTATAATTTGAATGTATCTCTGTAAACTAAAAAGAAAAACCACTTACCCACTTCATGTGGAAAGGAAAGAAACCAGGATACATAAAATAATTCTACAAAACAAAATTAGAGTAGAAGGTTTCTCACTTCCTGATTTTAAAACCTATTATATAGCCATGGTAGTGAAAACAGCTTGGTATTGGCACAATGATAGGTATGTAGACAAATGGACCAGATTAGCAAACTCAGAAATAAAATCAAACACCTACAGACATTTGATTTTTAAAACACATTAAATGAGGAAGAGAGAGTATTTTCAGCAAGCGATGCTGGAAAAATTCTATCTCCATCTGCAAAAGAATCAAATGAAAGTCATATCTTATACCACATACAAAAATCAATTATAGATGGCTTAAAGACTTAAATATAAACTGTTGAGCAATAAAGGTTATTAATGAAAATAGGGATAATTTTAAGGGCCTTAATACAAGGCAAAACAGTAACCTAGTAAACACCCCCCCCCCACAAATTAAAAAATAAAATGAACATAATAAAGAACACTCACCTATAGAAGACAAAAGAGAGGACAGAATCACACTGAAAACACAACATTTATGTACGTCAAAAGAGTAGAAAGAGACCCGACAGACTGGGGAAAACATGCTGGCAGTGATCTATCAAATAAAGAGCTAGTCTCTAAAATCTATAGAAAACTGCAATACATGATGCTCATTTTCCTGACACGATCACTGAAGACAAAGTGGGTGCATAAGCAAATGTGGTGAAGAAAGCTGATGGTGCACCGGCTATCAAAGTTATAGCATCTGGGGTCTTAAAGGCTTGAAGATAAACAAATGGCCCTCTAGCTGAGAAGCAACAAAGCCCACATGGAAAAAGCACACCAGCCTGTGTGATCATGAGGTGTCGATAGGATCAGGTATCAGGCATGAAAGACCCAGAGCAAAATATCATATCAATGTGAATGAGGGGGAGTGCAGAGTGGAGACCCAAAGCCCATCTGGAGATCCCCTTCTGGGTCGTGGGAGAAGACCGACCAGTCAGGGTGCAGTATAGCAGCAATGAAACACACAACTTTCCTCTAGTTCTTTAGTGCTTCCTCCCTACCACTATTGTGACTCCAATTCTACCTTAAAAATCTGGCTAGACCAGAGCATATACACGGGTAGAGATAAAAGTTGGACACACAGGGAATTCAGGACAGATAAACCCCTCAGGACCAATATTAAGAGTAACCATACCAGCAGGGTAAGGGAAAGGTGTGGGGAGAAAGGGGGAACCGATCACAATGATCAGCCTATAATACCCTCCCAGGGGGATGGACAACAGAAAAGTGGGAAAGGGAGACATCAGTCAGTGTAAGACATGAAAAAGTAATAATTTATAAATTATCAAGGGTTAATGAAGAGGGGAGCGGGGAAGAGAAAGAGGAAAAATGCGAAGTTGATACCAAGGGCTCGAGTAAAGAGAACATGTTTTGAAAATGATGATGGCAACAAATATACAAATGTGCTTGATACAGTGGATGAATATTTGGGTTGTGATAAGAGCTGTATGAGCCCCCAATAAAAGGATTAGTAGAAAAGAAAGAAAATTATAATAAAAAGAAAACTGTAATACTTAAAAAAGAAAAACCTTAATACAATTTAAAATAGGCAGAAGAAAGGAGTACACACTTCACCAAAGATGACAACCAGGCAACCAACTATCGCAACCATCACATGAAAAAAATGCACAGGATAATTAACTAGATGAGCAATGCAAATTAAAACGATGGTGAAGTACCACCTCACCTTGGCACTGACAGCAACCTTAAAAAAACCCAAAAATAACAGATGCTGGAAAGGATGTGAAAAGACACTGCTGGTGGGATTACAGAATTGTATAGCCACTATGGAAAACATTGTGGCCCATCCATAGGTCAATACAAATATAAATACCATATGACCATCCATCTCTCTACTCAGTATGCACCTCAAAGAAATAAACAGCAAAGCACAAATAGATATACGGACACCTAATTTATCACAGTGCTATTCAAAATAGCAAAAAGTTAGAAGCAACCAAAATGTCCGTTTCTGGAGGAATGGATCGGTAAACTCTGGTACATACAGACAATATAATTCTATGCATTACATTTATAATTTTCTTTTTCATAAAATGATGATGTCTCTAAAATAAAACAGAGACATCTATAATCTATAAATATATGAAAAGATTTGGGTTTTGATCTTACTTCTAGCCCCAATCTAAGAACTATTAGTTCTCATGACATGACCCTACTTCAGCAGTTCTCAAGCTGTGGGTAGCGACCACTTTGGGGGTTGAACGACCCATTCACAGGGCTCGCCTGATTCATAACAGTAGCAAAATTACAGTTATGAAATAGCAACAAAAAATTTTATGGTTGGGGGGTCACCACAACATGAGGAACTGTATTAAAGGGTGGTGGCATTAGGAAGGTTGAGAACCACTGCCCTGTTTGAAAATTAACCCCATAAACAGAACACTGAAGATATGGGTCTGATCACAATGTGTGGTAAAGAAATCATATGGTTCCTGGCTCTCAGAAAGAATAGTATCTGAGGTCTCAAAGACATGTCATCAAAGAAGCAGTCACGTAAGTGAAGCATCAACTAAGTCCACATGGAAGCAGTACACCAGCCTGTGTGATCCAAGGACTGGAAATAATAAAATCTAAATCCCAAAGAGGGAAGATTTCAGATCCTAAATTCTGAACACCTAGTGTGTCAGCTATGAATGACAGTGGAAGCAAAAATTCCATTTGCACGGTCTCCATATGGATGAAGCCTCCCGTGAATCCCCTCTGACCATAGTCAACAGCTTTGCTATCAGACAGAGAGCATTGTAAATTCAATTATGGCAGATATAGTTAGTTGAAAATGTAACACCTTATCATTTGATTTCCCTTTTGACCCATTTTAAAGTTGTTTCAGTTTTTAATATTTTCTGATTGTTTTATTGAGGCCGTTCTCTGTTTTGTTTTGTCATTGTTTGGGGCTTTGTTTGTTTGCTTCCTGTTTGTTTCCGCATACAAAATCCAGGATAGTTAAATCTGTAGAGATAGTAACTGGATTAATAATTCCCAAGCGGCATGGACAAGGAGGTTGTGGAGAAATGGAGAGCTAACAACAAGTGTGAAGAGGAAATGTTCTGAAATTGATTGTGGTGATGATTGCACAACTCTTCTTAATATGATTGAGCAATTAGATTGTATGATATATGAAGTACTTGTCAATAAAACTATTTAAAAAGAAGAATACTACACATCCCTGAAAAACCATGATGAAACTTTCACCCCTCATAACAGAGCTGAATTTGGAAGAGAGTATGCTCAACAAAAATAGTCACTCTCATAAAGTATAAGACCACTATTATAAAAGAAAACAAAACAAGTAAAATTATTTTCACCCAAAGGAAAGGCTGTGGGGAGACTGGAGAGAGGTGGAAAGGAAAATGAGGGAAAGGAGGGGGAACAAAAGAAAAATGCAAATGATCTTTAGTTAAAGGACTCTTCTATTTGAAAAGTGTATCAGGACACAGTGAGGGAGTTAGAGTATTAAAGCAAGTAATCTTCAATTTAATATAATTTGCATAAAATTTGCCAACCTTCTGTACTTTTAGCACACGACTTTAACTATGATTATTTTAACTATGATTACTTGCAGAATGATAATAACCATTGTTGGCAAGAGACATGCAGAAATGCAGAGAAATGAAGACTTACATACTTCGGCGAGAGTTCGTTTCCTCTGTGCTGAGATATGTTTAACTGCTCAGACCCAGCATTTCACCTTCTAAGAATTTATGTTAAGGAATTAATATTAGAGATGTGTACAAAGATATATGAAAAACAATATTTATATCAGCACTAGTTTTGTTCTTAATACATAGTAACTTCTAAAAATGGAAGCTATAATTACCAGTATTATTATCATCAATTCCTTTTCAGCCCCATCTGGCTTTTAGCATAAGAATATTATAATTAATATATTTTTACATTGTGTCTCATCTCTTTCCAGAATTATTTTCTGACACTTGCATTATTTTATAATTGTATTAACTGCAATTATTGAGAATTAACAAAGTTCTTGGCTCTCTGCTCAGCAAAGTTTCTTTGGTATGGTTTTTCCTTGTATCTGTATTATTTATTTTTCAGCCATTTGCTTCATTTTTTTCAAGAAAGTAATAGCCATGCTGAATCCTTCAACATAAGATTATCTGAGCAAATCCGTGTATCAGAATGACAGCTTGTCTATCTTACTTCGCATTCTTAGTCCGTGAAAGCTTTTAGAATTTGATTCATTTAATCCTAGAGTTTACTATGAAATGTGAGACTTCATGAGATTTCCTCCTTCTTTCTATTGCATGTGACTTGGGATTCTTTTTCACCTAAAGGACAAATTGTTTATTAGATTCTTTTCCTCTTTATCCTTGAAATCCAAATAATCTTGCCTATGTCAGTCCCAAGGAATTGTAGCAAGGCGCAGCAGGAATTCTCTGAACAGGCAATGCAGTTTTGAGGAGCAGCTCATCTCTGTTGCAGGTGTGCAACTTGGCTGTAGCAGAGCAACGTAGCCATAGCGATATGTAATGAAACGATGCGATTGTGTAACAGTGAACCTTCATTCTAGAAAGTACGTGAACAACTCACGAAATGCACTTTACTGTCAAATCTTAATCTTTCTTCAACCCAGGGGGGATATTTAATCTCATCTTTATGTTTTCTTCTCCATTTGCTCTGTTCTCACAACACAAGTTCTTTCTGACTTAGAGTCTAGCATCAACTTGAGCTTCATGTGTCTCCTCCTTTTCATTGATAACTGGGAGAATTCCTTAAACTCGTCTCATTCCTTAATTCACAGAGTTTCTCTCTGTTCTATAAAATCCACTTTTTAGAAGTTCTGTGTCCCATGGTAACAGTAGAGCAATTCTGAAAGCCCTCTAATTCGCCTGTACTAACTAATAGGTTGGAGGTTCGAGTCCTCCCATAGGCTCCTTGGAAGAAAGGATTGGTGATCTGCTTCTGAAAAATCAGCCATTGAGAATCCTTCGGCCCCAGTTCTGCTATGACACACGTGGACCACTGTGAGTTGAAATGGGCTTTAAAGCAATTGTTTGTTTTTGTTGTTGCTTGTTTGTTTTTAACTCCTATGGCCCACCGATAGCACCAAGCTTGGGGGTTTTCTCAATATTCCTGGGGAATACTTCCATCTTTGATTGGGCCCTTCCTGTGCCTTCAGGGGATTGCAGACTTCTTGATTCTTTCCTTTAACCACTTTTCTTCATCATGTCTTAAAAAAAAAAAAATTCAAGTATTTACTTCACCCAGGAATTTTCTAGCATGGACTGAGAAACTATTCTTTGTTTGCTTAAACTTAGTCGTGTTTTAGTATCTAATATTGTTATAACAGAAATACTGTAAGTGTGTATCAACTGACCAGGGTTTAACTGTTCAGGTCAGGTTTGGTTGGCGCTGGTGGAGGTGTTTGTCTCTTATCAGCTTTGGTTACTTGGGCCTTCATGGAAATTTCCTGTGGTTTCTGTCTTCGGCCATCTGTACCTGCTTCTCTGGGCCGAATCTACATGTTTTATATCTCAAAGATGATTGGTACAAATATACCCTACATTTTTATAGCCACAATGAATAGAATACGGAAACCTTATTCCAAATAGAATTACAGCACTTTCACCATTTCACCATTTCACCATTTTGCTATCAGCAGTGTATGAGGATTTGTACATAGCTGTTGGCAAGTAATACCTTATTTATCTAATTGATTATAGCCATCATAGTGGGTTTGAAAAAGTACCCTGGTCCAGAAGTTCAAACCCACCAGCAACTCCACGATCAAGAATGCTTGACAATCTGCTGTCATGAAGACCGTTTTTATCGTGAAGTGCCCTGGAGTTGGTTGCAAGTCGTGTTGTACAGAGGACGGTATGTGCAACAGAACACAACACCGCCCCATTGGGCACCATCCTTACAAGAATTGTTCTGTTTAAGTCTATTGTTGCAGCCACTATGCCAATCTCTCTCATTGAGAGCTTCATCTTTTTTACTGCTCCTCCATTTTTCAAAGGGGGATATCCTCTTCCAAGGACAGGTCTCTCCTGACAGCATGTCCAAAGTATGTGAGATTACATAAAACTTACAGCCTAGGAAATCCTATGGGCAGTTCTATTCATACGTAATCAAGCATACAATAACAGGGGTGTGTGAATGGGTATCTTACTGTGTGCTCCAATGAACACTTTAAGAATCATCCTGTGTACACTGGTACAGATGGGAACTGGAAGCGCAGGGAATCCAAGGCAGATGATCCCTTCAGGACCAGTGGTGTGAGTGGCGATACTGGGAGGATAGAGGGAGAGTGGGTTGGAAAGAAGGGACCAATTACAAGGAACTACATGTAACCTCCTCCCTGGGGGATGGACAACAGAACAGTGGGGGAAGGGAGACGTCGGACAGGGCAAGATATGACAAAATAATAATTTATAAATTATCAAGGGCTCATGAGGGAGTGGGGAGCAGGGAGGGAGGGGAAAAATGAGGACCTAGTGCCAGGGGCTTAAGTGGAGAGGAAATGTTTTGAGAATGATGAGGGCAATGAATGTACAAATGTGCTTTACACAATTGATGTATGTATGGATTGTGATAAGAATTGTATGAGCCCCTAATAAAATGATAAAAAAAAAAGAATCATCCTGATTAGACTGAGGTGGTGTGCCATCACTATGTGCAGTCCTTTTGGTGCCAGATTGACCAGACCGGTGTCCTGAATTCCACCCTGTAGTTTCCAGACCACGTGAACTCAAAATCAGAATCATTCCTAGTAAAAATCAAAACCAACAAACCAAATCCATTGTTCATGATAACTCCATGCGTTACAAAGTTGAACTGCTCCATAGTTTTCTTGTTATAATTTTTAGCAAGTTTTTAGGCCTTTCATCCACAACACCAGTAGGTGGGTTAAATTTGGCACCTTTTTAGTTAATAGCCAATCGAAAACCTAGAATGACAGAAACATGGGTGAAGGGAAACAGCAAATGGTGTAAAATATGAAAATAAAAATAATTTATAAATAATGAAGGGTTCACGAAGATGGGAGGTTAGGGGAGGGAGAGGAAAAAAAGAAGAGCTGATACCAAGGGCTCAGTAAAAAGAAAATGTTTTGGAAATGATGATGACAACATATATACAAATGTGCTTGATGCGATTGGTGTATGGATTACTATAAGCCCTGTAAGAGCCCCCAAGAAAATGATTTATTAAAATAAAAAAGAAAGAAAGAAAACCTAGAATGAGTGAAGGATTGATTCTAAGTAAAAAGTCAGAGTAGTTACTATTATAACAGAAACTATTTGTTGGGAAGGTGAAGAATTTCCACTAAGGCCCAGATGCCGGGAGTTTATTGGGCCAATGCCCAGATCCTTGTGTGGCATGGAAGCATGTGTCAGCATTAAAAGTCCTGAGTAATCCATTTGAGTCCTGAGTAATCCCTTTGGGGATGATGAAGAAGGAATTGTCTGTCCATTTCTGAGGAATTAGCCATGGGAACCCTGATGGACAGAATCAAAACACTGTCAGGTACTAAAAACCTCATGCTATGAGGGTGGCATAAGACGTGACAGTGTTTTGTCCAGTTATTATTTGCCTGCAGTCAAAAATCACTCAATGGCGCCTAACAACAACAACAACCATCTCTTTGGGAAGTTCTGGGGTGGTACAAACAATTAACATGCTCAACTGCTAACTGAAAGGTTGGCAACAGTAATCAACCCAAAGGAATCTCAGAAGAAAGGGCTGGAGGTATCTCCTCTTGAAACCAGCTCTATTTTGACAGACATGAGATCACCTGAGTCAGAATTGGCTCAACAGCAGCTGTTTGAGGGTTTCTTCTCTCTGTGCTCCGAGGCCTTGGGCATGCCCTCACAGCACTGACCAGGTTCCTAGGCTCTGACATCTAGTTCTCGCTCATGCGGGGGTTGCTAGTGAAGTTCCACAAGGACCTTCTTGAAGGTCTCATCAATCAGATTATTGTTTATATTCTCAAAATCATGGGTATAACTGGCCCATTCTTTCATCTAATCCACCTTCTCTATAGCTAACAGACAATCTTCAGATCTTATAGACTGTGCACATCACTTTCTCTAATACCTAGTGCTGAAATAACTATTTTTATACACTATCCATCATTTCCTTGGGACTCTGGGAGTTAGATGAAAATTAGATGTTCTTCCTTTGTTGTCTTCCTGAACTAAAGAAGTAACTGTGAACTTTATGGCCCAAATCATCCATTTGTTTTTACAATCTGTAAATTTCACTCTTCAAAATACATCCCCCATCATTCGGCATCCTCTACTAAGTCAACCCACCACTTTTCTTTAATTCTTGTCAGACTTATGTGTTGCTGTAATGCTGGAAGTCATGTCACTTGTATTTTCAAACACCAGCAGGGCCACCCAGAGAGAATAGGTTTCCAAAGAGCTTCCAGACTAAAAACAGATTGCAGAGAAAGATTCACATGAATTACCTACTGAAAACATTTGGTTTTCACAATATTAACAGGTACTAGCAGCAGAATATTGTGAGGAATAGTGCCAGAAGATGATCTCTTCGGGTCAGAAGGCACTCAAAATATGACTGAGGAAGAGCTGCTTTCTCAAAGATGAGCCATCATAATCATGTGGACGGCTTAAAGCCTTTGGGACCTTCATTTGCTTTGGGGGCATGACTCTAAAGGAGAAGAGACAGCTTCAAACATTGATTCATATTTGAAACTTGAAATATACCAAGTATGAATCTAGGAAAATTGGAAATCATCAAAAATTAAATGGAACACATACAGATTGATATTCTAGGCACTAGTGAACTGAAAGAGAGTGGTATTGGCCATTTTGAATCAGAAAGTCATATGATTTAGTATGCCCAGAATAACAAATTAAAGAGGAATGGTGTTGCATTCATTGTCCTTAAAAGACATCTCAAGATTTATCTTGAAGTACAATGATGCTTATGATATAATAGTACGTATCTGCATACAAGGAAATCCGGTCAATGCAACTATTATGCAAATTTAAGCTAGTAATGCAGAAACTCAAGGATTCTACCAATGTGTTCAGTCTAAACTTTATCAAACACACAACTAAGATGCGCTAGTAATTTTTGGTGATTGGAATGCAAAAGTTGGAAGCAAAGACGAACAGCAGTTTGAAAACGTGGCCTTTTGGATAGAAAGGAAGCTTGAGATCTCAGGACAGAATTTTACAAAACCAACGATTTCTTCATTGCATCACAAATATCTTTTTTAACAACTTAAAATGTGACTATACCAGTGGACTTCTCTGGATGGAATACGCAGAAATCAAATTGACTACATACATGGGCAGACATGATGAAGAAGCTCAATATTAGCAGCTCACGGGTCTGAGCGTGGTACAGACCATCCATTGCTCATATGTAAGTTAAAGTTGAAGTGCAAGAAAATTAAAACGAGTCCACAAGAGTCAAAATAGGACATTGAGTTCATTCCACCTGAATTTCGAGGATAGCTCAAGAACAGATTTGACAGGTGGAACACTTACGACAGATGACCCTGGGAGTTGTCGGGTGACGTCAAGCACATCACACATGAGCAAAGAAACAGTCATGAAAACAACGGGAAGGAAAGAAAAGACTAGCATCAATGTCTCAAGAGACTCCGAAACATGCTTTTTCTTTTCTTTTCTTTTGTAAATCATGGTTTTTATCTCTTTATTTCTTTCATTCTTTTATTTCTGCGGCATTTAAATTCAGTGTCATTATCTATCTACTTATTTATTAATCATTTTATTGGGTGCTCTTATAACAATCCATACATCCATTGTGTCAAACACATTTGTACATATGTTACCATCATCCTTTGCAAAATATTTTCTTTCTACTTGAGCCCTTGGTATCAGCTCTTCATTTTTTTCCCACCCTCCCTCGCTCATGAACCCTTGATAGTTTATAAATTATTATTTTCATATCTTACACTGACTGCTGTCTCCCTTACACTGACTGCTGTCTCCCTTTACCCATATTGTCTATCAATGTGTTCATTTACCCCTTTCTCCCTCCACCTTCCCCTTACCTTCTTGATATTGCTACTCCCATTATCTCTCCTAGGTTCCCTGTGTCCAGTCTTGTTATCTGTACCAGTGTATTTGCTCTGGTCTAGCCAGATTTTTAAGATGGAATTGGGGTAAGGGTAGTGTGGGGGGAGGAAGCATTAAAAAATGAGGACCTAATGCTAGGGGCTTAAGTGGAGAGGAAATGTTTTGAGAATGATGAAGGCAATGAATGTACAAATGCGCTTTAGACAATTGATGTGTGTATGGATTGTGATAAGAGTTGTATGAGCCCCTAATAAAATGATTTAAAAAAAAGAAATAACTAGAGGAATGTTGTATGTTTTGTTGGTGCGATACTGCACCTTGGCTGGCTCATCCCTTCCTTGTGACCCTTCTGTAAAATTGTGTGCAATTGTCTACAGATGGGCTTTGGGTCTCCACCCACAACCTCCCCATCATTCTCATCAAACTGTTTTTTTATTCTGGGTCTTCTGATGCCCTGATACCTGATCCCATCAACACCTCATGATCACACAGGCTGGTGTGCTTCTTCCATATGTGCTTTGTTGCTTCTCTGCTAGATGGCTGCTTATTTATCTTCAAGCCTTTAAGACCCCAGATGCTATATTTTTTGATAGCTGGGCACCATCAGCTCTCTTCACCATGTTTGCTTATGCATCCATTTTGTCTTCAGTGATCATGTCAGGAAGGTGAGCATCACAGAATGCCAGGTTATTAGCACAAGGTGTTTTTGTGTTGAAGGGAGTATTTGACTAGAGGCCCAATGTCCGTCTGTTACCTTAGTATTTAACATATATGTACATAGATCTAGATCCCTATCATTATATATAAACATATTTACATATATACATGACTATTTATACCTCTATAAATGTCCTTTGACTCCTAGTTCTTTCTTCTGTTTCCTTTTACTTTCCTCTCATCCCACTATCATGTTTGACCTTCATTTAGCTTTCATTAATTCTCCTTGATTACATTTCACTTGATCAAGCCCCACCAGGCATCCTATGCTCTCCTCACCATCAATTTTAGATCACTTGTTGTTTCCTTATCCCTGGGTTTGTTGGCTCGCCCCATTCTTTCCCCCACCTCTCCCTCTCCCATGTTCCCCCAGAACCATAGGTCCAATCGTTGTCTCCTCAGGTTTGTTTATCCTGCCTATCTTATATAGATAATCATGAAAAATAAAACAAAACAAAAAATAATAAAGAAAAACCTATAAAAAGTTCCAGGTCTGTCTGTTGATCTTTATGAATGTTTTCAGATCCAGTTTAAGGAGGTGCCACACGCTGCCCCTAAAGTCTATTTTTCGGATTCCTCAGGGACTTCATTGCTTTGCTACCCTTGCTGCTCTGTTGCATGCCCTTTGTGTTTCGCTCCTGTGTGGTGGGGTCACATCAGGCACAATTTCCGCCCTGTGTCTCCAATGTTGTCCCCATAGCACTATGGGTCAATGAGGGGATGCTGTGTCTTGTTGTGGGGCTGATCCTGTGGTTTTCTCTGGGTGCTCTGAGCAGGAATATTGTCCTCGAGGTTTGGTGGGCCAGGCTGTGTTCCACTCTCTCTTTCCTTCCCTCTTAGTTTTCTCCCTTGTCTTCTGAGCAGACCCGCTCCTCTCTCTGAGCTGGAGCTTCAGTGCTGTCCTCTGTACTGCATTCTTCTGGGGAAGGGTCCACATAGCTGGGATTGGGGCTGGCCCCGCAGATCTCTGTATTGGATCACTGCTTCATGCTGGTACATTGCTTTCAAGTCTTGGTGCACCAAATTGAGGTTTGGTCCCTATCTCCCTTTCCTGTGGAGATATAAACAAAACCCTCCCCGTGGGTTGTTCCCCCGCTACCCATGTCCTTTAAAATTTTTTTTTTCTTTTTCCCATCCTTTTAGTTGGCTTCCATATGTATCCCTGGGTTGGGTCTGACCCCTACCAGAGTTCCTGGACCTTGCCCCAGGAATTTATGCATTTAGTAGCTTTTCCCCTATTCCCCTTTTGCTTTTTAAGCTTACCTCAGTGGATTTACGTTGTACTTGTCCTTTTGTGCTTGACTTACTTTGCTTAGCATACGTTCTTCCAACTCTTCCCATGCAGCGATGTGCATCATGCATTTATCACTGCTTTTTAGGTATGCATAGTACTTCATCGTATGTATGTACCACAGGTTTTAATCCATTTGTCTGTTAATGGAAAATTAGAGATTGTGACCTATGTCGCAACGATCATTGGAGCACGGATGTCTGGCTGTGTTCTGTTTCCTGGCTATTCTGGGTATGCGCTCAGTAGGGGGATTTCTGGGTTGTATGGTAACTAGATTTCCATTTATTTTATGTATCGCCAAGTGGATTTCCATAATGGTTGCACATACCTACAGACCATCAGCAGTGGACGAGAGTTCCTATCTCATCACAGCCCCTCCAACACTTGTTGCTTTCTGATTTTTTGAATTGGGCTATCTTTGAGGGTGTTAGGTGGTATCTCATAGTTGTTTTAATTTTCATTTATCTTATGGCTAATGATTAGGAAGATTTTCTCATATGTTTATTGGCCATTGGGATTTCTGCCCTTGTGAAACTTCTGTTCCGGTCCTCTGCCTCCACAATGGGCTATCAGTTTTGTTCTTATTGTAGGCTAGCAGAGCATTGTAGATTTTAGTAATGAGGCCTTTTGTCTGATGTGTCTTTTCTCAAGATGTTTTCCCAGTCGGTGGACTCTCTTATTACTCTCTTGGTGAATTCTTTCAATGTACACAAGTATTATATCTTCAGTATATCCCACTTATCAATTTGTGCTTCCTCTGTGTTTGTGCCCTTCCTTATTTCTGATAGCCTATGTATTCCCTATGCCAAATTTCTTAGGTTTGGCTCAATTCCCTCACTAATGGCCCTACTATTTGGGGGTTTAACCTCAAGGTCTATAATCCATGTAGAGTTTATTCTTGTGCATGGACTGAAGTAAGGGTCTTACTTCATTTTCTACAGATACATATCCATTTTTTCCAGCACCACTTGCTGAAGATGGCATCTACTTCCCATTTGATATTTTTGGGGTCCTTATTAAAGATCAGTTGTCTGTATGCTGATGCTTTTATTTCTGGGTTTTCAATTCTTTTCCATTGGTCTGAGTATCTGTTATTATACCAGCACCACACTATTTTGACGAGTGGAGCTGTATAATAAGTGCTAAAGTCCGGTAAACTAAGCCTTCCAACTTTGTCCTTCTTCTTGAGAAGTGTTCTGTTAATTCCAGGCTTCTTCCCTCTCCATATGAAGTTGGTAATCAGTTTTTCCAATTATTTGAAGAAAGATGATGGTATTTGTATCAGGATAGCATTAAACGTATATATTGCCTTGGGCAGAACTGATATCTTTACTATATTGATTCTTCCAATCCACGAGCATGGGATATCCTTCCATTTGTGGAGGTCACTCTTAGTTTCTTGTAATAAAGTTCTGTAGTTTCCTCATACAAATATTTTGGGGTTTTTTGGTCAGGTATATCCCTAGATATCTCAATTTGTGCTTGGCTATTGTGAAGCATACTACCTTTCTGATCCCCCTTTCCATGGTCTTGTTCGATGTATATAGCAGTCTGATAGATGTCTGTTTGTTGATCTTGTATCCTGCCATTTTGCCATATTTCTCTATCACTTCCAGCAGTTCCCTTGTGGAGCTTTTGGGATTTTCCATTTGTAAAATCATGTCATCTGCAAATAATGATAACTTCACCTTTTGTTCCCCAGATGAATGCCTTTGATGTCTTTCCTTTGCCTTATGTTTTTAGGCAGGACCTCCAGTACGATGTTAAATAAGAGTGGGGACAAGGGGCATTCTAGTCTGGTCCCCTTTTTCAGTGGAATTGTTTTTGTGTTTTCTCCATTGACTACCACAGTGGCTGTTGTTTTTTCATATATAGCTTGTATTAGATTGAGGAAATTTCGTATCTTTTTGAGTGTCTTAACAGGAATGGGTGTTGGATGTTGGTCAATGCTTTGTCTTCATCTATCAATGTCATGTGTTTCTTATTCTTTTTCAATGTCAATGTGGTGGATAATGCTGATGGACTTTCAGATGTTGGACCATTCCTTTATCCCTGGAATGAATCCCACTAGGTCATGGTGAATTACTTGTTTTGTAAACTTTTATATTCTATTGGCCAGCATTTTGTTAAGGATGTTTGTATTGATGTTCATTGGAGATATTGGTCTGTAGTCCTTGACTCTTGTGGGATCCTTGTCTACTTTAGGTCAGAGTATTCTAGCTTCATAGAAAGAGTTAGGGAGTTTGTCATCTTTTTCTATGTTCTGGAAGAGTTTTGTGTAGTATTGGTGTCAGTTCTTCCCTGAATGCTTGGTAGAATTCTCCTGTGAAGCCCAGATTTTTTGGTTGGCAATCCCTTGATAGTCTTGTATATTTCTTCTGTTGCTATGGGTCTCTTGAGATTCTTGAAGTCCATCTGGGATAGTCTAGGGAGATATTGTTTTTCCATTTATTTGTCCATGTATTCTAAGTTGATGAATTCATTGGAGTACAGGCCTTCATAGTGCTCTGTAATTAACCTTTTAATTTCATTAAGGTCTGTTGTAATGTCGCTTGTGAAACTTGCTCTTTTTAAAAAAAATATTTATTTATTTAGTTATTTATTTTAATACTTTTATTAGGGGCCCTTACATATCTTATCACAATCCATACATTCATCCAGTGTGTCAAGCACATTTGCACATAAGCTGCCATCATCATTTCCAAACCATTCTCTTCCCACTTGAGTCCCTGATATCAGCTCCTCATTTCTTCCCCCTACCTCCCCTACCTGCCCTCATGAACCCGTGATAAGTTATAGATTATCATTTTCATATCTTGCATCATCCTCCATAACCCCTCAGCACTCTTCTGTTGTTCATCCCCTTGGGAGAAGGCCAGAAATTTTCTCTTAATGATCAAATAGCTAAGACAAATGGAAGATTAAAGTCTTATAATGAAACATGCACAGACCTAGATTTAGAAAATGCTCAAAAGGAAGCACATGGTCAGTACACCTTAAACTGAAATAACTAAAGAAAAAATTAAAGTCTCAACATTGAAAGTTTCTATGGGAAAATAATGAGTGATGCAGAAAGTCTAAAAAGAATATGGAAAAAATATATAATCAGTGTACCAAAAGAACTAGTTGATACTCCATGATTTCAAGAAGTAACACATGATCCAGAAAAAAAAATGGTACTGAAAGAAGATGTCCGAGCTGTACTGAAGTAATTATCCAAAAATAAGGCTCCAGGAATTGACAAATTACCAGTTGAAATGTGTCAACAAGCTTTTGAAGCACTCAAAGCATTTACTCATCTATGCCAAGAAATTTGGAAGACAGCTCCATGACTAACTGACTGTACTCATTCCAGAAAACGGTAACCCAACTGAATGCACAAATTATAGAACAAAATTATTAATATCACATGCAAGAACATTTTCTAAAGATTATCCAACCATCATTGCACACTACATTGAAAGGGAACTGCCAGACTTTTCAGGTCAGATTCAGAAGATGATGTGAAATAAGAAATTTCATTGCTTATTTCAGGTGGATTGTGGCTGAAATCAGAGAATACAATCCTTGATTGTGGAAAGGTATCCAAATGGGTGGACCGGAACAAACTATGGATAGCCTTGAGAAGAACAAGAACCCCAGAACATTACATCATGCTCACATGAAACCTATACATGGATCAAGAGGCAATTGTGTGCATAGAACAAAGGCTTAAAATCCAGTTTAAAATCAGGAAAGGTGTGTGTCAGGGTTGTATCTTGTCATCATCCTTATACAATCCATATACTGAGCAAAATAATCAGAGAAGTTGGATTAAATGAAGAAGAATTCAGCATCAGTTTCAGAGGAAGGTTTATCAACAACTCATGATATGCAGATGACACAACCTTGCTTGCTGAAAGTGAGGAGGATTTGATGCACTTGCTGATGAAGATCAAGGATTGCAAAATCCAGTATGGATTACAACTCAGTGTAAAGTAAACCAAAATCCTCACAACTGGACCAAAAGGTAACATCCTGATAAATGGAGAAAAGGTTGATTTTATCTAGGACTTAGTCTTCCTTGTATTCACAGCCAATGCTCATGGAAGCAGCAATCAAGAGATCAAATGAAGCATTGTGTTGGTAAATCTACTGCATACGACTTCTTTGAAGTGCTGAAAAGCAGGGATGTGACTTTGAGGAATAAGTGTGTCTGACCCAAGCCATGGTATTTTCAATGGCATGTGAAAGTTGGACATTAAATAAGGAAGACTGAAGAAGAATGCATGAATTTGAATAATGGAACTGGAGAAGAATATCGAAAGTACCATGGACTACCAAAAGAACAACAAAAGCAACAACAAAATCTGTCTTGGAAGAAATACAGCCAGAATACTCTTTAGACACAAGGCTGGTGAGCCTTCATCTCATACACTTTGGGCATGTTATCAGGAGAGCTCAGCCCTTGGAAAAAGACATCATGCTTGGTAAAGTGGAGGGGTCATGTAAAGCAGGCAAACCTTCAACAAGATGGACTGACATAGTGGCTACAAGGAGGACCTAAACATAAGAATAATTATGAGGATGGCATAGGAGTGGGCAAAATTCTATTCTATTATACATAGGGTCACTATGACTGGGGACGAACTCAATGGCACCTACAACAACACCAACCTACAATAACCCAAAACCAAACCTAACCCAACCCACTGAGTCAATTATATAATAAAATTTGGGCACTTCTTATTGAGGACAAGCTAGGCACTGTGTAATGCATCTTTTATTCATTGACTCATTTAGACTCATGAGTCCCACTGCCTTTATATTACAGATGAGCAAAAGAGCCTCAGAGAGATTGACTTGTCAAAAATTACACAGTAAGTGACAAATCACCCATAGTACTAGAATCATGAAGTGTTACTACTTCCCCCAGTGTTCCTCCTATCACTTATATCCATCTTCATCAAATTCTATAGTTCTTTCCTTGTAAATATCTACAATTCACTCTCTAGTCTTCCTTGAATACACCAACATGATTTCTTTCTTGGGTTTCCTGGCCCTATTTTTATCCCTTGTAGGCTGTGTGAACTTTGGACAGTGGAGAATTACTTAGGTCACTCTTCTCATTCAAATCCATTCAAAGCCATAAAGCTACACTCTGTGTTGCTGTCAGAAGATAGCTCATAATTCATGAATGCCCAAATGCAATGAGCCCGTGTGATGTCTTCTTTTGCTGGCCACTCACACTCTGCCCTGCTGCTAATCTGAACAACTTGCAAGACCCTGAACTCAGCATGGTATTTCATGATGCTATGACTTTGTTCCAACTGCCTTATTTCTCCTCTTACCTTTACTTCTAATATCTCACCAGGTTTACTTCTCCACTCTCCTCATTTTAAAAGCCAAATCTCTGTAGTAGTCTATGGAAGAGGCACTGTTCTTATCCCACCAACACCTCCACAGCCATAAGTCCTTTAGACAAAGAGACTGTTCATCTAGTTGCTATGGGGCTCAATAGATTTCTGATAGACTTGTTAACCAGGATATCCTCAGGGACTTGGTAGGAAAACCACCATGGGTCATCCTGTTGATCTTAAACTTTTCCCCAAATGAACCACAACCAAAATACCAAACCTGTTGCCATCAAGTCAATACCAACTCATGGATTAGGACAACCCCATATGTTACAGAGTAGAACTACTCCATACAGTTTTCTTGACTGCAATTTATACAGAGGCAATCCTTTTTTACACGGTGCCACAGATTGCTGAGGGAGGGGTGTGGGGAGCTTGAACTACCAATCTTTAGAATAGTAATTGATCTCAAAATACTGAGTAGGTACTACCTGACCTCAAAACTACACAGTCATAGTTTTCAAAACAGACTGGTACTGGTATAATGATAGATAGACCTTTGGAACAGGACAAAAAAACAAACAAACCAGAAATAAAAACATCTGCCAACAGATATCTGATTTTTGACAAAGGCTCAGTAAACATTCAATGGGAAAGGGATGAGCTCTTCAATAAGTGGTCCTAGAAAGACTGGATGTCCCTCTGCAGAAGAATGAAACACGACCCACACCTCACCCCATGCACAGAAACAAACTCAAGGTAGATCAAGGACCTAAAGATAAAATCCAAACTATCAGGCTCATAAATAAGAAAATTAGGACAAATCTTAGGGCCCTAGTGCAAGGCATACACAGGGCTACCAGATATAGCAAAGGATGCGCACATCATGGAAGACAAAGTAGATGAATGGACCTATTAAAAATAAAACACTTGTGTACATCAAAAGATTTCATCAAAAGAGTAAAACAAGAGCCCACAGATTGGGTAAATATATTTAGCAATGACATAACGCATGAACAACGGACTGATTACTAAAATCTACAGAGCACTACAAGCCCAGAATAAGAAACAAAACAAAACAAAACAAAGAACCCTCTCAGAAGGTGGGCAAAGGACCCGAATAGACAATTCACAAAGGATAGCACTCGAATGTCTACAAGCACATGAGGAAATGCTCTCCTTCACTAGTCATCTGGGAAATGCAAGTCAAAACAACTATGAGATACCATTAACACCCATAACTGTAGCCAATTTAGAAAAACAAAACAAAACAGAGAACAACAAATGCTGGAGAGAGTGTAGAGAGACTGGAACTCTTATACACTGTTGGTTGGCTTGTAAATACATACAGCCATCGTGGAAAGAGATATGGTGATTCATAAAACAAATGGCAATAGAAATGCCATATGACCTAGCAATACCACTGCTGGGCATACACCCCAGAGAAATAAGAGACAGATCAGAGACAGACATAGGATCTCCCATGTTCATTGTACCACAGTTCACAATAGCAAGAAGCTGGAAACAGCCAAAATTGACATCAGTAGAAGAATGGATAAAATAACTTTGGTATATGCACACAATGGACTACTACACAGCCCTGAAAATACAGTGATGAAACCATGATACACCTCATGACATGGAGGGATCTGGAAAATATTATGCTGAGTGAAGTGAATCAGTCTCAAAAGGACAAATACTGCATGAGTCCCTGCTGTAGGGACAAACAACAGGATGGGCACAAACTCAGGCCTGTAGTATATCCAGTCTGTTGGGCAAGGTGGCCCGCCAGCCTGATATCAAGCCTGACTGGTGGAATAAACCATGCATCATCCTCTCTAGGGGTGTATCATGAAGGTCACTTTGGCGGAGGGCGCCTCACGTCAGCTGAGACCAAATTGTCAAGGGAGAGGGGGGGGGTGTTGTCAGTTTAGTGGTTGCCATGCAAAGTTATGATGAGGTCCCCCCAGACAAGTAGACATCCCTATCAGAAGGGTGAGGGACACTGATGGGAATGTCAAGTCAGGAGAAGGAGCAGGGAGCAGACCCATCTGGGAGAAGACAAGTCCATGGCTGTTGGTAGAGAAAGGGGGAGGACCAACTTCAAGTGGTGGGGTGGGGGTGGGGGTAAGACTAACAATACTTTTAAGAACACTTAGTGGGGAGTATGCCTGATAACATGTACCTAATAACCTAAGTTGGCCCGAGTTTCTGTACACACCCTGGTGACCTAGGTCAAGGGCCACAGAACACTGGGGCATTGAATGCTCCAAAGGCCATACTAGAAAGCTCCAATGTGGAAACTCCTCTAGGTGAACTGGATCTACCTCAAACACATCAGTAACCTGAAGACTTAATACTGAACCTTCATAGTACGCATTTGAAGAAGCATAAGATAGCTATACTAAGAGTATTGACTCTCAATATGCAGATAAGCATTGACTGAGTACATCAACCCCCTACTTGCTGTGTGTGCGTGTATTATTCCAGCATACCTGTAATTGATATTGTCAGTGAATATTATTGTAATTTTTCTTGACAATCAACTCCCATTCTTTGTGTAATTAGAGTCCAGCCATGTAAGGGTTTATTCTGTACAAGTGAATAAATCAGGTATTGCAATATGTAGTTAGCCTACACTGGTTCAATATCCCTCTCTCAATGGTGTTTTAAAAATTAGTACCAGGGGCTAATCAATGACAATATTAATGGAAGCTCCTTCTGCTCCAGGGAGATGATCAATAAGATTCTCTACCATAAATTAACAAGGAGGTCTCTAAAGGAGCCAAAGTCAGATAAAAAACAGATTCAGGAATGGATTAGGGGTTTGTACAAAATCCTAGCTCCAATTGAAGAACAATTAGTTCTTACAACATGGCCCAGCTCAATACTCCCCCTAATGAAGGAAACATTGAAGATATGGGTGCTACAGCAAAGGGTGGTGAGGAAATTAGATAGTGCCCGGCTATCAGATAGAATAGCATCTGGAGTCTTAAAGGCTTGTTTCCAAACAAACAGCTATCTTAAGCAAGATGTCCGCTAAGCCCATGTGGAAGCACATGAACACCTGTGGCCCAAAGATTCATACAATCCAAAGCCGAAGGAGGGAATCGTACCTGAGCTTAAACTGTGAGGCTCTGATTTGCAGTCTATGGATGACAGTGGAAGCCCAAGATACACTTGTGAGGTCTACATAGGAAATACGTCTTCAGTGATTCTCTCTGTATCCATAATTAAGAGAAGGGAATTAACTGGATACCAAATAGAGTGTATTGGGGAGATGACTATAGGAAATCAAAATTGTAAACCTGACTTGAATGATTAAAACCTTGTCACTTGATCCTCCCTCTGATATTCTTTTGGGCCTGATCTGGTTTTCAGTATTTCCCCTTTTTCGTTGCTGCTGTTTTCTTTCTCATCTTGGGGCTTAGCGCTGATGTAGTTTGTCATTGTGGGTAGACTTCTTAAATTTTTGCTATATGTTGTTCCCTTTTTTGGTATATGAAACCCGGGATTGGCGAACTTATTGGGGCAATAAGTAGAATGAGGGTTCCTGAGGGGGCATGGTGGGGGATGGGGGTAAAGGGGAGCTGATATCAAGGAGTTCAAGAAGGAAAAAAATGTGTCAAAACTGATTGTAGTAGCAGTATTACATACGGCTTGATATGATCGAATTATGGGAATGGTATGATATTTGTAATTGCTCCCAATAATATATATATATTAGTCCCATGCAGGGACCTTGATAGATAGGCCTAAACTAGATTCTATGTTACCCAACTTGTTCTCCTTGGAGTGTGTAAGACAATAGAGAGACCGACTATTATCTTAAAAATCTAATGGGCTCAAGAGGGACATGATCACAAAGCACTTAGAGCTAAGAGAAAAGATAGCAAACAAATATTGAGGTGTGGGGATGCGGCAGGGCAAGGGCACAGGCACTCCAAGGCCTAGAACTTGATTCGAGGCAGGTTCAAATACACTTCCTGCGCGTAGCCTGCAGCACGTGAGAGGTTTACACAAAGGGGCTGTTTGCAATTATTTGAGGTTATCAGAGAAGCATGAACACATCAGCCAAGCTGTTCATCACAGATAGGAGGGGAGGACAAGGTTGGGAACATGAAATAACTGAGAAGTTTGCAGATAGTAACTGGAGGGAAAGTGTCCGTTTTCTCTCAGGCAGAGACAGGCCTGCCGCTGCTTCATCAGCTCCCTAGGATGAGCTGTCAGCAGGTCCCCACGGGCCTCGTGGAAGGTCATGGTCCTGTCCCATTGGCCTAAGGAGCAAACGGCTTCCCCCACAGGAGCGCTTTAACACCCCAGGATGTACGGGACCATCGGCCATTCCCACAGTGTCTCCATTGCCAAATGGAAGAAGATGCTTTCCCAGAAAGTCTCAAAGTTCTTTTTCTAAATCTCAGGATTTTTTTTTTTAACCAAAAAATCTGTGGTGGTCTAATGAGTAAGCGCTCAGCCGCTAAATCATTTGAATCCACCATTTGCTCCGTGGGGAAAAGACATGGTCGTGTGTTTCTCTAAGCATTCCACAGCCTTGGAAACCAGAATTCTCTTTTCTCCTGTAGGGTCACTATAAGGTCACTATGAATCAGAACCGCCTCAATGGCAGAGTTCTATATTTACCATAGGGTCCACACCAAGCTAAAGTCTAAGCTCATCTTAACCCATTGCTCTCTCTTTCTTCCTCTTTCCACTTGGTTATTTTCGTGCCTCAGTCTGCTTCAGGAAAGTGGCTGGGGTTGTAAAGGAGTGGCTCACCGAGTTTCCATTATTCATGAGTCACAGGACTTACAACCCTGCAAATGAAGATTCTGAACAGCAGGTCCACAGCAGGTCTGTCCTAGCTGAGGAGGAAAAAAGGCCAGATTGAGAACTGCAGGATGGGTAAATAAGCCCAAGTGCTTATCACCAAAAGGGGGAGGGGATAAAGAATGGATGAAAAGAAATATTGATCATGTAGCATTGAAATGCCTGGAGATTTAATAGACATTCAAAATTGGATACCTTGCTCAAGATCAATAATAAGTTTATGCTTCTGACCCCAAAAGTACATGTGCTCTGTATTTTAAACACAGGCAGCTGTAATGCATCTTCTAACATCTGGCTTACCTTCTTCGGGAACCTCAGACACATCTGTGTGCTCCTGCAAGGACATTTCTCTTTTCCTCAGAAGATGACAGTAGACGAGTAAAAGGATTTGGGAAAATGTAGAATGAACTGTTTCTGATATCATTACCTTAAATTATAGCTTATAGAGCAGGACTGAATAGCTAGGATTCAGACTTGGGGAAAACAGCTGATAGAGGAAAGAAGTTGGGTTTGGTTGGGTGCTGAGGTTGGCACTGAAGGAGAGAAGGGTTGGGTAATCCACTGTGCCCCAAACTGTGCTGGGTACACTCACACATTTCCCTCCCCTTCTCTGATTTGTAACAGCCTTGTGGGATTAGAGACATCACATTTAGAAAGGAAGAAATAGCTTCCTTGATTTAATAGGGTTCGCTACAGCCAGAGTAATGGGCCAGATGATTTCTAAGGGGATGTTTGTGTCCAAGAATTTCCAAACATGCACACACATACCTGCATCCGTACACACACGTACACTTGTCAATGTCAACAGAAGAACCAGCCTCCACTATGCTTAGAACAGAAGTGCATCACCAACATGGGCATGAACTCTGATGATCTGAAGTCTGATCTGAGCTCCACCAATTACTACCATTTCCCTTAAAATAAGATAGTGTCTTATATTAATTTTTGCTCCCAAAGATGTGCTAGGTCTTATTTTCAGGGGATGTCTTATTTTTCCATGAAAAAGAATACGGCACACATTTGTTGTTTTATTAAAAGAGACCTCGCACTCCCTGTCTGCTCCAAGTGTGCTGTGGCCAACAGTGAGCTGCGTGGCGGTGGCGCCCGCCGCTACGATCCAGAGTTAAGGTAGCTTCGGGAGGCCTTATTTTCGGGGAGGTCTTATTTTTGGGGGGGTGCGTTATATTTCAGCAAGAGGCAAAACTGTAAGCAGGTCTTATTTTCGGGGTATGTCTTACTTTCAGGGAAACAGGGTAGTTGGGGCTTTTCATCAGGGACTGAATTTGCCTATGTGTCAATTTCTGTATATGTAAAGTGGGTGTTTGCTTTTGTTAGGTGCTGTC
The DNA here is from genome assembly GCF_000313985.2 of Echinops telfairi. Classification (NCBI taxonomy): domain Eukaryota; kingdom Metazoa; phylum Chordata; class Mammalia; order Afrosoricida; family Tenrecidae; genus Echinops; species Echinops telfairi. The sequence continues at coordinate 13,181,329 of NW_022106189.1, read as the reverse complement.
ACCTTGATGTCCCACTTGTAGTGACCACATGTGACTGAGCAGAACTGTATCAATGGTTATATTGGCTAGACTCTCGAAGGAAACAGATTGCCAGATGCTGTTCTCCTGTGGAGCCCTTGGGTGTGTTGGAAGTTTTCACTTAGCAGCCAAGTACTTAACCACTGTGCCACCAGGGCTCCTTAAAATAAAATTAATAAAAGCTGCTCTCTAGGGTTCTTGAGAAGATGAAAAGTTAACTCAAGGTGAAGGAGATTACAGCCATGGAAGCAATACCAATGGAGCCCAGGTGAAACTCAGCTGTGAAGTTCTAGTCTGGTTTGCTGCACGTGGGAATTGACTCAATGCACGCAGCTGCAGTACAGGTAGCCTTTTACCCACAGAAAGCGCTCTGACAACGTGACCAGCGTTCAGGCTTCGGAGGCAGGCGTAATCAGTTGCTGTTGAGTCCATTTCAAGTCGTGGTGACCCTTTGAGTGGCAGAGTCGAACAGTGATTCAGTCCGTCCTCCTGTCCTCCTCCACCCCCCTAGCCCCCCACCCCAGCCCCGGCTGGTTTTTCTGAAATAGATCATTAAACCTTTTTTGCAAAGTGCCTCTGGGTAAGTTCAGACCTCGCATTTTCTGATAGCTACGATGTGCACGAACAATTTAGACCACCAGGGACTCTAGGAAGACTTTGCAAAGAAGGTGGTTTTGTTCCAGGTTGCCGATAGACAGGCTTCTATGGTGACTTTGACAGAAATGTCAGCTCCATAAACTTGAGGCGGGTCTAGGACCGTCGCTGGTTTCCTTCGCATGTACATAAAAGTTTGCAGCATGGGGCCAGGCTCCCAGGAACCCAACTTGCTATTGCAGCCTACTCTTTGCCCAGCTCCCTTGGCAGTGGTGCTCCCAGCCTCAGGAAGAGCCCCATCTCTGGGTAAGTCTACGGGTGCCTCGAAGCCCTGGCTCCATCAGCCCCCAGGGCAAGCATTGTTCGGTTTGCTTACTTTGTTTACAGGCACATGTGCATTTGTTGGGAAGACCTGTCCAAAGTTCTTTCCCTGAATTTTGTGGCAGGATAAGATAGCTAATCTGTTTTGACATGGTATCTAAACGGCTCTCAGATCAGTGTATGGAAGAAGTCATCCATAAGTCATGTCTTTTATATACACGTACTGGTGTGTACAAGAAAAAGAGTTATATTGGCTGCAAGAAACTGAATAATGCTATTATTATGACGAATTCAGGGTTGCCACATTCACTGCACATATCAAATCCTCTTTCAATGAGACCAGCTCCATCAGCTGTCAGCTTCTATTAAATATATCCCTCAGACCTACTGACCAGCTGACAGGAGAGAAACTCAAAACCATCCCCCCACCATTAGCATTATAAAATGTGAAATCAGCTGGAAGCAATGATAACAGAACTGAAAACAGAAGAGATGAAAATCTGGAATGCCCTTCTGTCCTCCTAAACAGAAACCCCATGGGTTACAAACACACCCATAAAATACCAAGGTAACACACGCACACACACACACACACATGCACACACACACACCAAAAGTAATTTTGTTGTGTGCTTTATAACAAAAGGTTTTTTAAAATCTTTTGTTAATGTGAGATTTGCATGCATGTTTCATGAAGTTAATATAATGCAGACACGAAACATTTATTAGGCAACATCTGTGCGGCTTTCCAAGATAACGTCATGTTTCTTCCAAGTCAGTGAAATATAACCTATCATAAGGTTGGGTTGTTAAAATCCTTGTCTAAGGGCTGTGATCATATTTCACACTTTTACAGATGCTCTGATCCTACCAGAGGATTTTGTAATCAGGCTAGAACCAGCAATAACTGTCACCATAGAAGAAGGTGGAGAGGTTTTCTTGGACACCAGTCCTTGGACCGATATAAGAAGGCCCTGAGGAGAAGACCTGAGAGGGGAGAAGAAAGCTTTCTATCGCTGACTATATCTGCTTCACTATTTCTTCAGTCTAGTTGTCTAAGTTTGGATTTGTTTGCTAAGGTGTGTTAGTCTGGGTATTTTAGAGAAACAAATCCACAGAAACTCATGTATAAGAGAGAGTTTTATATAAAGGTTAAGTGCACATCAAGAAAACATCCCAACCCAGTGCTGCCCAAGCCCACAAGTCCAACATTAACCCATTAACCCATATGTCTGACAGCAATCCACAAAGTCCTCCTCAGTCTCACAAAGCACACACAATGACGTTGACTGCAGGAGGAAAGCCGAATCAGTGAACGTGTAAGCATCTCAGCACTGGCAGGGGTCTCCACACGGCTGCTCCAGCACCCAGGGCTGCATCGGGGCAGGTCCATGCGGCTTCTCCTCAGGGATGTCTTGCAGGAAGTGAGCTTTGTAAGCTGAAGCAGGAACTGGCTAAGGCAGTTGCACCCTGGTCCGACCATCACAAAGCAAGACACCCGAGAATTGGAAAGGTGAGGCTCACGGACCCATTTATCCCTCCACCCTTCAATTAACCCCACATGTGTTTATCGGCCAGGTTGGCACAATAAACTAACTACCTCACTCATCGAGGAGCAGAAGAACAAAGACTTAGATGTGTACTTAACATCTAGAAGAGAGTGGGTCAAAATGCCCAATGTGTTTGTGCTGGTCCAACCCTATCATGGCATTGGCTCCATATGGGGCTCCTTCAAGCAAAAATCAAACAAGTTATGAGACCAATAACTTTTAATGAAACTTGGCTTTCTCACAAGTAGGTCCAGAAGATGAAATAGCAGCCGAAGCTGGAAACAGAACTTTTCTTCTTCCTGGCAGGGATGAAAGAAAGCATCGCTTCAATTAAAAAAGACCCTAATGGAGATATGGTTTGGATTATCAATTTTACACAAATGGGAATTTAGGCATTGTCTCTTTCACCACATGTCTGCAAGCCAGGGCTTCGAACTGTTGCTTGTAGTTCAACCCCCTGCTGAGAATTTGCATTCCCATTCCAGATAGACCGAATCTACCGGTACAGTTTAACAAGCTCCCCACGTGATTCTTGTTAAAATATCGATTCAGATTCAGTAGATCTGGGGTGGAAATGTAAATTTTCAGCAAAGCTTTGAACTGCAAGGGATCATGTTGAAGCCCAGGACCAGGCAAATCCCCATCCTTTTCTGATGGTCTGTCAGACAATTTTGAATGTTGAAGTTTTCCTGATTGTGCTTTTCTGAATTGGATTTTGAACAGACAGTTTTAATAGACCATTGTTGATTGTGCTTGTCATTATGAAGTTTGTACATAATTTTGAAGGTAGGGCACATCTCCAGGAAAGGAAGATGGCAGTATAGCTCTCCTTCTCCCTCTCATGTGGGAGTTCTGAACCTCAGCACTATTGATAGTTTGGGTTGGGTTGCAGAGGGTTTTCCAGTGCATGGCAGGACTTGTTTCGCAGCATCCCTGGCCTCTATCCACTAGATGCCAGTAGCATCCCTAACCCTGTCTTGATCACCAAACAAGCCATCAACTTTTACCAAATGGCCTGTGGGGTAGTATCATTCCTAACGGAGACCCACTCATTCAGTGGTTTCTAATTTGTGGACACTTGTTGATATCTGCATGTCCTTTGTAGGATTCTTGTTTTATGTATATAGAAATCATTTTCCTTTGTAGGATTCTTAAGGAGAGACGGTATCATCTAACTCAACTTGCATCTAATGGTTTATTCCGTCTGTGTTGGAAAAGCCCAGGTGTTAACACACTGAGGAGGCATGCTGTTGGGAAATGCAGGTAAAACTGCTTGGGCAACCATGGAAGCAGCAAGAGAGAGATCATCTCATCCAGCCTCAAGTTTGCACATGGAACTTCTAGGCCACAGGAAAATTGGCGGTGCCTTCACAAGCACTGTTAGTAAAAAAAAGACCTTCGGGTAACTTTTTTCTTGTCACAACTTCTTATGTTGGCTTATATTAATTACCCAGAGATCGTACTGCTATTTGAAATTGCAGGCTTATTTGTATGTTTCAATTCGGCTTTATGTTCAAGTGACTGCCCACTCATTCCCCAACCCAGAAGGTAAACTTGCCTAAGCAGCACTGTTTGAGCCAGATTTGGAGGCTTGGATATCAGACAGGAACCACAGGCCTGCTGTTTCTTAGCTGTATAATAGTTGGGAACCTTTTTTCTGCCAAGTGCCATTTGGATACTTATGACATCACTCATGGGCCATACTGGCCAAGCATTTCATTAACTCACCCATAATGTCTGCTTCTCTTTAGTAAAGCATAGAATATTAGCTGCTATTGATAATTTCATGGGCCTTGTATGGCCTGTGGGCTAGATGTTTCCTACCCGTGTTTGAGGGAATCGCTGACCTCAACAAGCCTCAGTTCTGACTGTGAAAGTAGTAAAATAAATTCCAAACTGATGGGACTAAATGAGCTATGAATAATCACATAATAAGTATCTGTCTAGTCTTGTTTGCCACTATACTTACAGCAAGGAGCCTTGGTTGCCTAGTGGTTAGGTGCTTAGCTGGTAATCAACATGTCAATGGTTCAAACCTACCAGCCACTCCACAGAGAAAGATACAATAGTCTGTTTTAACCTAGCATCCTTGATTACTCTATGGGGCACTTCTACTTTGTCCTGTAAGGTTGTCATGAGTTTCCATTGGCTTTGTAACAATGGCTTAAAAAAATCATAATTATAGCATCCAGATCATTGCCAAACATAATCGATATTAGTGTAGTTAATAATTGAATGAAAACTTTCTTTTGCATCTCTTCCTGATTTTACATCTTTCCTGTTGTAGTTAATACTTTGCTCCCTCTCAGATCCCCTTTTTTCTTGTCTCTGTAGCTGGAAGCAACCAAACCCACTGTCATTGAGTTGATTCCAAATCATAGCGACCCTATTCAGGGTTTCTGAAGCTATAAATCTTTATGGAAGCAGATAGCCTCAGCTTTCACTCAAAGAGTGACTGGTGGATTTGAACCTCTGGTCTCAGTTAGCAGCCCAATGCCTAGCTCACACCACTACCAGAGACCCTGTCTAGAAGCAAGGGGTCATCAAATGTTTGTCTCATACATGAAGATCAAGGCATGGGAATAAGCAATATACCCTCATAATTGTTTTGGGTTTTCCCCCCAGGTACCTCATTTTCCTTTTCTTTCTTTCTTCCCCACCCCCATTTTATTGGGAGCTCTACAGACATTTCAACAATCCATAGTTCAATTAGATCAAGCATGATTGTACAATTGCTTCCACCATCATTTTCAAAACATTCTTCTTGTACTCATTGGTATCAGTTCTCCTTTACCCCCACCCTCCCCCCAAAGAACCCATGTTATTATATTAAATATTATTATTGTTGTTATTCCTTTTCCTCCCAGTATCTTACACCAGTCAATATATCGGTTCACCTGCCTTTCTGTTATTCATTCCCCTTGAGTGGGACCTCATTTTTCATTTTATTAAAACTGTAAGTAACAAAATATTTGCCATTTATACAATCTTCATATGTATAACAATATTAATTATGTTCAACAGTCATAGACATTCCCCAATTTTCCCATCATCCTAACAGAAGCTCACTGACCCCTAAACATTTTAATTTCTTCCTCCCACTTAACCTTGGTAACCACTAATAACATTTGATCTCTGAACATTCACTTATTAATAAGTCCCATTAATATCTTGTAATAATGTCTCACTTGGAAGCATGTTTTCCTTAAGGACATTCCATTCTCTGCAAAGGACTTCATTGTTTATTGTTTTCTGAAACACGACTTTGTGCTAACCCAGCACTGTTTCATTCCTCCTGGATTTAGAGGGGCCTGTTAATACCAAGGGGACAGTGCAAATAGTTAAAGTTGAAGATCTGAATTTATCCACAGGGCCTCAGAGAAATACCTGGTTATCTACACCCCCAAAATCAGCTCCTGAAAATCCAAGGAGCATAGTTCTGTTCTGAAAACATAGTTTACTCCGAATCAGAATTTGCTTGATAGCAGCTGGTTTTTTGACGTCAATGCCAAAAACTAGGCATCGGTCAGAGAGGATGATGATGAGTAGAGAGTCTTAGTTTCAAAGGAGGCACCTGTAATAAAAGGAGGTGCCAGTAAAGCTCCCTGTGCTCAGAGATTCCACCCACTTTGTCCCCAGATTCAAGTGGTAAATCCCTTTAAAAAAAAATCATTTTATTAGGGGCTCATACAACTCTTTAAAAAAAAATCATTTTATTAGGGGCTCATACAACTCTTATCACAATCCATACACACATCAATTGTGTAAAACACATTTGTACATTCATTGCCCTCATCATTCTCAAAACATTTCCTCTCCACTTAAGCCCCCCGCATTAGGTCCTCATTTTTCCCCTCCCTCCCTGCTCCCCCCTCCCTCATGAGCCCTTGATAATTTAGAAATTATTATTATTTTGTCATATCTTGCCCTGTCCGACATCTCCCTTCACCCACTTTTCTGTTGTCCACCCCCCAGGGAGGAGGTCATATATAGTTCCTTGTAATCGGTTCCCTCTTTCCAACCCACGCTCCCTCCACTGCCATTCACACCACTGGTCCTGTAGGGGGTAAATCCCATTTATGAGAATACATTCAATCAGAGAAGGATAAGACATATAATTATATTGTTTATCATGACTACAGATGGAAACAAAGAATGTAAGAAGAAAAACTCCGAAGGTGAACAGACGGCTGACATCTCTCGGCTCATCTGAGCTGCCCTGGAGAAGACACCAGGCTAGTCAAACATTACAGTTGGTCGTAGGAGGCCATCCTAGACCTTCAGAATGCATGGGAGGCAGCGGAAATCTCTGGAACAGCAGCATACACAGCCAACTTTTATGACATATACTGCATGCTCCTCTCAGCTGTTTTAGCATCAATAATATCAACTTTTAGACAAATGATTCTCTCTGGGGACTAAGTTCTGAGACTCACTCCTAATCTTCTTTCTTTGAAGTATCCAAGAGCTTAAAGGCATGCATCAATATCTGGGCCTTTAGCCTTTGAGGGAGGGGACATAAGATGAATCCGTTGGGGAGCAGAGAGAGACAATGAGCACTCACACTCTCACCGGCTGGCTGCTTCTCTGCATTCAGGTTCTAGCATCACCGCCACCACTCCCTCCCCTAAATGGCCATCTGCCCACATTGGCTGAGAATTACCTGAGGATCATGATGTCTCTTAAGGAAATGGTCACCGGGCACCTCCAACTCCAACAGAGGCAGCACACGGGTCTTTCCTTTCAGGAACAAAACCAAACCCAGCCAAACAAATAAATAAAGCACTTAACCCACCCACCCACCCCCCGCCAAATATGTACAGAGTATGGAATAAAGAACATAGACTTTAGCTAGATTTTTAAAAACTCAATTAATGGTATTTGTTGTATCATGTCAGGTGCCATCGAGTCATAGTCACAGTTCCAACTCATAGCAACCCCATGTCCAACAGAGCAAAGCACTGGTCAGTCTGGGGCCATCCTCACAATTGTTCCTATGTGTGAGCTCATCGGAACTTGGAATGTACAAAGTATGAATCAAGAAAACTGGAAGTCATCAAAAATCGCTGAAGACAAAATGGGTGCATAAGCAAATGTGGTGAAGAAAGTGGATGGTAACCGGCTAGCAAAAGATATAGCATCTGGGGTCTTAAAGACTTGCAGGTAAACAAGTGGACATCTAGCAGGGAAGCAACAAGCCTACATGGAAGAGCACACCAGCCTGTGTGATCATGAAGTGTTGCCGAGACCAGGTAACAGGCATTAGAAGATCCCAAATAAACAAACAAACCATATTGTTAACAATGAGGGGAGTGAGAGCAGAGACCCAAAGCCCATCTGTAGACAATTGGACATCCCCTCACAGAGGGGTCACAGGGAAGGGATGAGTCAATCAGTGTGCAGCAAAGCACTGATGAAATACACAATACTCCTCTGGTTCCTTGAGGCGTCTTCCCACCCCCCATCATGACCCTAGTACTGCCTTTCATTGCGGGCTGGACCAGAGCATGTGTACAGGTACAGATAAGACATAAGCACTTACAGCACACAGAATCCAGGAACAGGAATGGGAGTAGCAATATCAGGAGGGCAGGGGAAAGGGGGAGAGGAGGAGGAAGGGGGAACTGTCTCATCACCATCACCACTCAGAGGGATGAACAACAGAGAACCATGCAGGAAGGGAGAGAGTGGTTGGTGTAAGATATGAAAATAATAATCATTTATAATTTATCAAGGGGCCATGAGAGTGGGGTAGTAGGGGAGGGGAGGAAGAAGAGCTGACGCCAAGCACTCAATAGAAAGTAAATGTCTAGAAAATAATGATGGCAACATATGTACAAATATGCTTGATACAATTGATGTATGCATTGTTACAAGTGCAGTAAGGGCCCTCAGTAAAATATTTTAAAATAATAATAATGAGTACAAGAGAAGAAAATATTCTAAAATTTATTGTGGTATGATTATACAAATCTTCTAATGACTGAACTATTGAAGTGTATCATATCTGAATTATATGTCAATAAATTATTTTTTAAAAATCATTTCATTGGGGGCTCTTACAGCTCTTATCACAATCTATACATACATCCAATGTGTCAAGCACATTTGTACATATGTTGACATCATCATTTTCAAAACATTTTATATTTGAGCCCTTGATATCAGTTCCTAATTTTCCACCTCCCTCACAAACCCTTGATAATTTATAATTTTTTCCCCATGTCTTACACTGACCACTGTCTCCCTTTACCCACTTTTCTGCTGTCCATCCCCCGAAGAAGGGGTTATATGTAAATCGTTGTGATCAGTTCCCCCTTGGTCCTCCCACCTTCCTCTTCCCCTCCTATATCTCTATTCTGATTATTGGTCCTGTGGGGTTTATCTGTCCTGGAATCCCTGTGTTGTGAACTCTTATCTGTAGCAGTATATATGCTCTGGTCTAGCCAGATTTTTAAGGTAGAATTGAGGCCATGATAGTGGGGGAGAGGAAGCATTAAAGAACTAAAGGAAAATTGTATGTTTCATCAGTGCTATACTGTACCCTGACTGTTTGTCTCTTCCTTGTGACCTTTCTGTAAGGAGATGTCCAATTGTTTACAGATGGGCTTTGAGTCTCCATTCTGCACACCGCCTCATTCACATCGATACAATTTTTTGCTCTGGGTCTTTGATCCCTGATACCTGATCCCACCGACAGCTCATGATCACACAGGCTAGTGTGCTTCTTCCATGTGGGCTTTGTTGCTTCTCAGCTAGATGGCTGCTTGTTTATCTTCAAGCCTTTTAGAAACCAGACACTATATATTTTGATAACTAGGCACCATCAGCTTTCTTTACCACCTTTGCTTATACACCAATTTTGTCTTCAGTGATCGTGTTAGGAAGGTGAGCATCACAAAGGATTATTAGAACAAAGTGATTGCATTTTGTCCCATTTACAAGGGAGTACTTGAGTAGAGACTCAATGTTCATTGGCTACCTTAATACTTAACATATAAAAATGTGTACATATATCTATTTCCCTATCATAATATATAAATATATTTACATATGTACATGCCTGTAGTTAGATCTCTATAAATTTCCTTTGTGTCCTACATCTTTACTCTATTTCCTTTTACTTTCCTCTTGTCCCACTCTCATGTTTGGCCTTCATTTGGGCTTCAGTAATTCTCCCTTGGTTTAAGCCCCTTGATTAAGTCCCACCAGGTATCCTATGCCCTTCTCAAAATTGATTTTAGATCACTTGTTCACTTGTCGCTGAGTTGGTTGACAACCCCCTTCCTTTCTCCCTCCTCTCCCTCTCCCGTGTCCCCACCGGAACTATCAGTCCCATTGTTTTCTCCTTTGGATTGTTTATCCCGCCTATCTTAAACATGCAGAGATAATAATAAGCACCAAAAACAAGACAAAGTCAAATAAAACAGCAAAAGAAAATAAAACAAAGTAGCAACAACAAAACCAATGACAAAAAAAGAAAAGCCTATAAATAGTTCCTGGTCTGTTTGTTGAACTTTACCAGTGTTTTCCAGTGGAGTCTGATGGGATGCCATGCTCATGGCCCCAAAATCTATTTTTGGTATTCCCTGGGAACTTCATTGCTTTGCTCCCTTTGCTATTCTGTTCCATGCCCTTAGTGTTTTTCCCCAGTGGTAAGATTGGGCACAATTCCCACACTGTGTCTCCAGTGTTGTTCCCTGTAGTGCTATGGGTCAGTGAGGGACGTCGTGACTGTGTCTCATAGTGGGGCCAGCACTATGGTCCTCTGTGCATTGGCTGGTCTGAGCAGGAATATCATCCTCAGGACTTGGTGGGCCAGGCTGTGTTCCATTCTCTCTCCTCTCTTCCTTTGCTCCTGTGTGCTCTGATTAGATGTGCCCCACTCCCTGAGCTGTAGCTTCAGTGCTGTCCTCTGAAGTGCATTCTTGAGGGGGGGACCCACATAGTTAGGATTGGGATTGGCTGCTGGTATGTTGTATTCATATCTTGACATATAGAGTTGAAGGGTTAAAGCCTGGTCCCTTTCTCCGGCTCCTGTGGAGATATGAACTATACTGCCCCCCTTGGGTGGGTTAGTGCCCTGTTCATCCCCTACCCGTGTTTCCCCCCCCCCCTCTTTCTTTTCCCCTCCTATTTGAAACTTTAACATAGAACCAAGATACTGAAAGTCATAGGAGTAATTTGTCAGAAAAGTTCAATGCTTAAAAAAGCTCTCACCGCTTTATCCCTAAATGTATCCTCTAAGCCATTTACTAACTTCTAAGACCGCCTATGTCTGAAATCCTATGCTTCCTCACCTGCCAGTACAGCCTCTGGATCCTTACACTATATCAGGCATCAATACATTCTAGACCACATCCTAGACTGACCTACCCCCTGTTTTGTGAATAAAGCTTTATTGGAAACCAGTCATGCAATTCATTTACATAGCTTTGTGTCTGCTTTCACACTGCAACAGTAGAGTTGAGTCATTATGACAAAGATTGCATGGCTCACAAAGCATGAAATATTTACTATTTGGACCTTTACAGAATAAAATTTCCAACCCTATCCTAGAGTCATGGTTATATAATACCAATAGCAACTATCAGCATACATAATATCAGCATACATATCAGGTTATATAATACTAATAACAACTTTGCACTCTGAAATCCTTCATGATATCTGTTCTCTCCAGTGAGTAGAAGGGGGTAAAAAACCAGCATTTATTAAGCTGCAGTTCTTATCTGGGAAACAGCATGCATTTTCTTATTTGTAACAAACTGAATAGGCAAGTACCATCCCTTTTGTAATAGATTGGGAGCAGACTCAGGGAGGTAACCTTTTTTAATGGATTGGGAGCAGATTCTGAGAGGGAATGTTGTTTGTACAAGGTTACACAGTACAGAGCTAGGATTTGCATTCAAACTCTCTGATTCAAAGGTGAGTATTGATCCTACTGGTTAAGGATTTGAGTTCTGCAATTACACAATCTCAGTTCAAATTCTAGCTCTCCTTGTGAGTTGGGCAAGTGGCTTAATTCTGCGCCTCAGTCTCTTCCCCTGTGCTGTGGGAAGGAAAATCACACTTTCCTCTTGGGGTTCTTATGAGGCATAAATTATTTAATCCACATAAAACTCGGTAAATTTTCATTGTTACTGTTTCATGGGGTAGGACAGGAGAGGATCAAGGTTAGCTTCTAAATTTCTAGCTTAAAGAAGTTAGGCTGATGCATTTGTCTTTTCATGTATATAAAGGGAACCCGCTGGGGGCAGGAGATCTTTTCCTGTGCCTCCAGTGCCTATGACAACATATCTAATCAATACTTACTGGCTAGTTGGAAGCAGAATTGGGAAAAGAGATATATCAAGAATGAGTTTTTCCTCGGGAAAAAAAAAAGCTACAAATTCTGACACATGGTTTGCAGTAGTGCATGGCTGGGACTAAGGTGAGATCAGTGAGATACCCATTTGGGCTCAGTACTTAAGGGTGTGGCAAAAAGGGTCAGAAAGATTCATCATATTTCAAATCAATATTTCAAGAATAAAAATTAATGCAAAAAGTCTATGATGAACAAAATATTTAAAATGCAAATATAAGATTTGATGATACCTTGTGTGTGTGTTTAATTTTTTATTGTGATTTTGGAGAGCATTTACAAAGCCTATCAGTTTTCCATTCAGTAACCCATACACGTTTTGCGCCATGACATTGACTGCCACAATGTCACAGCACTCTTCCCACTTCCTCCCTCTGCTTCCCATTTCCATTCCATCTTCTTCCCATTCTTTCATACTGAGCATTCTCATTACGAAAATGGTCACCTTTGATTCCGTACTGTTGGTTGTTCTAAGGGGTGCCTACCTTCTGGTGTTATTGTTCACCTTTGAGGACTATCTATTGTTGGCTGAAAGTTGAACCCCCAAGGATGACTTCAATTCTGGGCTTATGACTCAGAGTAGAGTCACAGGAGTTTCATCAGTATCTATCAGACCAGTAATTCTGATCTTTTCATGATGTTGAGCTTGGCTATGTGTTTTTTCTCCCACTCTAATCAGTACATCCTTTGTTATCTCTTTCACGCTGGTATGCAGTGGGAGCCAGGCAGCATCTTGTCCTTTTGATCAAGATGTTGTGGAGGCTGAGATTTGAACCAACTGCTTTACACCATCGGTGATTGTCTTCACGTTTAGATAGGGAGGGAGAGACTAACATTGACATGCCATTGCTTTGAGACAGTCATTTAACCTTCCCCCCTCCAAAATTACAAACATTTTTAACGATATCTTTTGATCAATGGGTCCAGTTGTATTAATTTAATTGATCACGCTAAAGGTCACACACTTTGCTTTGTCTTGTCTTTGATTGGACTCCATCACTGTAACCAATCAGAATTTTGAGTCTGAAGTTTCTCCTTTGGCATTATAGATGTGGGTTAGGCTCCTCCGTGGGATTCATGAGTTTCATACCTTGGGGGGTTTATGTTTTTCCCATTTGAATGACATACTTGCTTCAGTAAATCTCTTTAACTTTTTACACTGAATAATAAGAAGAAAAAAGAATGTGGATTTGAACTACATAAGTTGTTTCTAGAATGAACCAATGTAAATGACTTGATCAGTCTGGGTGTCTGACTTTTGCTCCAACTTCAGACAACACCACCTTTGCATGAAAATTTACTTACCCTCCAACCCAAGATGAGTGCCTTAAAACAATAAACCATTATTATCCATCATGATTTTCAAGTTTTCAATTTTCTTGGCTCTAAAATCAAAGCACACGAAAGCAGCAGTCGCCAAGAAATCAACTATGTATTACATTATGCAAATCTGCCACAAAAGATCTCCTTAGAGTGTTAAAAAAACCCACAGATGTCACTTTGAGGACCAACGTGCCTGACCCAAGTTATGGTATTTTCAATGGACTCAAAGGCATGTGGAACCTGCCATCTGAGTTAAGAAGACTGAAGAAAAATTCCTGCCTTCGAATTATGGTGTTGGCAAGAAATACTGAATGTACAATGGATTTTCAGAAGAACAAATAAATATACCTTGGAAGAAATATCGCTCTGATGTTCTTGAAAGATGGGTACGATGAGACTTAGTCTCAGGTACTTTGAGCGTATTATCTGGAGCAATCAATCCCTGGAGAAGGGCATCAAGCTTTGTGAAATATCAGGTCAGGACAAAAGATGAAGACCCTGGCTACAATAATCTACACTGGCCAAACAACGTATTCAACCGTGGCATTAATTGTGAGGTTGGTGCAGGGCTGGGTCATCATGATGTTCAGTGGAGACACTCTGACTCAGAACAGAGCAATACCAACAGCATGATTCTCCATGTTGGTTGGAGTCTCTTAGGTAATCACCTTCTGCTTTGGGTGGTGGTCCCTGAAGTTACCTAGGGATCCAACTCCACTGGAACCAATAGGAGTCTCTCTCACACGTTTGGCTTCTGGCGCTTGCTGTGGGCTGGGAATGGTTGCCAGAGGGTCTAGCATCTCCGTCATGTGGCTTATCCACCTGCTTCAGCTTTTCATAGGGTAGTAAAAGGGCTCCAAGAGGAAACAAACAGTAGCAATCCATTCAAGGTCAGTCCTTAGAAGTTCAAGAAGGACACTTCTGTACCTTTGGCTTCTGTACCTTAGTGGGCAAATCGAATCTCCCAAAGTCAAGAGGGAAAGGGAATAGAGAAATGACCATAAATTTGCAGTCATCTGTAATTCAGCCAAACGAAGCAGCTGCCATGGAGCTGACTCGGACTCCTGGTGACCCCGTGTGTGTCACACTAGAACTGTGTTCCATATGGTTTTCAATGCCTACGTTTTCAGAAGTAGATCACAAGGACTTTCTTGTAAGGTGCTGTGGGTTAACTTGAACCCCCAACTTTTGGGTAAGCAGCCAAGGATGTTGATGGGTTTGCATCAGCTAGGGACTCTATCTTTAATCCCCTAACCTTAAATTCCCTGGCCCCTTCCCTGACTTCACCCTTGAACACTTTCCTTCCCAGAAAAGACACCCCTATTGCTCTGTCTGTGACGTTTTCTAGGTTTTACATTTTACCAAGGCAATCATTCAGAAAGGTTGGGGAGAAATTATTACCACTCCCTCTCTGTAACCTTTCCTTGAACTTCCTAAAACAATTTCAACCTTCTTCTCACATCTGCTCCCTCAGGTCTTCCTTCTCTGGCTTGAAATGACTCCCATCAGCCCTTCAGGACATCAGGTTGGTAACGTAGTAGAACAGGGAAAAAAGAGGGAGATCTTTGACCAGATGGATCAACACAGTGGCTTCATCGGTGGGCTCAAGCATAAGGACAATTATGACGATGGCACAGGACTGGGCAGTGTCACTATGAGTTGAACCGACCCAACAGCACTGGACAGCAACAATAACAGCCCTGCAGATTTCCATTTAGGAACCTGCATTACTCCAACCACACTAGCCCTGTGCTCTCATAGCATCATGACTTAACCCGCTTCCAACCCACTGAACCAATAACGGCATTTCTTCACTCAGTTATCAGCAGCTGATAGCACTAATGGCTCACTTATTGCTTATTCCCAATAAATGAGTTTCTTGGTCGCAGAGATTATACATCATTTGCTGTTGTGTCCTCAACATCTTACAGGGTGCCTGACAATTGGTGCTCAATAAATTGAAAATGTTCTCAATGACCATTTCTTTCTTGCCTGCTCTTAGAATCCGGACCATCAGGAAGGCTAACTGTTGGGGTTTGGAAGAAATCAAGACAAAAGAAAGTCAGTAGATGTCCTCCTGAGAGCATGGATGGCAGGTTGACTTCTCGCCCTAAAGGGCCATGGAGAGAGCTAAGACCAAGATGCTGAACAAGGCACATAGCTGGCTGAGTCCCAAATCCTGAGTAGGATCTAATGAAGCCCCGGCACTTGGTGTCCCAAGCTGTGGGAAAGATTTAAACTCCACTAAAAGTTTCATTCTTGTCCAAGAAGACCTTCCTCCTCGCCATGGCTCTGAGACTCTAACAGGGAAGGGAGGGAGGGCCACCAAGAAGGTCATGCATTTAGGCTGCCTTTGACTATTGCCCTTCCAAAGCAAACACAGGTGAGTTTGTAAAAGCAGGCCCATAGCAAATGAAGTCAGAGCAAAGCAGTGACCCTAGCAGCTCTCCAATCCTTCCTCCTTTTCCAAAGGCCTCTGGGGCCTGACATCGCTGTCAGGTCAGGGAGTCCACCCACATGATGACGTATTTCCAAGCCGCCATGGCCCTGCGTCTATAAATGCTGCCTCTGCTTGCCTTTGATCTTTGAGCTGGTAGAAGTGAGGGCTTATCCAAAGCAGTTCTACCTGGCTCAATAGGGGGCCTCCCCAGCCGCCAGGACCAGGGCAATACAGGCAGCACCCACGTGGGGGTCCTCTTGCAAGACAGTTGTTCTTGGTCTGTGGGTTTCTAAGCATTTCCTTTGCAGATCCTGCTTTCCTATGCCACTTTCCCCTACTTGCTTCCCACTAAGTGACCCCCTACACCCTCCACTCAGAACCTCAACCCCTTACCTCTTCTGAACAAAATGCCATTGTGTGGGTTCAGCTCTTCTTGCTTCCAAGCCCTCAGAGTAGGGGTCAAGGTGATCTGAGCTGTAACGTGGTTGTAGCGGGGGAAGGAGACAGCAAGAGTAAAAGCTGCTCTTTCTGTACCTTCTCCGGCCCTGCACTCACACGTCAACATTCGTCACATGCAAACAGCCATGCTCTTCCCAACATGATACATTTCACATCAGTCCTGCTGACTCGGGCTTACTGATAACCCGAGAGCATTTCCTTTGTTAAGCTCCACTCTGATGATCATACTTTTTGTTGAACTGACAGTAGAACTATCCCATAGCTGATGACCCAAATCCAATCTAATGCACAACTGCCCAAATTATTCATAGTGAGGGTAAGTACAGGTGCCCTTATCAAGGTCACAAAATATTTCAGTCCCTGAAACCAACCCCTCATTAGACCAGAGAGATGTTACTCATGTTGTGCTCTGTGTGCTTGATTGTACCTGGAAGTGAGAAGGCACATACAATATAAGGGACAGTACAGACCTGGGCCACTCCACAATGAGTCTGGGGCCTTCAATGAGCAAGCTGCGGGATTTCATTTGTGATCCAACCAGTCTCTACCATGAAGCATGGTAATTGGAAGGGAGACTAGGAGAAGTCTGAAGTCTAGAAACTCAATCTGGGTTGGGCCTCAAACTGCTAAGCTGTACACATTCCCCACAATGCCCTTTGATGAAGGCCTTGAGTTTTAGCGACCAATTGCAGCTCTCCAGGGGTCCTCAAAGAAAAATGGGAGGTGCTTGCTAGACCAAAACCTGTGTGGTAGCACCCTGTGGAAGAAGGAGTTGTCACCACTGGAGAGCGGCAGGCAAAGAGAGAGTCCCTTGGAGGGTTACTCCCCAGTTTGTACACACTTCCTTCCAGTAATGAGACAGAGCACTCTTATCAGCTGAAGAATTCAGCCAGTTAGTCAGGGTCGCATACCACATGGTGGCTGGGCCTGACTGGCTGTCTAGCATCGAACAGGCTGGTCTTTGTTCCTGTGTAACTGAGGGTGTTGCTCACGGTTGGTGGATCCAGGGTTGGTGCAATTATAAGATTTTTTTAAAGGTAGAGAAATTGTATCTCCCATCTTGGACTTTGGGAAAATAAGCTGAATCAGGGAGACTGCTGTTGAAAGAAGGGTAAGCAGAGTCATTTTCATTACTGCCCACCCTTCTTCCCCAAAGGAAACCTTCCTAATGCTGAAGGACTCATCATTGGTGGCAAAGCACCGTATCTGACCATTCCCTTTCCTCTTGTAACTTCTCCTGCTGAGAGTTCTTCATTCCACAGCCTCGATATTTGATCATTCATCCAGCCATCTATACTAGGGCTCAGCAAACGGTGACTTGAGAGCCATGTGTGGCTCTCTCAGTACATACAGGTGGCTGTGAAGTCAAATGGAAAAACATTAAAGGATAGTATTTAGATAAGGGAGGGTCACTTTGTTTTGAAATATATATTTATGACTCCTGAATCATTTTTAAATTGCTGTGAGGACAGGATTGGCTCCTTTACCTCAAAAGTTTGCTGGCCTCCGGTCTATATAATAAGTATTTGTTGAATATTTGCTAACTGCCACCCAATGATGAACATGAGAGATAAGGTACCTGCTCTCATGAAATTCACATGCTATTGGAAGACATGGCCAATAAACAATTAAGCAAAATATGAAAATAATAATGACAAGATTAGGATAAGTGTCCCAGAAGAGAAAATCAAGGGAATGGGAAGGGATATAAGGCCTAGAGAAGTGATTCCCAAAGAATAACATTAAAACTGAGAGCTAAATAACCAGAAGGAGCCAACCTAAATCGAAGCTTGGCTTCAAAGCTTGTGAAGAACATTCCAGGCAGAGATAAGTGAAGTGTTCAGTGAGTATTAGCTTGGTGAGGGTGGAGGACACAAAGACAGAAAGAAGAAGGTGAGTGTGAAAAAGTAAGGTGACATTTTCAAAGTGTATTTGTTTACATGAAATACCACACAACGCCGAATGCAGTTTGAGACAGTCCTGGAGTGGTATAAAGTGTTCACGAGCTTGGATGGCAATTCAAAAGTTGGAAGGTTTGAGTCGACCCAAAGCCAACTTGGAAAAAAGACCTCACAATCGGTTAGGAAAATGAAGTATTAAAAACTTTATGGACTATATAGCTAGCTCATTAAAAGATCATAATGATTTATTCAAGGCAAACATTCTTTACTAAGTAAGATACATTATTGTTTGATTTTTTAAAAGACTGGAGGGAATAATTGTGGTTTCCAGTTTAAAGATGATCACAGGGCAATAGTTTTGAGATGTTCAATTAGTGCATCTAGAAATTCTGATTTCTATAAGTTTAAAGTTCATTCTACATTTACCCTCTTTTGATTATTTGACTGATATGTGCTTCTATAGAATCTTTGATAAAATGTTTGGAAAAGGTAGCTAGGCATATTTCTGGTCTCATAAGAACAGGAGGTAATTTTTCATATAGTCCATAAATACAATATTCTACATTCTACTTTGGTGAGCAGCGACTGGTGTGAAACAATTAGTTCAAAGGTCTAATGCACATATTCACCTTGGCCTCCACAACCTTGAGACCATAAGAACTAGATGGTGCCTGGCTACCACTACCATTTGATCCAAAAATAATCACTATGTAGGGTCCTGCATAGAGTGGGAGAAACAAACAAAAATCCTTAAAAATGAGCAGATTGACTGATCTATTAGAGACTTGTAGAACCTACAACCCTGTGGCCTTTAGTGACTCATTCGACTTGAAACTGAACTCACCATCTTGGCTGAACTTTCAGCCAAATAATAGGCAGGTCTATAGAATGAGCAATAGCAACAGGGAGGTAAGCATTCCTTAGAACAATGAAACATTTATGATCCAAAGGGCAGCATTCTGCTGCCCAAAGACAAAATTCAGAAAGCAGAAAGGAACAGAAAAGGATCGAGCGGAAGGTTGCTATTGCATTGTGGGTACTACAATCCACATCACACAAACACGTATATGAATTGTTGAATGAACTTTCAATTTTCTCTGTGAACTCTCACTCAAATGGTCACTAAAAGTTAAAAAAAAAGATAAAAAACTATATAGAATTATGTTATCAGGAGAGACGAGTCTTTGGAAAAGAACACCACTCTTGGTAAAGTGGAGGGGCAGTGAAGAAGAGGAAGAGCCTTAACAAGATGATTGGCACATTAGGTGCAATAACGAGCTCAAACAAACAACTGTTTGGCGGATGGCACAGGACAAAGGACTACGCAGTGCTTCGTTCGTTTGTATGTCGGGTCACTATGAGACAGAACACAATAAATGGCACCTAACCACATCAGCAACATTTAGAATCAAATGAATGACAGCACCTCAAACAGCTAGAGACAAAACTTAGGAAGCAGCAACTTTATTATAATCGTAATCAATGCCCATGAGCTGTACATGTGGAAACTGTTTTGATGTGTATATTTTCAATAGTAACAACAAAGTAAAATATTTTAAAAAGGGAAAAAATCGGCCATTGGAAACTCTATTTTTTACTAGATAGACAAATTGGAATCAACTCCGGGATAGTAAGATGAAGTAAGCCAACATATAGGGATTCCCCCAAACCTAGTTTAAAAGTGTTGGTTAAGGTTCAACTGCTGATTCTCAGACTCTCTAATCATACCTGGCATTTGTTTGAATCCACTAAAATCTGCTGTCTACAAAATCATTCCCATTCATAGGCACTCAGAATGGGGGGGGGGGATGTTGAGTAGCGTACCCCAAGTGGCACTGGGGTGACATCTCCCTGAACAAAGATCCTCCACCCTGAAAGGTTTGTGGGCCAGGCAGTCTCCTGCTGTGGATCCTGCTCGCAGGCTGACTGCAGGCTTTCCCCAGCTGCTTGCTGCTGAGCCGGCGCAGAACACGTTTCAAACCAAGAGACTTTGAAGTATGTGTTCCCTTAAGGCTTCACAATGTCAAGCTTCATAACCCAAGAACTGGCTTCCTACTTTAAATTGCTCATAATTTGAAACATGCAAACATTTCCACTTTGTCAAGCAGGGCTACCAAACATATTATTGCTGGAACCTACATGTTTTATGGTCTCCCTACAACCAGGGAGCTGGGTTTTATTAAAATAGGCTATTAAGAGGCTCAACTCATTATGGAATCTTCCAGGCCCCCAGAATAAAAGAGTTTTGTTTATTCTAAGGGCAGGGGGAAAACGCTGGGAAGAGGGTGGTGAATGAGTGGTGTGTGTGTGTGTGTGTGTGTGTGTGTGTGTGTGTGTGTGTGTTTTCACAGTGAGCAAGTGAGGAGAAAAACATCATCTTCCTCCCAAGGAGCGGTTGGTAGTTTCGAACTGCGGACTTGGCAGTTAGCAGCCCAACTTGTAACTACGACACTGCAAGGGATGGCACAAATTATACGGGCAACTCCTCTGGAGTCACTTTTCATCCCTCAGACCTTTATTAATTATCACCTGGATGCTGGGAAGGGAAATAGACTAACTTCTCAGAAGGCCCCCAGGGTCTAGAGTGAAGCATACGGTTACCACTTGCCAATTACCAGCGGATGCCAAGTTCATTCTGACTTATGGTGAACCCAATGTCAGAGAGGAGCCCTGGTGGCATAGGTCAGCAGTTCAAAACATCGGCCAGCTCCTCAGGAGAAAGATGAGGCTTTCTACTCCTGTAAAGGATTACAGTTTAGGAAACCCGCAGGGACAGTTCTACCCTATCCCATGGGGTCACCTTGAGTCAGAATGGACTCGGTGGCAGCGAGTTGAGGAGTGGCAGAATAGAACTATGCTCCCTAGGGTTTCAAGGACTGATCTTTGAAAGTAGATGAGTTGGCCTTCATTCTAGGGCACCTGTGCATGGACTTTAACCTCTAATGTTTCTTGGTTAACAGCCAAGCCTGTTAACTGCACTGTCTATTGGAATTGCCAATCAGTACCTTTCACCTCTACAAGCCCAATGCCTAAAACATTGACTGACCCTATGAGTGCACCCAATAAAAATGGGTTTACAAATGGATTAAATTTGAATAAACAGGGAAAGGTAGAAGAATAGATGGATGGATGGGCAGACAAATGAACTTTAAGAAACTTTCTCTAGAAAATCTTTCATAGTACTTTTAATTTTACACTCTCATTCTCACTTGCTTTGATTTTTTTCCCCTTTGGTCTGTCTGGGCATGGGGAAAAGAGGGTTGGGAAGTAAGATCTGGCCATGGAGGGGGTCGGAGTGGTGTTAACAAGCTATAAATGACCTTCCCTGGCCCATTCAGGCATAACTAATGTCCCCAAATTGCCTACAGTCAAAACTGCCAATTCCAAACTGATTGCGATGAATCAGGCTCCCCCTCGCTGCAATAATGTGATCAATTTCTCATTTCGCTGAATAAATAAGCTGGAAGATGGGGAACTGTCTCTGACCCACCGTTAACCTTCTGCCTCATTATTCATATCAGACCTATGACATGCATGGAAGAAATCCCTGGTTCAATTTTAGCTAATTATTTGTTAGGACTGAAGGCGCTGTGAACTGTTACTGATGGTACAAGTGCCCAGGGACCTCAGGGCTGGGAAGCCTTTGTCTAGAGGAGGAAGGTTGACAACCGCCTTCTTTTCTTTCTCTGGCCATAAGTCCTGGTACTTGGACCCGTGTGTTTGTCTCCAAGTGGGATATCCAATAATTTATGACATCTTTGACTAGTACTGTTAATGCCACATCTTTGGACCACATTTAGCGAACAGCATGCACATGATCAATTCTTTTGCAGGGACTAAATCCTACATAGTAGTTACAAGTTGTGCTGTTAACTACAAGGTCAGGAGTTCAAAACCACCAGCTACTCCTTGGAAGAAAGATGGGATTTTCTAATCCCATAATTACAATCTCGGAAACTTGCAGGGGTAGTTCTGCCCTGTCTGATAGGTCAGCATGAGTCAGCATCAGTGCAATAGCAGTGAATGAGTGCCATTCACTTGGCCCCATGTGGCATTGTTCTTGTAGACAATGAGAGACCAGAATGCTGTGTGTGACTGAATGATTTTCTTTTTTTAGTGAGAAAGTGTTGTTGGATGCCATTGAATTGATCCTGACTCATGGCAATCCCATGTGAAAAACAAAACTAAAAACTGCTCCATAGGGTTTTTTTGGTTGCAATCTATACAGAGGTAGTTCACCAAGCCTTTCTTCCACAGTGGGTTCAAATTGCCGATCTTAAGGTGAGCAGCCAAGCACTCAACTGTTATGCATGTGTAATGGGCAGGATGAAGCTCATGTGCGCTATAGGTAGTGCTGCCTCTATAGATGCTCAAGGTCATCTGGCTAGTCTAGAGGGTAATGGGAGCTTTCCTATAGGAGATTACCTTAGCTAGGCTTTCTGGGAGAGGTCCATTGGCTCAGCCTGTGAATCCTGGTGCTTGCTTCAGAGTGGGGCCTGGATAACAGGGCTGTGATTGGCTGTTCTTCCCAAAGGTCCATCTGAAAATCACCCTGGATGACCCGCAAGACTATAGAGCACAGCTAAGTTTAGGTGCATTTTTGTTTCCTTAAGAGAATAAGCACCACTCATCTGTCAGTTTGTTGTACTGTGGTAGTTTACAAGTTGCTATGAAGTGGGAAACTTTGCCACTGATAGTTCCAATAACAGCATGACCACCCAGGGCGGATAGGTTTCAGCAGAGCTTCCAGACGATGACAGGCTACCCCTGAGTTGGACCCAACTCAACAACAACCAACAGTAACTAACACCAACAAAGAGCATAAAGGCTTTGTATTACAAACTACTTGTCATATTGTCTTTCTTGGTCCTCCCTGATTTTCAGAGTTCCAAAGAATATCGGGAGACTTATTTAATAAGCATATTCATTCATGTCATTCACTCATTATATGTTTTGAACATGTATCAGGCACTAGGCTAGACCCTGGAGGAACAGAATTATCAGCTTTATTTCTATCCTCGTGTCAGTTTTTCTTTCAATAAGGAGATCAAGTAGAAAGTTCATTTACAGTGCCATTGTGGTGAGGGGTGACTTAAAGGAAATTCAAGAGCTAGTGGGCACAGAGGAGGTGAGAGATTGGAGGGTCAGGAACATCTTCTGGGAGTAACCTTGGAGGATGAAAAAACTGAAACACAGAAGAAGAGGTAGGAAGAGAGATATGTGGGTGGGGAATGGGAATGTTTCACCAGGGAAGGCAGTAGGTAGGATATAGGCTCAAATTTGAAATAGCTCAAACTATCCAATATATAGGGTCACCTTTTAAAAATTCATATCTAGAGCCGGTATTTCTTGAACTTTTTCCTGAGGCCCCTTGAAAGCAAATTATATTTTAGAAGCTACCATTTTTAGAGGCTCTCTCTGGCTGCCTGTGGTTCATGGTATGGAAGAAAGCACAACAGGGTATAGGGCAGCAGGAATCGATTATGCCTTCAGTAAAGTAGAGAAGCCTTGGTAGCTCACCAACAACAGAGTTAGTGGTTCTAACTTACCAACTCTCCTGTGGGAGAAACATGAGGCTAACTGCCCCTGTAAGTTGGATATGCTGAGGAGTAGTTCTACTGTGTCCTATAATGTCAATATGAGTTCGAGTTCACTCAATGACAGTACATTTGGATTTTTGGTTTTCCATAAGGCATGGACAAGATGGTATTACCTCCTTTCAGATGCAAATAGAGTTTCAGAGAACCAAATGTCTTGCTCAAGAGTCACCAATCAGTAGAAAGTTGAGTTCCAGCATGGGCCATTTTGCTGTTTTCCACATAGAAATTCTATTTGGAAAATGGAGACGTTCCAAACCCAATGTCCAGTACGTGAAGCCCAAGGAAAGAGGAAGAATGTGTAACACTTAAAAACAACATGGCTACTTGAGGACCAAACTTTCTGCAGCTCTTTGGCAAAAGAGATAAGGACCCAACATCTTAGTCAATCGAACACAAACATCCATCTACTGCCCTAAATTAGCCAATGGAAACAAACCCGGTCTGACTTGTTTGCTTTAAGCCAGTGGTTCTCAACCTGTGGGTCGTGACCCCTTTGGGGGTCGAACGACCCTTTCACAGGGGTTGCCAAATTCATAATAGTAGCAAAATTACAGTTATGAAGTAGCAATAAAATAATTGTATGGTTGAGGGGGTCACGACCACACGAGGAACTGTATTAAAAGGTCGTGGCATTAGGAAGGTTGAGAACCACTGCTTTAGACACATCACCAGCAGGGGTCAATCTCTAAAGGAGGATATGATATTTGGTGAAGTAGAGGGCCAGTGAGGCCAAGAGAGACCCTCAAATGAGATGGATTGGCCCAACACCCACATCGATGAACTTGAACATTCCAGTGAACATGAAGATGATTTAGGAAGTGCTTGGTTCTGTTGTACATAAAGTCTCCATGTGTCAGAGTTAACTTGATGGCATCTATCCATCTATCTAGGGTAACCTTGGATGTTTGAGCTATATTAAAATCTTCTATCCCTAAGCCATGGTAAAGTGGTACAAATTCCTGCAAGTATAGTTTTGCTTAAGATTCACCATCCAGTAGGTTCAGGCTGTACTAACCCACGTGAGAAAGACCGCCATCCACGTCCATATAGATTGCAGTTTAAGAAACCCTATGAGGCAGCTTTATGTTGTCACATCAGGCCACTCTACGAAGGAATCAACTCAATAGCACCCTCAACAATAGCAACCTGGCTGTGAGGAGGGCTGGCCTGGGTATATTTCTCTCTCTCTCTCACCTTTAAGGTCCCCTTCAGAAGGTTGAATTCTCCCAAATAGTCAAGACAAATCTTTCCTACTAAGTTTGCAATGTTGTAAATCAAGTCCTTCTCCTTGATCAATCCAGGAAACAACCGAGTCCCCATTTAGGCAGGAAGTGAGCTGTGACCACGTTCATGTGAAAATAAAAGTAGTCTTTCACTCTGCCATTCAGTGCCTGCTCTGACCCAGAACCGGGGATTGGTCACGGAAGACTTTAGCGGCTGTTTTCCATGACAACGTTCAGGTATGAGTGTGTTTGTCAATTTCTATGGGACCAAATCAGTTTGTGGAAAACTTGCATGAGTTCCTGAATCTGAGGACCGGGTGTTTAGGGCCAGTGAGATATAAAACAGATTTTCCTGGTAGTGGTAGGAAAATTCTCAGCTCTCGCGGGTCTCCTTTCCGGTCTCCAGTCAGAGCCTCACTTTTTCCATTGCTTATCAATTTCTGATAGGCAAGGACTAATCCAGAATTTGAGGGGGAAGGAAAAACAAAGCATTGCCAGGTTTCCCCACTGCACACATGCACAGACAGACCCCCTGGAGCATGACATCATCAAACTCCGTTACATCCCCTCTCTCCATTGCATGTGTTGACTCTGGGATAGGAAGGGTGCCAAGAAGGAAAGGAAGTCGAATGTGATAGAAGGCTTCAGATACCCTGAGGTTGGCTTTGGCCTCCACGACAGAGAAAGAACATGAAACTTTCTGAAAGACCTCTTGGTAGCTATCAAGTGGAGTTGTTAGTATTAATGCTGATTATGAAATATCCCTGGATGAGAGAGATGATTATACATAACAAGACCATGTGAACAGGGCTAGCCAAGGAGCTGATAGTGAAAGTAGCAAGTACCATTTCCTGGCTAAGCATTTAATTGTCAGAGGAAAACTTTCTAGGATTATCTGTTTTTCCTTTGGTGGTGTGATCAGTGGGAAGCAATGGTTGTTCAACACCAGATGTTGTAGCCCTGGGTTTGATTCCTGGCTAATACACTGCATATGTACTCGCTGCCCATCTGTCAATAGAGATTTGCCTGCCGCTATGATGATGAACAGGTTTCAGCATTCCTTCCAGACAGACTAAGACAGACTTAGATGAAGAAGAAAAGCACTGTGATCAGCCATGTTTGAGATGATGGCCACACGATTTCAGTGCCTGGTGACTCGGATGAACAGAGCCCTTTGGCACAATGGACACGTAGCATGAACAAGAAATGAGCTTGTGTTGATTTGCATTTCTAAAATCCAGTGTCATATATTACAGCTACATAACCTATCCTATCCTGACTAATACAAAAGTGTGGAAGCAGATAGATTTGGTAGAGAAAAGGAAGCTGATTTCAAGCCTTATAATTTCAGGGTCAGCACTTAGATCTCATGACACTCAATTCACTACTCTTTCTTTCTTATATCTTAATAATATTAGTAATAATGTGAATCACTTAACTAAACGCATTCTTATTATTCTTATCTATAGAGGGAGGATAATACTACTTATCTCTCAATTAGAATTCCATGAGGTAATATCATAGAATGAATGACTAGCCTGTTGCTAAATTATTCTTATCATAGTCCATTGAGTCTAGGATATCTATTTATGTACATTTAACATTTCTGGTAACAGTTCACATGTATCATTTCTGACATTTACAATTTATGTCATATTTCTATTAATTGGCAGTACTTTCTTTCTCAGTGGCATATAAAATAATAAGACTACTATCAATGATGTCACGTAGCCTATCAATAAGCAACTAAGTAAACCCCAACCTCTTCTGCTATCAAGCAGATTCTGACTCATAGTAACCCTGTAGGAGACAGTAGAACTATCCCACAGGGTTTCAAAGGCTGTAAATCTTTATGGAAAAAGACTACCACATCTTGGCTGGGGAATTTTAACCACTGAGCACATAGTCACTGCACAAGCAGGGCCTCTAAGCACTCGTTACCTGGTGGACATTATTTTGGCTTTACTTCTGATCCCATTGATCATTTCTGGGTTTATTTTGCTTCTGGAAATTTGAGAATAATTATCTCTGCTCGTCTTTCCGGGGGTTTGGTAGTCGAAAGAGCTGATGAAGTGCAAACACTCTCAGTGGCATGTGCCCCGGTGATGCAGTGACTTGGCAGTTTTCAGAGGTACAGCTTGCAGGAAGCCTGTCTGGTCATACCCATATCAGAGCCAGTGCGACTCTTCTCCACAGTTACAGCCAAGCTCCTGTGAAGGCCGCTACTAGGCTGTGGTAGCAAACGGCACGGTCAGTTGAACAAAATAGTGACTAGCTGAGGGGTAGCAGGAAAACAGAGCTATGCAGCTGATGCTGCTGTTAATAGGCTAAGACTCAAAGTGACTTTATGAGAAGCAGAGTGAAACACTGCACGTCCTGTGCCATCCTTACCAAGTTTCAGTCTGTTTTTGACCCATGTTGTACCTAGTGTGTCAATCAGTCTCATTGATGGTTTCACTAGTTTTCACAGATCCCCTACCAAGCCTGGTGGGCCCCGCCCCCTGCCCCAACAATTGGCCTTTCCTGACGAAGTATCCCAAATAAGCAAGGTGAAGGCTCAGCTGCACTTCTTCTAAAAGAAATGTGTTAGTTCTTCTGGCACTAACTCCACCATCCGAATCTGTCCCTTCTTCTTCCAGTTTTCTTTTGTCATTGTCCAGATTTTAGGTATATATGAAGTGATTGAAAATGTCCTGGCTTGGGTCCAGTATACCTTGGCCATCAAAATGACATCTTTTCTTTTTAACATTTTAAAGGGTTCTTTTGCAGCAGCCTTCCCCAATTCAATACATTACTCAGCCAGAGCCATGTCTAAATGCCATTTTTACTTCTAGAGAAGCTGTGGAAACTTGACTAATCTTTATTTATTTATTTTAGTCATTCCATTTGTATAGTATATTCAAAATACAGTTGACCATGTTTTTATTTTTAAACATTCTAATGTGATAAAAATGTGCCAAAAATTAACATTTAATTAGAGGAAATAAAGTACTTTTAGTGCCCATCAAACTAAGTTCACATCTCCCTGGCCTCTCTAGCTACTACCCCTGCCCTACCATGGACATGACTTCAACATGAACATGAATATATAAATTCTTTCATAAGAGCAGGAAGACAGATCGCAGCATACAGCACTATGTATGTATTTATTTTATGTGTTTAACTCAACTTTGTGCTAACAAAGTTCTTGCATTTGTAAAGTGTATCTCATACCCCACGCTCTTACATGGTGCCTAATCCACTTATCATTGTGAATTGTGTGGAGGCTTACAGAGCAGCGCAGTTCTCCATGCATCAGTTCATGAACATTTTGTTTCAGTTCCCACAATGTAAGCACGTATCCCACTTCCTCCCTGCGCTTTCTGTTTTCACTCCTCTTTGTTTCCTCACCCTTCTGAACTTTGTCCTTGGGTAAATGGTGACCTTTTGATCTCAAATGGATAATTATTCTAAGGTGTGAATACCTCCTTAGTGCTATTGTTCCACATATAGATCTATCTATTGTTTGCCTGAAAGTAGAACCACGGACTGGAATTTATTTCCAGACCTGAAGGCCAAAGTCTTGAGGGTTCTACCAGTCTCTAGTCAAATAGTAGGTCTGGTGGTTTTTGTGATTTTGATTTTTGTTCCACATTACCTTGACCTTCTAAAGTGATCCCTATCAGAGCAGTTGGTAGTGGTAAAGGCACAATCAGGTTCTTCTGGTCCCAGGTTGCATTGAAGCTGGTGTTCATATGGTTCATTAATCAATAAGACTATTTTTTTCATATGGTTCATTAATCAATAAGACTATTTTTTCCCCATTCAACTATCTATCCTTTTGGAACCTCGGATTCATTTCATGTAGGTACTAATCAATTTCTTATAGAGTTAATTTAAGGACAAAATGAAAAACATAAATATGAAATATAAGATTACTCTGTCCAGTATGGCAGCCATTAGACCCATGTTGTTACTGAGCACTTGCTAAGAGACCAGTCCGAATTGAGATGTGCTATAACCGAGAGTTGAGGCTACCTGCTCTCACAAAGATTCACAGCCTCAGAAATCCTATGAAAGGCCACTCTGAGTTAGGGTAGACTCATAGGCTGTGATTTTGGTTTTGATTTGTAAGTATAACTGCCACACTGTATTTCAGACTTAGTATGAACAAAGAAGTAAAAAATTTTACTGATAATTTTAACACTGATTACACATTGAAACGGGTATACTAGGTTAAATAAAATATATGATTAAAATTACCTTTTCTAGAACGTCTCATATTAGTAGTTGCTGTTGCCTCCGCCCCACTGATAATGACTTCATGTATAGCAGAGCCAAATGCTGCCTGGCCTTGCACTGCCCTCGTCATCACTGGTGTGTCTGAACATTTTAAATTGCGTGTGTGGCTCGCACTGGTGGCTTGCATTACATTGCTTGGTTCATAGTATTTTTCAATAAGTGCTGAACCAAGCAGACAAAGCATCGGGGGCTTACAGAAGAGAATGTCAAGTATCTTTCCAGGGAAGTGCACAAATGTGAAAAACAATTCTAATGTTGGCAAAATTCCCTTGTGGTTATTGTTGTAGGTGCTGTCGAGTTGATCACCAACTCTTTCTCCCGAAGAGCTGCTGAGTGGGTTTGAGTTGCTAACATTTCATTTAGCAGTTAAACTCTTTAACCATTGCAACATCATCAGGGGACTAGAAAAAATGTTTTAATTGTTTCAGTATGAAAGAGGAGATGTTGCTCACTATGATCATAAGTACAGATGAGGGGCTGCTCAATTTCTGTTATTGCTTGAATTTCTACTCCCTCCTCTAACCATGCTGTTTCTTATGATCCTACAGCCTCTGAGCTTATTTTTATTTGTGACATTTCCTGTCCCTATTACTACAATGGCAACCCCATGAGAATGGGCACCATATCTGGGATGGTTACTGAGGTAGTTAAAGTTTATTGTGCCAACCTGGCCAATAAACACATGTGGGGTTGATTAAAGGGTGGAGGGATAAATGGTTCCACGAACCTCATCTTTCTAGTTCTTGGGTCTCTTTCTTTGTGATGGTCAGACCAGGGTGCAGCTGCCTTAGCCAGTTCCCTGCTTCAGCTGGCAAAGCTTACTTCCTGCAAGACATCCCTGAGGAAGCCACATGGACCTACCCCTATGCAGCCCTGGGTGCTGGAGCAGCCTTGTGGAGACCCCTGCCAGCGCTGAGATGCTTACATGTTCACTGTTTGAGCTTTTGCCTGCAGTCGGTGTCATTGCGTGTGTTTTGTGAGATGGAGGAGGACTTTGTGGATTGGTGTCGGACAT
>NW_022106189.1:13128729-13151140 GCF_000313985.2 Echinops telfairi | reverse complement strand
AAGGCTCACTTCCTGCAAGACATCCCTGAGGAGAAGCCACATGGACCTACCCCAATGCAGCCCTGGGTCCTGGAGCAGCCCTGTGGAGACCCCTGCCAGTGCTGAGATGCTTACACATTCACTGATTTGGCTTTCTTCCTGCAGTCGGTGTCATTGCGTGTGTTTTGTGAGATGGAGGAGGACTTTGTGGATTGGTGTCGGACATATGGGCCAATGTTGGACTTGTGGGCTTGGGCAGCACTGGGTTGGGATGTATTCTTGATGTGCACTTACCCTTTATATAAAACTCTCTCTTATACAATATGAGTTTCTGTAGATTTGTTTCTCTAAAGTACCCAGACTAACACAGTTACCCTAGCATCTACCATATTGACTTAAGACATTTAGATTTCTACTGCTGTTTATGTACTCCTCAAAGTTTTAATGTGTGCAGTGTTTTATGGGAACTAGGTTTGGGGTTCAAGTTGTATATGCTCAGGTGCGAGCCTCCAATGCCTCAGTTCCCGATCCAACAAATGGAAATATTGCTATATCCCTTAGCAATCCCTTAGGCTATGAGTGAGATGACAAAAGTGAACAGTAGGAGACTGAAGTAAAATGGTGACCAAGTAGCACACAGGGGAGGAACTTTGCAGAGACAAGCAAATAGGAGGTACAGAGAGGGCTCCAGACAACAAAATTCTCAGCATAAAAAGAAGTAGACAAAAATGTATTAAAATAAAAGATCAACAGTGTCTGCTAACAGACTCCTCTTTGTCATCAGCCCTGGGCACATGTTGGTGGAGCTCATATCCCCAGCTCTCTGGACTGAATGTTCCCGGTCCAGGAGTTGCCTTGGTCCAGGAGTTGCCTAGGGTGACGGACAAGCCAAAATTCAGGTACATAGCTCAACTTGGCCAGCTTGGGGAAGATATAAACACAAATAGGCTTGGCTTTCAGCCCAAGGCAAGGGATCTGTAGTCTGATACCCATGAAACTACTTCAGCAATAGCAGGGATAGCATAGCCTATGGAGTGATATGGGGATGACGCTAAAACACAGCCTGGAGCAGCCATAAATAGGAATAAACTAACTCTCCACACAAGCTGGGGGAGCTTCATCCTCACTTGGCAAAGCTATTCGCCTATCCCTGAGGTACAGCTCTGCATGGCCCCCCATCTTAGGATCATGGCACTATTTAAAAAAAAAATAAACTTCTTTGGTTAGCAAATAACACACACCTGGCCTTTAGAAATGTATTAGCACAACAATACAAATAGAAAGTGCAACAGTGGTGAGTTAGTTAATTGTGCCAGCCTGGCGGATAATCACATGTGGGGCTGGTTGAAAGGCGGAGGGATAAATGGGTGGTGAAGCCTCGCCTTTCTAGTTCTTGGGTCTCTTGTTTTGTGATAGTTGCACCGGGTGCAGCTGCCTTAGCAGTTCCCTGCTTCAGCTTGCAAGAATGACTTCCTACAAGACATCTCCAAGGAGAAGCTACATGGACCTACCCCGATGCAGCCCTGGGTGCTGGAGCAGCCGTGTGGAGACCCCTGCTAGTGCTGAGATGCTTGTTCGTTCACTGACTCAGCTTTCCTCCTGCAGTCGGCATCATTGCCTCTGTTTTGTGAGGTGGAGGACTTTGTGGACTGGTGTTGGGTTAATGGGTTAATGTTGGACTTGTGGGCTTGGGCAGCATTGGGTTGGGATGTTTTCGTGATGCACATTTTCTTTACATAAAACTCTCTCTTATACATGAGTTGCTGTGGATTTGTTTCTCCAAAGTACCCAGACTAATACAAGTGGTTTTATAGAGCTCAGGCTGGGAGTTTGGGTGTGAGACAAAGACTAAAAGCTCAAGGCCCAGCTGCCACTCCCAGCTGATACTGGATAGACCTAGCTGTTCACTAGCTGTCCCCTGATTCCTGGCCCTGGTCAGCACCTGAAGCCACTCAGATAAGCAGCCTGCCCTTTTAGGCTATTGCTTCATTCCTCCCTCCTGGTCCACCTGAGTAGGTGGCAGGTATAGTCCCCACTCCCCTACCCTCACTTGGTCACCTCCATCATCCAGAAAGACAAACACCTTGTATGCCCTCTCACCTGATCCATCAGAAGTCAATTCCTTTAAGATAATTGACCTAAATCATAAGAATACAGGACTCTCAGCCCTCTCAGACACCAAAATCATTCCCCTAGCCTTAATCTCCACTCTCCCCTGACATCCTAAAAGACCACGAAGTAGTCAAACAACATACTGTCAGACACTGTCCCCAAATGCTCAAAAGTACTCTGCATGACCCAGTCCTGATTTTCTGCCAGGACAAGATCTGGACCCCAGCTGTTCTTTTGTTGGTATTTTAGTTTCTCTATGGTCTATCATTCCTAAACCCTCCTCTTCTTTAAAAAAATCTTGCGCACTATTCGTATGATTACTCATTAATCAGGACTTCCCCATCTCTTGGTACATATAAGAATAGAAAAAATACTGTAACTTAATTTTTTGCTTTCAGTTCACTTCGTTTTCTAGTCCTCCAACACGTCATCAATCCACAAGTTAAGTTAGCACCCACATCAGAGACAACGCTCCTGGGCAAAGCTTAGAGTCCAAAAACATACACAAACAGCTCTTCGGCTTCTTACTCTAATATTATTTTTTTAATACTTTTGTCTCTTGCCCTTTTAATTTTTCATTTTAATATCTAAACTTTTATTTCACAGCCCTTTACCATTTTCCTCTTTCTCTTCCTCTTGTTGATCCTTCTCTTTACTTCTCATCCTTATAAGATCAAAAGCTGACACGTCTTACAATTTTTTCTCTTAAACATTATTACCCATTCCTCCATCATTGCAATACAAAGTAATTTTTGGTCTAATTTCCTTTCTTTTAACCTACCAATTAACACTACTTAATTCTTTCCGCTTTTTGCTTACTTTTTTCTTTCTTTCCCCCTATTCTAAAACTTTATTTTCTAATTTCTGATCTCCTACCTTAAACTTAATTTAACACTCTATCCAAGATACCTAATATAAATAGTATGCTACCCCTTAACCACACCGTCTAACAGAGTAACTACTCCCAACTAACACCACCTCCCTAACACTTCAAATCATTTCCAAGATGTCAAGGAAACAACAGAAGATATCAGTTCACACACACACACACACACACACACACACACACACACACACACGAGAGAGAGAGAGAGAGAGAGAGAGAGAGAGAGAGAGAGAGAGAGAGAGACAAATAGCTGAACACCAACCAAACCTCAATGAAATGCCTGAACTGAACAGGTTACAGAATTACCAGAAAAAGAATTTTTTAAATGATGATTTCACTCATATAATAGATGCATGAAGAGTCTGAGGGGAAAAGTGAGAAAACTAGGAAAACTAGAAACCTCACTACATGCCTTACAAGAAATACAAAAGTAAAATTCAACAATAGCAGAGTTACATAATACTATAAAAGAATAGAGAAATATAACTGAAGAGGTGGAAACCCAAATTAGTGATCTTGAAAACAAATCTATAGAATTCACTGTAAAAGAAGAACAAATAATAAAAAATGCAAAAAAAAAAAAAAAGACAGAAAAACTTGAGAAGAACGTGAAACAAAATCATGAGGAACAACCTAAGTCTTACAGGGATTCTAGAAGAGTAAGAAACAAAAAATACACACAGAGAAAAGTCCAATAACTACTGCAAGAAAACTTTGCTAAATGATTAAAAGATGAAAAGATAATTTTTCAGGAAGACAAAAGAACCCCAATCAAGAGAGATGCCAAAAGGAAACCTCTCAGACAAGATGTTAGTCAAGATGTCTAACATCAGTGACAAGGAAAAATTCTAAAAGCAGCCAGAGAAAAAAGAACAATTACATACAAAGAGTCAGCAATTAAAATAACCAGATTTCTCAGCAGAAACCATGCAGAAAAAAAGACAATACACAGATTCCAGAAGGAAACAGTCAACCTAGAACCTTGTACTCAGCTAAAATATCACTCAAATATAATGAGGAAATTAAAGTATTCCAATACATGAATAAATTAAAAGAATTCTCAAAAGCAAGACCATCATTACAAAAATACCCAATGAAGTACTGTGGTTAAAAAAAAAATCAACAGCAACAACACACAAACCTGAAATATATAAGGAATTTCTCACACACAAAAACACACACACAGAGCAACACCCAAAGCAACCAAGTAATACAGAATGAGCGAGGAAACTGAACACCACACACATACAAATTCACACAACATTCACATACAACATGCTCAAATGCAGACCAAAATGACAGTAATAAATACGTACATATCAGTGCCACTAAAATGTAATGGACTAAACGCAACAGTAAAGCGACAATAAACAGTAAAGAGAATAGCAGAATGGATCAGAAATAAAAATCCATGAATATGCTGCCTACCAAAACAGACCTCACAAACACAGGCATGAACAGACTAAAAATCAGAGGCTGCCCAAAAGCCTACCAACCAAACTACAAGCAAAAGAATTCAGGGGTAACAATATTAATCTCTGAGAAAATACATTTCAAGTCAAGCAACATAATATGGGACACCAATATGATGCAAGCTATTCTAAAACATAGAAAAAGACAACAATCTCCCAAATTCATTCTATTAAGCCAGCGTAACATTGATACCTAAACCAGGCATGGACCCCACAGCAATAGAAAATTATAGACCAATATCCCGCATGAACATAGTTGCTAAAATCCTCAAGAAAAGTCTGGCCAATAGAATCCAACATCATAATAAAAAATAATTCACCACAAGCAAATGGCATTCATTCCGAGAATGCAGGGATGATTCAATAGCAATAAACCAATCCATGTAGTCCACCACTTAAACAAGGAAAAGAATAAAGACTACACGATCATACCAATAGATACAGAAAAGTCATTTGACTATATCCAACACACATTTTTGATCAAAATACGCAACAAAATTGGAATAGATTGGAAATTCCTCAACAAACTATAAGCCATACATGAAAAACCAAAAGTCAACATCACATTCAATTGGAAAAAGGTAGAAACATTTTCCCTGAACACAGAGACCAGACAAGGAAGACCCTTATTACCACTTTATCAAGCATCTTGCTGGAAATACTATCTGGAGCCAACAGACAACAAAAAGAAAAGGAGAAAATACAAATAGGCAAAGAAGTGAAACTCTCGCTATTTGCAGATGAGATGTTTCTATATAGAGAAAACCCCAAGTCTCCACAAAAAGTCTACTGGAAACAATCAAGGGATTGAGAAAGGTAGCAAGATACAAAATTAACACCCAGAAATCAATCCAATTTCTGTATACCAGCAAAGGACTCTACACAAAGACAGTAAGAAAACAATACCATATATGATAACCACACAAAAGATGAAATGCTTAGAAATAGCAAGAAACTGGAAGCAGTCCAAATGTCCAACAGCGGAAGAACAGATAAAGAAGCTATATTGTACATACACACAATGGAATACTATGCATCCCTCCAAACAGTGATGCAACATAGCATGGCAGGGGAGGACGTGGAAACCATTATGCTGAGTGAAGTTAGTCAATCACAAAAGGACAAATATCTTATGATTCCACTACTATAAGGAGAAACACTATAAGGATTCCACTACTTATGATTCCACTACTATAAGGAGAAATTAAACAAATCTTCGAGACCAATTCCCAAACAAAAGGGTAGAATGTCTGCTTATGGGCCTTTAACCATACAGCATTCCCCTTAGGTGCACTTCATAAGAACCACCTAGCAAGAGGAAACCTCACGGTGGCTGGGCTCACTCCTTCAAGAAGGGGAGAAGGGAAAAGAACGCCCACTTGTTGCTACAAAACATCTGACAAGACTGCAACCAGTCAACAGGCCCCCCTCAGGAATGAGAGGAGAACCTGACTGGAAAATCAAGTTAACACTGGGGGAGGGGAGCGTCTATCTACATCTCAGAGGAGGCACTGATATTCCTGTCCGTGAGTATGGTGGGTAAATGGGGGGGGGGAGCAACCTCACATCGGGAATCTAAGGGGAGAATAAACACTGTTCTATGGTCCTGGGTAGACACTTCGAATATGTTTCTCGCCAACCCTTGGTGAACCTTGCCATGACTAAGCACTATGATAACTTTAGACACTGTCCTTACAGGAAAATGGCATCCCCTAAGGGCCACACCAGAAGGACTCAATGTGGAAGCCCTACTGAATGAACTGGGCCCTACCTGAAAACTACCTTGGACTTTGGAATGAAATACTCTGCTGGGAGAAGAAGCAAATTATGGCCACCAAAAGA
This sequence comes from Echinops telfairi, assembly GCF_000313985.2. NCBI lineage: Eukaryota > Metazoa > Chordata > Mammalia > Afrosoricida > Tenrecidae > Echinops > Echinops telfairi. The sequence continues at coordinate 13,144,849 of NW_022106189.1, read as the reverse complement.
CTGGAAATGGTGGTTGTCGGACTTGGGTGGAAACTCTGGCTTATTGGGTGACCAATGAAAAGGGGACTTATATCCACTATATATTTAGTACCTCAATGCTCCCCTTGCACTAATATGATAGGTTTTAATCTAAGAGGCAAGGTTCTGTCTGCCCTTGCAAGTAATGATACAGGAAAATTTCCCCAAGCATAAACCCCATGCTCAATGTAAGCAGAATTCAATCAGCTAAGAAATCAATCTGTTCAAAGTAAAAACTCATGAATTGCAGCTCACAGTTGGACTATACTCACACAAACTCTTCATACCAACAATATCTTAAATTCTGTGCCATTGGATAATTTATTGATGTTATATCAATGTAATCACCTTATATCCCAGGGGGATGATTGACAATGCTGTCCTTTTTGCTTTTTTTGCTTGTTTATTTTTTAGGGGTTTTCTTATTGTTGTCATGCTTGTTAGTTTTTGTTTTTGTATAATATGACCGCCAAAGTAAACCAGAGTCTTTCATAACCCGTGGACAAGCAGGTGAATGCTGGGCTCCCTATAATTCTAGCCCCAATCCAAGTGTGTTAGACAGGGTTCTCTAGAGAGATAAAACCAAATTGCTGATAATTTAATATATTTATTTATAAAGATAATTAGATATATAACGAGAAATGAACTGTTAAATCATATACAGATAAATATATAATACAGTTATATTAGAAATACAGAAATAAACAGTTAAATTAGAAAGCATTACAAATGGCTCAGTGCAACTCACATCTGTGAGAGAAAGTTGAGAGACTAGCAGTCCTTTAAGTCTAGTCTGCTGCCAGATCTTCCTCTATTTGTAGAGAGAGCTAGGCTATGTCAGCATAGCAGCCAATCACAAGGCAGGTCACCAACTGCCAGCCCCCAGCTCCAGAGAAGTCTTAAAGGGACCTCAACTTACAGTGACACAGTCCACAGGCTAGGCGTCCCACAGGCAGTGTAGCCTTTAAATTGAGGCACAGAACAAGCAAGGCAGCCGCACACTGGTCCGATGATCACAGAGCGAGAGACAAGAAAGGCAAGGCTCACCAAGCCATCCAACTCTCCACCCCTCAGTCAATCCCACTTGTGTTTATCAGCCAGGCTGGCACAATAAACTATCTCACCAAGTATAGTTAGTTCTTATAACATGACCCTACTCAATACTCATCTTCACAAAGAGATCACCGAAGATAAGTAAAGATGAAGGTGCTACTGCAAAATGTGATGAAGAAAGCAGATCGTACCCAGTTATCGATTGGAATAGTGTCTGGGGTCTTAAAGGCTGTGTTCAAATAAGCTGCCAACTAAGTCCACCTGGAAGAAGCACACCAGTCTATGTGATCCAAAGCTGATAACAAAATCCAAATAAGATGAGGAGAGATGTATCAGAGCTGACATTGGCTTAAGCTGTGAACTTGTAGAAGGCTATGGAGGACAATGGGAGCCCAAACTTTATCTGCAGGGTCACTAGTTAGATGAAGCCTCTGGCAGATCCCCTCTAGCCACAGGTGAGGGACTGGAACAGCTTTACTATCAGACAGACATTAGATGGAACCATGGTATAATATGACCTCCCTTGGTCAGATGACCTCCCTCTTGACTCAACCTTAATTTGTCCTAGGTGCAAATATTTTTCACTCGGTCCATGACATAAATTTCTTCTCTGGCTTTTAAAATATTGTTGGTGGTCTTTTCTTTCTTATGCTTTATATTATTATGATTTTCTTCTTTCTGTTTCATTTTGTTTTTGCTTTTTAATGTTTTCTGTTAGGTTTCCCAGTTGATGAAGCACAGGAGTGGACACATAGAGATGATAGCGGATGAAATGGTTTCAGGTTATGAGTGTGGAAATGGGGAGGATGAGGGGAATTGGGAAGCAAACCGTGAATGTGGGAAGGGAGAGGGAACACTAGAATAGATTGTGATGATATATGTACAACTCTTTTATAAAACAATTTAGCTATGGAAGTGTATGATATGTGAGTACTATATATCAAGAAAATTACTAAAAAACAGAAAGAAACCAAACTTGACCTAGTTTCCATGGGTGAAGGAGGAAGAATATTTACTAAGGGGGCATTGAGTTTATGTTAATAGCCATAGAATCATTTGGAAAAGGGCTATCAATAATGGTTGTACAACACAAAGAGTATAATCAATGGCACTGAATTATATATGCAGATGTTGTAGAATTGGAGCATGTTTTGTTGTGTATATTTTTCTCAAAATTAAAAGAAATAATCACACGAATAACAAGGAGTACATGGAAGAAATATTCTAAAATATTGTGATAATGATTGTACTACTCTTCTTGATAATGACTGATCCATTGAAGTGTCTGACATGTGGACGAAGTGCCAATAAAACTATTTAAAGAACAAACAGTGAATGACGAAGGTGAAAGGTTGAAAATTCAGCTCAGAACAGGTGAAGCTTGTTAGGGAAATATTGTACAAAGGATTTTGCTCGTTTTAATCCATAGGACTTTTAACTGTTGTCCTGGTTACTTAGGAGCTCTGCGGAAACAGTACTTAAGCATTCGAGCGGTAACCAAAAGGTTGGCCCTTTGCACCCCCAGTTGTTCCTCGGGAAAACGATGAGGCAGTCTGCTTGTGTAAAGATTGCAGCCTTAGAAAGCCACGGCACAATTCTCCCTTGTGCTACAGGACGTTTGTGAATCAGACTAGACATGATGGCCATGGTTTCAGTTGGTGACATCGGGATTAGAAAGCAGTATTGAATTTATTTTGCTAGTCACTTTCTCCCAATGTTGTTAGCAAGTGCCATCTGGTTCACTTTCACCTCCTAGTGACTCCCGTGTGACAGGAAACTGCCCACAGGACTTTAAAAACTATTATTTACAGAGCAGATCAGCAAGCCTTTCTCCCACAGAACCACCAGGTGGGTTTGAACTGCCAACTTTTTGGTTAGCAGCTAAACACTTAATCATTGCATCGTCAGAGTTCTGTCTCATAATGGAAGGCACGTAAACTCGGGCAAGCTCACTGTAGGACATCCCATGCACACACCCCGATGTAATAGCTTAGGGAAAAGAGCAGGCAATTCTATTGACCTTTTTATGAGCATTATTGTGGGGGCTACCAATGTATGTCATAAATAACAGTTTTCTAGACATAAGAATGTGACTATAGCAATCTTGATAATGAAGGGGAGACGATGTCAAGGGGTCCATGTAGAACAAGGATGTTTGGAAACTGTGTAGCAATTGTACAATTCTGCTTGAGGTGATTAAACTATGGAACGATAGGACATATATTGATTTAAAAAGAGAGAGAGAAGGATTTGTGGTAGTGAGAGATCACCAGACTGGTAGCCTAAGACTTGAATTCCAGGTTGGAGTCTATTGTTTTGAGCCGCAGATTTTTCAGCTGTAAAATGGGAATGGGGTGGCCTCTGTTCTGCCCATCCAGAAATGCCCCTTAGAAGATCCAGCAAGGGAAGGATGGAAACTCACTTTAAAAAGTGGGATACTCTTTACAAATGTAAATGACTATTGATTAACATTAGAGCATCTGTCAGCAGAATAGGCTGCCATGTGAAGCACTGTCAATTGGCCAAAGATTATTTGGAACAAGCCTGGGTCTTGAAAACCAGAAAACATCACGACAACTGAGGCCCAGATAGCAAGATCCCAAATGAGGCTGAATACAAATGAGACGGGCCTCCTGTTTGCCATTACCCAGCCAAGTGGTGGCTGGTAACACAGCTCTGAGTCGATGCAAACTGAGGGACCGCTGCCACCAGCCTTTCCCATGGGGCATCACCTTAACCTCAGAAATACCCATATTAGTAGCTTGGAGCTTCTCCAGCTCCCAGGTTGCCCTATTGCAGACGCAAAATCAAGCCCTGAAGATACAGTATTGGCTTTCTCAGAGTCCCAGGTATGTTGTAGTGTGAGAGAATGCTATGTTTAATATTGGAGCAGAGGTTTCTAATAAATGGCTGCCATGGGTCTCTGGACACCAAACAGTTATTAGAAATAATATTTTGAAGAGTTAATTATAAATGAATGAGAAAAACATGGATTAACGTTCCATGAAATAAATACGGATGGAAAAATGAAAGAAAGACTTGGGACACTGTATGCTATGATTCTTTTTGCCTAGAATAAAGTAAAAACCTTAAAGGCAGTAGATATACCCTTGGAGGTCATTGTCTTATCTTCAACAGCATGGAGGCAGTGATTATTCAGTAGTAGAATTCTCACCTTCTATGCGGAAGACCCAAGTTTGATTCCCAGCCAATGCACCTCACGCATAGTCACCACTTTTCTATCAATGGAGGATTATGTGTTGCTATGATATTGTATGGGTTTCAGTGAAGCTTTCAGACTAAGATGGACTATGAAGAAAGGCCTGGAGATATATTTTGAATATCATCCATGAGAACTTTGTGGCTCATTTACAGGCCATCATAAGAATGGTATAGGTCTAGGCAGCAGTTCATGGGGTTGCCATGTGTTAGGGATCAACTCAACAGCCTCCCCTGTAGCATCTCCAGTTCAGATCAGACATGCAGCAGAAATGGACTGAAGCGAGAGAAAAGGGCGTGCCCAGGGAAACAGAACAAGAAGCTGTCCTGCCATGTGAATTTAATCCCCTCTACACTGTTAGCATTGACTTAAAATGAAAGGGAACACAGCTGAGAGCCTCCTGTACTTCTGACTGCAGAGCTGTGGTGGAATCGGGCTACTTAAAAACAACAACAACAACTGGTCCCTGCTCCATGAGCAAGTACAGAGCTGACTGTGATCCATTAGAAGAACTGCAAGCTAAATAATGTTTAATTAACAAACCAGATTGTTTACTTTCAAATAATTGCACTAAATTGCAGTGCTCAAAAACTACTTAGACTTTGCAACTTAGCTCTGATGGCCGGCTCCAGCACAGTGAACCTGAGGAGAGTTGGAGGATCCTTGGTGAACACATGAAGAAATCAACTGTAGGAAGATCTGAGGGTTGGTCACGAATCCACACTTCTCTTCTCTTTTCTCAAACCTCCTTTCAGCCTGGGTAGTGGTTGGGTCTTGAATCTTGGATGTACCTCCATTCAAAGAGTAAGTATTCTGTTTTTAGTAAGTACTGCATCATGGATCCCAAGGGTACTTCTACTTAAACCTTCTACCCAAGCCATGGTGGTTAGATGATGTTCAGTGAAAGCAATCGGACAGGATAAGTCATCAGGACAGAAGACGAATAGGAACCTGGGCGCTGACCTGGGGTTCCCAGAAGACGGGAGTGCACACAGTCACGGCTGATTTTCAACAGGTCATTAAACATTTAAATAATTCTGCACTTGTTGACATATAGACGCTTCATTAGCTCCTGGGTGCTCCTGTCATGACCTTTATGACTGCCCTGATCCCTTCTCTGGGACCTCCAGGGATCCTATACATTACAGACACAAAAGAGTCAGCACCTGGCATCGCAGGGGCTTCCAACTCGTGGTCAGTGTCCACTTTGACTGATCGATGCCTACACCATAACATTTGTCCAAAGACATAGAATAGATCATATGTAAATCACCAGTGTGGGGACATTTGATGCAAACAATTGTATCCCAGGTTATAACTTAAGCCTTGGCCGCACTATCCATCCCCCTACTCATGCCACCTCCACCCCCAGGCTGAGCTGTCTAAAACATTTGACACGACCTTCAAAATGTTATTAGCTCAAAAACAAGAAAAGCCTTAAAATAAAATTATTAAATATTCAAATGTCTCCAAACTATAACATTATGTCAACTACGGAACTAGAGGCCAATTCCATTTGTACAGCGTGATAGAAATGATGTTTAATGTGAACTGTGAGTAAGTTTTCATTTGCTGAGCATGATGCAGGCAGGACCTTCAAAGGGGCAAGTCCTTTGGGACAACAAAGGTTCATCTTAAAAGACCCTGAGCCCAGAGCTAAAAAGATAGTTGCAGTCCTCATTCTCCACGCCTTACATTACACCTTCATCTTCTCCAATGACCTTCATTCCTTGGCCCCAAAGACATGGTGCAGGCCTTCTTCTCCTGCCCCACGGACAGTTTATTTCCAGGCCGCCTACTATGCTCCTTTTGCTATTTGACAGGTAGCTGTGAGTGTTTGCTCCCACTCAGACTCAGCCTTCTTCCCTCTTGTTATCATTCTCTCCCTCTGAGTGCCCATCTGCCTCACAGTGTCTACTACCCCTTTGATGTGGACGGTTTCCAAATCCATATCCCCAACTTCTGCCTCCAGCTGAGTTCCAGGCCATATCTCCAAGTGCAGATTGAATGCTTCCTCTCAGGTGTCTACAGATGCCTCTAGCTCTTCCTGTCTCAAAGCCACCCGATTCCCCATCCTTATCACACCCTGCCTTTGTTCCTGGAACAATAAACCAGTTGTCATTGAGTCTTCCCTGGCTCATGCCACCCCATGAATATGGTAGTAGAACTGTGCTCCATAGTGCGGTTTTGTTTTTTTGTTTTGGGGGAGGTTGGGGAAAGAGAAGGGCAGTGATCTTATTTTTAAAAAACACAATTACATTTAGTTCAGCAGTATTAAAAACAAGGCACATGGAATTCCTTAAGAGTCAACTTTTAATAGACCCCATAATCCATATCCTTTAAGAAAATAGTCTTTTCTTTTATTTTTTGTGGATGCGTACAAAGCAAACCAGGTCCTTGTTAAGTAATTTCTATATATTTTTCAATGAAATGATCAACATTCTCATTAGTTCCCTTCTAATTATTCTGTTCCCATTAACCTAGTCTCACAATCTTTCAGCCTTATCATATTTTAAAATATTTGTTGACAATTTAATTTCATATAAAGGATCTTTTAAAAGAGGGCAGTATTCAAAGGTGCTTTTTATTACTTTATGAGTACAGAGTATTTTTTCTTTTAATTTATTTTATTGGGGGCTCTTACAGCTCTTATAACAATCCATACATCCATCCATTGTGTCAAATACATCTGTACATATGTTGTCATCATCATTTTCAAAACATTTTCTTTCTACTTGAGCCCTTGGTATCAGCTCCTCATTTTTTCCCTCCCTCCCCCACCTTCACTGCCCCATGAACCCGTAATAATTTACACATTTTTCTTCTTTTTTTTTTTTATGTCTTACACCTACCGCTGTCTCCCTTTACCCACTTTTCTGCTGTCCATCACCCTGGGTGGGGTGGGGCCTACATCAGTTATTGTGATCAGTTCCCCCTTACTCCCCTGCCCCCTTCCCTACTCTCTAGTATCACTGCTCCCCTTATTGGTCCTGAAGGGTTTATCTGTTCTGGATTCCCTGTGTTGTGAGTTCTAATCTATACCAGTATACGTGTTCTGGTCTCACCAGATTTGTAAGATAGAATTGGGGTCATGATAATGGGGTGGTGGTGGTGGGGAAGCATTAAAGAAGTAGAGGAAGGTTGTGTGTTTCATTGGTGCTATACTGCACCCTGACTGAATCGTCTCTTCCGTGTGGCCTTTCTGACAGGGGGTGTCCAATTGACTACTGATGGGCTTTGAGTCTCCACTCTGCCCTCTCCCTTATTCCCATTGATGAGATTTTTTGTTATGTTTTGCTTGGGGTCTTTGATCCCATTGATACCTCATGATCACACAGGTTGGTGAGCTTCTTCCATGTGGACTTTGCTGATTCTCAGCTAGATGGCTGCTTATTTACCTTCAAGCCTTTAAGACAGATGATAGTCCTCCAGATGACAGTAGTCCTTAGCCCTCAAACCTAAACAGTGGTCTGAGCGGCTTAAAGACAAAAGGAGGAAAGTGAAGCTGGAAGGGACTTGGAGTCTTGGGACAAACAAGTTCACTTCCAACAAGAACACATACACACACACACACACAAAGACAGATGATATTTTCAATAGCTCTTTTTTGGAAGTCGATCCACAGGTTGTTGTTTTGTTTATAAGATACCTCTGGATGGACTTTGAGCCTCCAACTTTTTGGTTATAAGCTAAATGTGTTAACAATTTGGACGATCTCCACCTCAGGTACTCTGCTTCTGCACAATAACAAGCATATTTTCTCAGCCACCCTACATTTTAGTGACTTCTGGCATTTTCTTCTTCCTCATCCATACCCATTAGCTCACAATATGTTGCTGACTCTTTCCTCATAGGACTCCTTATATGTTATAATCCTAGTTCCATTCCTAGAGCTCAGACCAGGGAACAAGCAGGTATATCTCTCAACTTACAACTCGGACCCACTGGTGGTGGCCACCTAGAGTATCTCAAACAACAGCGCGCGCGTGCACACACACACACACACACACACACACCAAACAACCCTCGCTGTCATGGAGTTGATTCCAACTCATAGTGACCAAATAGGACAGTATAGATGTGCCTTTGTAGATACCTGAGATTATAAATCTTTATGGAAGCAGAAAGTCTCCTCTTTTTCTCAGAAAGGGGTTGGTAGTTTTGAACCTAGGACCCTGTGATAAGCAGGCAAGGCATAACCTACACTGCCACCAGGGCACTAGTCTAAGGTGGAGAAAATTTCAAAACTAAATTAGGCCTCGATGGGAAAGACAGCCAGTATTGGTTGGTTATGTCTGAGGAGATGCAGGAAGAAGAGTTGTGGTATAAATTTTACCATACCAAGCCCTGGTCTTTCCAAGTTGACACCAGAACTAAGATAGCTGGATACTATCTGGTCTCCCAGACTTATTCTTCTCCTTCCTTTACACTGTTCAATACATGGTTATAAGATCAGTCAGGAACAAGACTTACCTACAACAATTCTTCTGTTCAGACACACCACCTTTTACCTTTTCACCTGATGTGGAACCAAGCTTAGTATTCAGGGAACATTTAGTTTGACCCCAGCCTCCTTCTCCTCCTTAGTTTCCTGCTAATCCCCAGCACCAAGATCAAGCTCAAACTAACCTGACCTAGTCCTATCCCTGGACTGTGCCTTGTCTTCTCACCTCCATATTATTGCTCACAATTTTCTACTATCTAAAATACATTCTACCTAATCATATCTTGCACCCAAATGCCCTGGCTTTGCATAATAGTAACTAATGTTTTGGTTACTTACTATGTAAACAGTTGGATTCTAAATAATGTATCCAGATTAACTCATATAATCTCCACCCTAAATGTCAGGGAGGTATTTTTGTGAGATTTAATTAGTGACAATTCACAGATGAGGAAGCTGAGACCAGAAAAGTTAAAGTCGCAGTCTGTAAAGAACAAAGCTGGAGTGGGAACCCAGGAAGCCTGACTCCAGAGTCTGTCCCTTAATTGCGATGTTATTTTGCCTCCAAATTCTCTCTCAGACCTCCCCAAACACTGTGCTCCTCGTGTGAAGGCTGACAGCACTTCTGGACTGTGTTGCTCAGTTTTTGTGATTTGCTCCCTTTGTTCAACATTTTTGGAGTCAAAATTACTTCCTCGATGATATTACCAGTTATCAGTAAGGACAAGGACAAATCAAGTTCACAGGCAAGAAGTAATAGTAGTAACTAGTATCCATCAAGGGAACCCTAGTGGTGTTGTAGGCTAGACACTGGATTGTTCACTGCAAGGTTGATGGTTCAAAATCTACCACCACGTCAAGGAGAAAGATGAGTTGTCTGCTGTCATAAAGATTTACACAGAGAATCCAGGAACAGGAATGGGAGTAGCGATACCAAGAAGGTAGGAGGAAAGTGGGGAAAGAAGAGGAAGAAGGGGGAACCAATCACAATGATCAACACATAACCACACACACACCCCTCCAGGGGTCAAACAACAGAAACCATGGGGGAAGGGAGACTGCAGTTAGTGTAACATATGAAAATAATAATAATTGATAATTTATCAAGGGATCACAAGGGTGGGAAGGGGAGGGAGGGAGAAAAAGAGGAGCTGATACTAAGAGCTCAATAGAAAGTAAATGTTTATAAAATAATGATGGCAACATATGTACAAATATACTCGATGCAATTGATGTATGGATTGTTATAAGAGCTGCAAGAGCCCCCAATAAAATGATCTTTTAGTAATTAAAAAAAAAAGATTTACAGTCTCACCAACCTTATAGAGCAGTGGTTCTCAACCTATGGGTCATGACCACTTTGGGGGTCGAATGACCCTTTCACGGGGTCACCTGATTCATAACAGTAGCAAAATTACAGTGATGAAGTAGCAATGAAAATAATTTTATAGTTGGGGGTTCACCACAACATGCATAACTGTATTAAAGGGTCGCGGCGTTAGGAGGCTGGAGAACCACTGTTATATAGAGTTGTTCTGAGTCAGAATCAACTTGATTGCAGTGGGTTTGGCTTTGGGTGTTTTTTTTCAAATCATTTTATTGGGGCCTCACACAACTTATCACAATCCATCCATACATCCATGGTGTCAAGCACATTTGTACATTTGTTGCCACCATCATTCTCAAAACATTTGCTTTCTACTTGAGCCCTTGATATCAGCTCCTCATTTTTTCTCCTTCCTCCCTGCCATCCCTTCCCTTATGAACCCTTGATAATTTACAAATTATTATTTTGTCATGTCTTACACTGTCTGATGTCTCCCTTCACCCACTTTTCTGTTGTCCAACCCCCAGGGAGAAGGTTATATGTAGATCGGTTCCCCCTTTCCACCCCACCTTCCCTCCACCCTCCCAGTATCGCACTCTCACCGCTGATCCTGAAGGGATTAACTGTCCTGGATTTCCTGTGTTTCTGGTTCCTATCTTTATCAGTGTACATCCTCTGGTCTAGCCGGATTTGTAAGGTAGAATTGGGATCATGATAGTGGGGGGTGCATTCATTAAGACCTCCCAAGTACAAGAGTTCTTTGCTCCAGAAGGTAGGAGAGTTACCTTACTTTATAAATAAGAAAATTTAGAAGTTAAGAAACTCACCAAAATATACACCGCAATTGTTGTTCGAACAACAAAATGGTTGGTTGTGGATCAGACCATTGTGATTCATAGGGCAGATGCCCAAACCTCCCTTACTAGTCCATTGCAGTCTGGAAGCTCTGCTGAGGCCCATTCAGCCCCACAGCAATGTGCAAACCTCCCCTGACAGATAGATAAGCAGTGACTATACACTGGTTCATTGGCTGAGAATCTTTTCCCCCTTTTAAACATTTTTAGCTTCCTTTTCTAGGTTGTCATGGAAGAAAAGAAAGCAAGGCAGGCACCATGGTGGTTTTTGTTTTGTCCCACTGCCTCTGGGTGGCACATGGGAGGACAGTGGTATCCCTAGGGAAGTGACCTCTCTACCACCTCTGAGCACGCCTGTGGCCACTGAGACAACGGGAGACAATCCCAGCAGGTTGGTGGTGTGTTCTCAGAGCGTTTCCTTTCTTTTTTCTTCCCCTTTCTCTGCTGTGCTTTCACCACCCTCGGTGACTTTCTGATCTCACCATTTGATGTAAAATCCGAGTTCACGTGTGTCTGTCAGAACGCCCCTCACATGTTGTTTTCCACAGGAGAGACCAGCACCTGGAACCACGTGGAGCCAGGAGGTGTGTGCCAGGACAGTCCCAAAGCAAACATCCTTGAGGGGGCACGGGGCTTGGCAGGTGAACGTTAGGTAATCCCAAGGGAAGGAATGTCTTCCAACAAATCCCATCAACTTCTTGCCCAAGATGAAACTGCACTTGTGCTTTGGAGGAAAAGAGGAAGCCCTATTCTCACCTACAAAGCAAATCAACCCTGACAAGAAAGTGAATTCGTAAACCTCTCCCATCTGAGCTAGTCTTTATTACCTGAGCTTCCCCTAAAATGAGGGCAATCGCCAGCTTCTAAATTTAGGCATAAGAAAGACTCACTTCAGGTTTGCCTTGAAACCCAGTCAAGCCCCAAATTCTAAACACAAAGCAGCTGTTTGCCCAGAACCTGAGCTGAGATGTTTCATCTCGATGTCTCCTCACTCCCTTCTCCTTTTTCCTCTCTCTTTTTGTTCATTGCGAAAGTGCCCCAAAGGGTCCTTGTGAATGAAATTGGGATGGGTGCAAACTCAACCCTGCATTATCTGATGCAGACAATCAGGGAGTGGGGGCAGGCCTTAGGCAAGCCATCGGGGCAGACCTTCCCCAGCGCCACTGTTTACAGAAGAAAGGAAAACATAGAAATTGATCTATGGCATAGGTACAGGGGCTGGGTCAGGTGGGGCAAAGTATTCAGTTGCCACGCTTTCAGCCCCACGAAATGCCAACTGATGGCTATCAACCCCAACCCAGGTATCTTTGAGGTAAATCTCATGTTCCACACGCAGAGCCAGGTTCTACTTTCCGAGCCACTAGTCAATCCACCCTGATCAGGTGACATCTCAGGCATGGTAGCATCACGGGAAGGAACTCTGACCCCTTCTGCACTTGTCTATCCGTCCTTTCTGGAGGCAGGTTGTGCCCCCAGCATCAGTCTCCATAACGTTGTGCCCCATCCCAGACAGCAACATCTCAGGGGAGCTGTCCTTTTCCTTGACATGCTCAGTTATCAAGTTTATTAAAATCATTAACAGGGGACATAGACTCAGAGGAAACCCTGGGTAGTGAAAACAGGTAAGTGTTCAACTAATGAGCAGAAGGCTGATGATTCTGAAGGTTCCAGAGGCACCTTGGAAGAAAGACCTGACGTTCTGCTTCCTAAAGATCACAGCCATCGAAAGTCCTTGGGAGGCCAGTTCCACTCTGAGGTTAGCATGAGTCAGAATTGACTATGATAATTTAAAAATATATTTGTAGATAGATAGATATCAACGAGATACCTCAAGAGGTTATGTTTGATCGGTGCTTACAACTTGGCAAACACCATGGATGACACTGTCTAGCCATTACTTTCATACAAATGGAGGGTATACCAGTTCCCATTTTATAGACCAGAAGGCTGAGGTACGCATTTACCAACTTTTCTACTTCCTACCATGATCAATATTTCCAAGACCATGCAGCTAAAGCGACAAAGCTAAGATTTGAACACAGCGCTGCCTAATTCTAATTTCTCTTTCCCACAGCCAACAACCTCCCCTAATAGCAATAGTTCTTTATATTAATCTACATTTTGTTTCTAGATGTCTCATTTTCCATAGGAACATTTTCCTGGGACTCAGTTATTCCACCTGGAAAAATGAGACTGTTGGATACAAGCAGCTCCGACATGGTCTTTCTCGGAATTGGCTGACTTTCTGGGTCTATGGATACATCCAGAGACTTTCAAGCCATAAATCAAGTTGTTTAGAAATCACAAATAAGCAGGGGAAGTGGTGACTTGAAGTGGCCAGCCTGTAAGCCATTGATCTATAAAAAACAAAGCCTTGGCCAACGACTGCGAGAGGCTTATTTTTGGCAGACGAGGTGTTTGACTTGACTTCACACTTGCATTGACGTCCTTGGGGTGGTGAACCCTGACATTGCTGCGCAGATGGGGTTGCTCTCTGGGCTGGGCCCATGATTGGAGCTGTGGCCTCCTCAGGCTGCGGGCCAGGCTGAAATGTGACTTCCTGTGAGATGAAGGAGAGGGGGCGCAGGGCCAGTGAGGAGTGTCAGGCAGGGGGGCTGGCAGATTTGGCAGGCCCCGGGGTGTTTGCTTTGCACGGGGAGTGCGTGGGAGGCAGTTTTCCAGTCCTCTCCTGCTCTCATCTCTGACCCTTCCCTTCCCTTGCCTGCCTCCTTCTTCCCACTCTCATCAAGGGTGGTGGGAACTTGGCCAATGACTGAGAGAAAATGAAGACATTTCTCAAATGGCATGTTCCCGTGGCTGAGCACTGGCAGACAGAGCCTGGGAGGGGGCCGGAGAGTGAAGCTGGGTCTTTGTGCATCCCTTAAATATCCTAAGTATGTTCACTCCTGGGCCGCAAAACCACAGCAATGTCTCCCTTCCTTCCCCTCCTCCCTCGAACCTGGAGCCTGCAATGGGATCAGGCGACCGCAAGGTCCCAGAGGCGCCACTGCTGCCAAGGGAGGGTCCTTGGACAGCTTGGCGATTGGTCGGTCTCTCGGCTGGCACTGACCATTGTGAGGATGTCTGGCTATATTGGGCTGGCCACCATGCCCAGAGCTGCATTTCAGGAGACCGCAGGGCCACTAGAGAGGGCATTCTAGTAGCCTTGACACCCTCTTTAGGAATGGGCTTCCCTCTTTCCGCTATTCCTTAATCAGCAACTCTAGGCAGGACCATGGGCTGGGCTAGATATATCGGGCATTTACCCAGATCTAGACCCAGTTCTGACCCTGACTATTTTTGCCCCTTTAGAAAGTCACTTCCTTTTCTAAGCCTCTGTTTTACCATAAAAAACCTTGGGGGCTGGGATGAATAGTCTTGAAATTTTATTTTTGTTGTTGGGTGAAAAGAGGGAACTAGACAACTTGAGGCACCAGGTTTCCAACTCTCAGAATTTCCCTTTCTTGACTGATTTTATTTATTTGTGCAACCAACATTCATTGCATACCCTTGACTATGCGAGTCAAGATCACCAACGAAGGCACAGTCCTTGTCCTGAGTACTTTCAATCTGACTGATGATAAGATACATGCTACACCAATAGAAACCATCAGCAAGGGGTTTATGGGGCAAAGGGAGATGTGAGTCTTGAGTAGACTCGAAAGACCCCAGTTGAGTCTTGAGCGGAGTGACTATCCATGCTCTCCTTCAACTCAAGGTTGTCCTAGAATGTGGGTTTTAGATGGGACCTGGGAGGCCTTCTCAATGCTCTAGGTACTTTTCCTTGGCACAGCTGCCAAATGCAAGCACTCCTCAGGCTTCAGGGATTCTTATTTTGGCACTATTCTCTTAGTCTTAGTGAGCTCAATGGCTTTCAGGAATTAGAATCTCACCTAGGTAGTTTATTATGCCAACCTGGCTGATAAACACATGTGGGGTTAATTGAAGGGCAGAGGGATAAATGGCTCCGTGAGTCTCGCCTTCCGAGTTCTTGGGTCTCTTGTTTTCTGATGGTCGGATCAGAGTGCAGCCGCCTTAGCCAGTTCTCTGCTTCAGCTGGCAAGGCTCACTTCCTGCAAGACATCCCTGAGGAGAAGCCACATGGACCTACCCCAATGCAGCCCTGAGTACTGGAGCAGCTACGTGGAGACCCCTGCAAGCACTGAGATGGTTACACGTTCACTGATTCGGCTTTCCTCCTGCAGTCGGCGTCATTGCATCTGTTTTGTGAGATGGAGAAGGACTTTGTGGATTTTTGTTGGACATATGGGCTAATGTTGGACTTGTGGGCTTGGTCAGCACTGGGTTGAGATGTTTTCTTGATGTGCACTTAGCCTTTATATAAAACTCTCTATACATGAGTTTCTGTGGATTTGTTTCTCTAAAGTACCTATACTAATACACTCTGGATTGCTTTCTTGAAATCACCAGTCTAGTGTCTAAAAGCTATACTGACAATTCCACACACGTTTGGGCAGCTTCCCAAAGTGCCCTTTTTTAAAGTGACCAGATGTTCCGCTTTTGGCCAGATGGTCCCGATTTTTAGCAATTTGTCCCACATCCCGCAGCGTTTTAAAAAAGTCCTGATTTTTGGAAAGAGTGCACGACAAGCTAGGGAATGGAAGGGAATATACGATTTTCAGCTGCCATGGGGCTATTTCGCCAGGATATGAATTTTATATTATTTTTGTTAATTTTATAATGTTAAACTTTAATAGTAACAAATAATTGTTGAGAACTGATTATCGACAACTGCTTATCAAAGTTCGCATTGTTGATCAGTTGTTAGAATTCGACCACCATTGTTTGGACTTAATGGACAATAGCATTTTTTGGCATTGGCAACGATGAAAACATTTTGTAACTGTCTCTCAGACAATACACATCGTATTGCGTGCTAGTGCTAGTTGAAAAGTGGTGTCAACAAACCAGCTATTCAGATAATTTAGGTAAGTAGTTTATTTATTTATTTATTTCAAAAATACATAAATTTTCTTGAATTTAGCAGACAGTACTGGAATGATGTGCAAAAAAAATCATTCGATCATCTTACTCAAATTTTCCCATTTAGTAATATTTCTGAAAATGATCTTTTTTTTTTGCAGTTTTTATTTTATTTTATTTATTTATTTTTTTAACATTTTATTAGGGGCTCATACAACTGTTATCCCAATCCATACACACATCAATTGTGTAAAGCGCAT
>NW_022106189.1:13107696-13127165 GCF_000313985.2 Echinops telfairi | reverse complement strand
GAAAAGCTTGTGTTTTCCAGTCTAGCCTGTTGGGGCACCATGCCCTGTCTCCAATGTCCACCCTCATCATTCCCTGGGGATCTTGCTACTCCCCTACCCTGCTGTTCATTATTAAAAAAATATATTGATAAGGAAAAGGTTAAATCTTGGGCACCAGCAAAAATCACAATAGAGAACAAATGGTTAGAAATATTTCATCATTTTGAAACAAACCATGTTCCATACAATAATTCACTAAAAATTGTGGAATACAAAAAAAAAAAATTGTGGAATACGCGCTGTCCTTACCAGGAACTAATGCTGCGACTGACCACATTTTTTTCTACGGTAAAGTGTGGACATCAGAAAATTCACAATTAAGTGTTGAGACTTTGAAAGCCATTTTATGATTGAAATAGAATTTAAAAATTCATATGAAAAATTTCATGACCTTTTAAACAATGACAGCAATCTACTAAAAAAATTCACTCAAATGAGAAATATGCCAAAGAATAAAATAATACTATACATAATTTTTAATGTATCTTATTTGTAAATTGTACTTATGTTGAAATTAAAACTATATATTACAATACTATATGTTCTATGAAAATTTTTGTTGCTCCATATAGACCAAATTTTTAATCAAGAACCCCCACCCCCCACCCCCGTCAATGGTGTCCCACTTTACCGATGTTAAAATCTGGTCACCTTACCTTTTTATGACTCTTATTCAAAATGGTGCCACGATAAGCCCATCCCCTTGCTTCAAGCCAGCTCCTCCTTCAGTGTCCCCTTCCAGGTTTCAGTCATCCAATTCCACATGTTTATCAAATCTTAGAGTTGACTTTGGATGTGCCTTATCACTCTCTTATATTCCCAATTGACATTAAACGTGTTTTCCTCCCCAGTGTCCCTTCCCTCTGTTCCCTCCTCTGTGTTTATATCTCTGCTGCCTAATTTACGTCCTTCTAGTCATTATCTGGACTTTGATAGTAGCTCCCACTGAGATTTGCCTTATTTCCTTAGGGGCAATTTTCTGACTCCATTTCCTGAATAAGAGCCCAGACCTTGGTTTATGGGCATAACAGAACTCAAATGTGGCAGGTAACGTATTTTCAATGTGTGGTTGCACCAACATTCCTGTTTCTTTATTCATTCAGAACCTGACTAATCCCATGTGAAACCTACGTCCCCTCCCCTTGGTCTTGGGACAGGGGATTTACTTCATGGCCGCCTCAACTGTCACTGCAGATCAAAGCAAAATCATTGACTTCCAAGGCAGAATCCTGAAAGGCAATTCTGTTCCCACTGATACCCTCTCTCTTTAGTACTGGGCTAAAGAAGGTTTGTCTACACTGCCTCCACACTAGAAGGAGAGAGCGAGGTCTGAGGATCCCTCACTGCCCTAGTCCCCAGTTCATGGAACTTCCGAACCCAGGTGCCAGTCATTGTGTAGTGTGATTGAGGAGCCTTCCCGTGACTTGAGCATCAACTGCCATCTGGCTGCATGAGACACCTAAATGGGAATCACCTAGCTGAGCCTAGTCAACCCCCTAAACCATAATAATAAATGATTCGTGGTTTGTGAACCACTCACTTTTGGGTGGCTCCATACAGAGCAGCCAGTATCCAGAACTTCAGGCTTTGGAGCTCGAAAGATCTGTATTGAACCCCAGCTTCACCATTTGCAACTGTCATGGCCCGATCACTCACATTCTCGACTCAATTTAGCATCTATAAAATAGCATCAATGATATCTGCTCAGCAGGCTTGTGATGAACATTACAGATCCTGGGGGAAGGATTAGCACATATTGCTCACTCACTTGGTTCCTGATAAAGATAGCTCATATTCTGATTCCCTGTAACTAGACCTAAGCCATGGTATTTTCCATTGCCTCCTAGGCATGTGAGACTTGGGCACTGAATAAGGGAGATTGGAGAAGAATTGATGAATTTTAATTGTGATGGTGGAGAAGAATATTGAAAGTAACATGGACTGCTAAAAGGACAAATAAATCTGTCTTGAAACAAGTAGGGCCAGAGTGCCCCTAAGAGGCAGAGATGGCAAGACTTCATCTCCCATACTTCAGACATATTGTCAGGAGAGATCAATTTGTGGAGAAGGCCATCATATATGATAAAGTGTAAGGGCAGCTAAACAAAGCGAAGACCCTCAACGAGATGGATTGACACAGTGGCCACAACAATGGGCGGAGGCACAGGTACAGCTGTGAGGATGGCATAGGACCATGTGGTGTTTGGATCTGTTATGCATAGAGTCACTATGGGTTGAAACCAACTTGATGGTACCTAACAACAACTAGCTAGACCACGGAGTCCTGGGTGGTGCAAACCATTAACTGACTATTCATCAAAAGGTTGGAGGTGGAAGTCCATCCAGAATGGCTTCAGAATAAAGGCCTGGTAATGTACTTCAAAAAAAAAAACGTAGCCACTGAAAACTCTTTGGGTCACCGTTTTGCTCTGGCACACACGAGTTGGAATCAAATCTCTGGTTGTTGTTGTTGTTCGGTACCTGGAGTGGGCTCCCACTCCTAGTGCTGCTGTAGAACAGAACCAAGCACCACCAGGGCCTGCGCCAGCCTCCTCACAATGGTTTCTGTTATGTTTAAGCCATTGTGTCAATCCATCTTGTCAAGGGACTTCCCCTTTTTTCCTGACCTTCTGCTTTATCGAGCATTATAGGTCCTTTTCCAGGGACTGGTCTCTCCTGATAACTTCGGTAAATTGTTTTAATTAGAACTGTGAACTTACAACACAACCACATTGCCTGACTTCAGGCTCACTCTCAGTTTAGCAATATTCTACCAAGGCTTCCAGGCTCAGCTCAAATCGATACTTTCTCTCAGGAAGAAAACAACCTTAGCTCAGAGTTTGATATCTTCTGCCCATTTTCCACCATGTTTTCTTAACTTGTGGGTAGTTGGCATATTGGTGTAAGATCTAAACATCCCATTCCCAGGCTGTGATTATTTGCAGATGGAGATCATAGGGCCTGTCTTGGTCATCCTATGTGTCCCTAGATACCTCTTTCCAGCCAACCAATTGACATCGAGTCATTCTGACTTATGGTGTTCCCAGATGCAGAGAACTGAATTGGGTTCCATCGAGGTTTTGTGTCTGTGACCTTTCAGAAGCAGAATGTCAGCCCTTTCCCGAGAGGTGCCTCTGGGTGCCAACCTTTTAGTTAGTATCCCAGTGTTTAATCATGTGTGCTACCCAGAGACTCCTTAGACTCTTCCTTACCCTGACATAAATGTTTCTTTACATGGATGACTTTACAACAGAGCATGCCCTCTTGGAAATCCCTACTCATTTCTTTCTTTCCTTTTTTTGTCTGCTTTGGTGTGGGCTTTTTAAATTGGTACATAATTCACACATCCTACACTTCAATAGTTTAAACATATTTTTTAAAGTTATGAAATTACAACCACAATAAAGTTTAGCATATTTTCTGTCTTGTAGTTATTGTTGTTACCACCCCCCACTCCCCCCCAGCCCCACCCCATGCACCGTTTCCACCCCAGCTCCCTTGCTTGTGTAATGAATTTCCTGACCCCAGAGATTTGGCGATCCTAGATTTCATACACAGAAACATACAAACAAAATCGAGAAACTAAAAAAGTCAGCAACAAGGACAAAATAAAGAAAAAAACCTCAATCAAAAAGAAAACAGAAAATATTAATTGAATCAAACTTTTAAAAAGATATTACAGGAAAAAAACTGGAACAAATTTAAAATAGAAGGAACAAATTCAAAAGGAAGATCAAATGATACAGTGCTATATTTTAACTAACTGTGTCTACCATAATGGATTTTACAATGCTGTCTGATAATAAGGCTATTTACATCTTTGAACTGTGGTCAGAAATTTAATCCTTGAGAGGATACTGTAAATAGATTTGGGGCCACTACTGTCATCTAGAGCCTTCTGCAAACTGGACATTCAGAATTTAATCTCTGATAACGTACCCTTCTCTGGATTTGGATTTTATTATTTATAGTCCTTATAAGTTGATGCCTCATTAGAAATTCCTACTCGTTTCTGATCTGCAATCCTGTTGTTGTCTTGGGCTTCTCCCAGTCCTTCCTCCACCTGTATCTGGGTCTTGGTGACACCCCTACCTGCTAATATATCGAGCACATAACAGGAAGCCCACAACTCACCCAGCACGAGCACCAGCCAGCCAGCCAGTCAGCACCTGCAGCCCCCATACACCGAATGTGAAGAGAAGCAGCTAGTCTCAAAGTGTGAGTGAAAGGTATATGGGTTCGGGGCTGGATCAAGCAGGTGTAGGGAGAAGATCATCTCAGTGAAGAGAGTGGATTGGCCCATGGAGTGGGAGACCCTGGACCTAGAAGGAGATACAGCTCAGTGGAAGCAGGGGAGGTATTCTTCTGTTAGTTGTACAATGGTCTGCCATCCACAAACGTTTGAGCCAGAGAAGGCTCCTGTCCCCACATCTTTCTCCAAGGTCTATTCATTTGTTCATTTCACCAGCATTTGCTGCAGGGCAACCACATAGCAGGAACATGTTTGGGACAAAATGGTCATCGGTACACAAGCCCTGCCCTCAAGTAACTCCTGTTTTGTGTGTATGTGTTGAAAATAATTAAACATGTTATTGTCACCCAAGTAGATAAATATGGGGCACAGCATACCAGTGGCTTCTCTTGTCTCGGCGCTCAGGAAGCATTTGCTGAGGAGGTGACAGCTAAACTGGGTCATAATTGGTTAGCCAGCGAAAAGGAAGCTAGAGTAGAGTAAGGGAGCTGGAGAAAGGCATCCCAGGCCATTAGAACAATCGGTGCAAAGGCTTAGGGGTGAAAGTGGGCGCTGAGTGCGAGGGTATGCCGTTCAGGAGGGTGGTGGGGGAGAAGTTGAGAGAGCAGGAGAGTGAGGGACCCAGGGTTCAGATCCTGAAAGCCTTGCTGTCATCCCTGGGCCACTAGCAAGCCTTTACCAGTTCTGTAGAGAGTTCACATAAAAAAGGATAGAAAATGTATATGATATCACTAAGGGAATCGATGAAGGAGGAGAGTGTTTCAAGAGTGCGTGTTTGTACATGTGTAGGGGAATACTCATGTATACCACTGAATGTACCTGTACACCTGTTTGGATAGGTGCATGGATGTGTGCATTTTCGCTTTTGTGAGTGCCTGAGAGAACAACTACAGGAGGCTGTGCGAGCATCCCTTCAGTGCGCTGGGTGAAAATGCACACATGCATCTTTAAGAAGAGCCATGACCCGCACTAAATATTGGGCTTGGAGCAATTTATATAGCTTTCCCACAATGAATTAGGTCAATAAATACTAACATGGGGTCTCCCACCTTCTTGCCTTTGCTCTCCAGTGGTTCTCCACCTTCCTCATGCTGAGACCCTTTAATACAGTTCCTCAGGCTGTGGTGGCCCCCCAACCATAAAATTATTTTTGTTGCTACTTCATAACTGTAATTTTGCTACTGTTATGAATCAGGTGACCCCTGTGAAACGGTCGTTTGACCCCCAGAGGGGTCACGACCCACAGGTTGAGAACCACTGTGTCTAGCCTTTAGCACTGCCAAGCATCTTCTTCCCTCCATACAGCCTCCTTCAGTCCTGCTCATTTGACAGCTGGACTCCAATTCTCTCTCCTCTAGGAAGCTTTCCCAAGTGAGACACGGTGGCTGAGTTATTGGTTGTGTTAATGCTGAACACTTTCAGTGGACATCACTATTAATTTGGTGAGTGTTTCTCTCTCTTTTGCCTGAGAGTCACTGCAGGGCTTAAGTCACGTCATGATCCATCCTGTGGCCTCTCCTCTTCTCTCATAGCATCTTATATGCTCAAGCCACCTGGTTGAAATAAAACGTATTTACGTTAAAGCTTGTCTGGAAGCAGAGGATGATGGAAGTGGTGGCTAGGGACCTCTCCTCCACCCAAGAACCACTTGTAGTTTACTACACTGAGTCTTACCACATACCTCAAGCATGGGTCCTATACGTGGATAATAGTCATCCCTGACATAAGATGAGCACCTACCACATATTCCACCAATTCTAAGATGACTTAAAAACAAAACACCTTTTATCTCCTTCAAGAGGACTTCACCTCACTAAGGATACTATCACAAATGGTCAAACTGGTGCGATGTCGTTGCCATTGTTTGGGCGCGCTTGGTTGTAGCTATTCACATTATCGTCTCTCCCTTAGACTTGTCCACACCATTGGACCGCCTCTCTGCGTGTCATTGCCACTGGATACATATTTTTCAGGGATTCGACTATGATTCCATGATGAGATGAAAAACCACTGCGCACATAGAATGGCACAGAACAGCAGTGACAAGTAAGTAGCTGGAATTCACCAGGCCAGAAGTCAGGAGTGAAGGAGTGACTGCACGTCCCTGCTCTCACAGAGGCACAACATAGTGCATTATGGAACCTAAGATAAGAGATATCTCAAGGAAACTAAGCTTCATTATTTTATATCACTGAAACATAATCCAAAGGATTGTCTGCCACATGTCAAGAAGGAACAGAAGGCAGAAGAAAGATCCAAATCTTTGAGAGTACTTCAAACAAATTTCAAAGCAACAAGCGATCGACCTGACCAAAGGACATCTCACACTCTTGTTAAGATAGTACATCTGAGTATAACATATTTTTATTTCTTAGTAATAATACATGTGCCCTGAAGTGGAATGTGACATCAAATATGTGTGATATGTTAGTTATTATTTAATTCTCTCACAATACTAGTAGGTGGATATTATTAATTTCCTCTTCCAGATGAGGCTCAGAGTGGCTGAGTGAGTTGCCTAAGGCCACATAGCTATTAATTGGGAGCTCAGTCTATCTGATGTCAGACCCCAGCCAGGAGTCGTTCTCGTTCTAGACACCGTGGACTGTACAAGGCAAGTCCAGGATCTCAGCGTGGTCACTCATCTTTCTCCCACAAAGTTACAGACGGTCATGTTCACAGCTCCAGTGTGGCTACCGAGAGTCAGGAGTCTGTGTAGGTCTGAGCTCCAATCTAGGCAGCCTTGGCAGAGTCCCCTAAGTCCAGGGCGTACACCTCAGAGTCACCTCCCCTGCATTCTGCTCCCAGGTAATCAGCAAACCAATTTGTGACCCCATGTTCTAAATAAACTCCCTTCCAGTAAATGCACTAACTTGCTACCATGAAGTCCTATATGCTGCCTGAGCACACAGTCCGTTGTAGACAACTGTCCTACTTTTTTGCCTTATCTACCTGTCGTCTGTGATTGCTGGATTAATTGCTTTTCTTTTTAAATCAGCTTTCTTTTCCTACATCTGTATCCATCAGGATATGCTGATACTCACTCTACAAATGTAATTGGCACCTAATTCATTTGGCATCACAGAAAGGGAACAAAACACTTCCCAGTCCTGCACTATCCCCACGATTAGCTGTGGAGAGGACCACTATAATTCACAGGGATTTCACTGGCTGATTTTTGCATAGCAATTGCCAGGTTTTTCTTAGTAGTCTATCTTAGTGTGGCAGCTCAGCATCATAGCAACCCGCAAGCCTCCAATGACAGACAGGTGGCGGCTATGTAGGAGGTGCGTTGGCCAGGAATCAAACCCAGGTCTCTCATATGGAAATTGGAAATGGTGCCACAGAACCACTGTTGTACACCACTGACTCACTTCTGACTCTGAGTGAACGTACAGGACAGAGGAGAACGCGCACATTTATAAGAGCAGATTGTCAGGTGGGATGAACTGCTAACCTTTCAGTTAACAGCTGACCACTTGAATCATAGTATCACCAGGCCTCCTTCCTCACACATCTCTGTGGTGCATAATAATAAAAGGGAAAAGTCTATCAACAAAGAAGAAAGCCTTAAGAAGGAGGTGAATCATACTTTAAACAAATAAATATTATTTAATCCCAAAGCAAAATAGGTTAATACTTCACGTAGATGCCAGTCCCCCTTGGAATCCAAAATGATTTCCTGGGTCTGCTGGGTCATCCCCAGTCCCAACTACGTGGAATTATTTATAGGCTTTTCTGTTTTTTTGTCATTGGAGTTTTGTTGCTGTTGTTTTGTTTTCTTTTGTTGCTTGGTTTTGCTCTGTCTTGTTTTTGTGCTTATGATTGTCTCTGCACATTAGGTGGGATAAACAATCTGGAGGAGAAACAACGGGACTGATGGTTTTGAGGAACATGAGAGAGGGGGAGGAAGGGGAAAGGAAGTGGGTATTAACAAACCCAGGTTCAAGGGAACAAGTGACCTAACATTGTTGGTGAGGAGGGCGTAAGATGCCTGTTAGGGATTGACCAAAGGCAATGTAACCGAGAGGAATAAGTGAAACCCGAATGTGTTAGTCTGGGTACATTAGAGAAACAAATCCACAGAAACTCACATGTATAAGAGAGAGTTTTATATAAAGGGTAAGTGCACATCAAGAAAACATCCCAACCCAGTGCTGCCCAAGCCCATAAGTCCAACATTAACCCATTAACCCATATGTCCAACACCAATCCACAAAGTCCTCCTCCATCTCACAAAGCACACACAATGATACTGACTGCAGAAGGAAAGCCGAGTCAGTGAGCGTGTAAGCATCTCAGCACTGGCAGGGCTCTCCACACGGCTGCTCCAGCACCCAGGGCTGCATCAGGGTAGGTCCATGCGGCTTCACCTTGGGGATGTCTTGCAGGAAGTGAGCCTTGGAAGCTGAAGCAGGGAACTGGCTAAGGCAGCTACACTCTGGTCCAAACATCACAAAGCAAGAGACCCAAGAACTGGAAAGGAAAGGCTCACCTAGCCATTAATCCATCCACCCTTCAATTAACCCCACATGTGTTTGTCAGTCAGGTTGGCACAATAAACTAACCACTTCACTGAATGAAGGCCAGATATGATAATGGGACAATGGGAAAGTAAAAGGAAATAGAGGGAAAAAGTAGAAAGCAAATGGGCATTTATAGTGATCTTACTACAGGCATGTACATATGTAAATATATTTATATATAATGATAGGGAAATAGATCTACATACATATAGTTATATGTTAAGTATTAAGGTAGCAGACAGACATTGGGCCTCTATTCAAGTACTCCCTCAATGCAAGAACACTTTGTTCTAATAACCTGGCATTCGTGATGTTCAGCTTCCCAACACAATCGCTGAAGACAAAATGGGTACATAAACAAATGTGGAGAAGAAAGCTGATGGTACCCGGCGATCAAAAGATATAGCATTTGGGGTCTTAAAGACTTGAAGATAAACAAGCAGCCATCTAGCTGAGAAGAAACAGAACCCACATGGAAGAAGAAGCACACCAGCCTGTGTGATCATGAGACATTGATCGGATCGAGTATTAGGCATCAAAGACCCAGAACAAAAAATTATATTAATGTGAATAAGCAGAGTGGCAACCCAAAGCCCATCTGTAGACAATTGGACATCCCCCTACAGAAGGGTCACAAGGAAGAAATGAGCCAGTCAGGGTGCAGTATAGCACCATTGAAACATACAACTTTCCTCTAGTTCTTTAATGCCTCCTCCCCCTACTTCCATGACCCCAATTCTACCTTACAAGTCCAGCTAGACCAGAGGATGTACACTGGTACAGACAAAAGCTGGAAACACAGGGAATCCAGGACAGATAAACCCCTCAGAACCAATAATGAAAGTATCGATACCAGGAGGGGAAAAGGAAGGTGGGAGGAGAAAGGCGGAACCGATCACAATGATCTACATATAACCCCCTCCCAGGAGGACAGACAACAGAAAAGTGGGTGAAGGGAGACTTTGGTTAGTGTTTGACATGAAAAAATAAAAAGAACTTATAAATTATCAAGGGTTCATGAGGGAGGGAGGGAGAAAGAGGGAGGGGAACAAATGAGGAGCCAATGCCAAGTGCTCAAGTAGAAAGGAAATGTTTTGAAAACGATAATGGCAGTGTATGTACAAATGTGTTTGACACAGTGGATGGATGGAAGGATTGTGATGAGCTGTCTGAGCCCCAATAAAATGATTTTTTTAAATGACCTGTGTCAAATGGGGATTATCAATTATTTCTCCGTGCCTCCTTCAAATAGGCCTTCGAAGGATTGTGTGATATGGGTCACTGTTTCATAGTTGCTACTGTGGGTGAGTCAGTGGGTGCTCTGCCCACATCTTCTCACCTTGCTCCGAATGCCTTCATGTCTGTTACTATCTGATGGCTTTGTTGAAGAGTTTTCCCCACACCTGGGACAGCCACTCTACCTGAAAGCTCCTGGGCATTAGCACCCTGTGAAAACCATCCTTCATGTGTGGCGGAAGAGATTTGGTTATCAATTAAAGTCCCAACGGATGAGGGCTTCGAGTTCCTTGATAAGATAACACAAAGGCAGTGTTTTGCATAGTTTTCTGGAGTTTCCCAGTTTCCTGCACTGGCTTGATAATACATAAGTGGCTGCTGCCTAGGAGTCCAGGGGGCACAATGGTTCAAGTGCTCACCTGTCACCGAAAAGAGCATCCTTTTGGACCCACCAGCTGCCTTACAGAAGAAAGATGCGCAGTCTACTTTCATGAAGTCTTGCAGCCTGGGGTGCAGGTCTACTCTGTGCTGTGGGCTTGCTCAGAGTTGGAGTCAACTAGATAGCAATGGCTTTGGGCTTTATTTGCCTCCCTCCTACTCTTACATTTCCACTCCTGCGCTTCCTAACTAATCTGGTGGGATACCAATACCTGATTCAGCATTTGTTTCTGAGAACACCCAAATTAAGTTGAATGTTTCAGCGAACACTCAACTACTACCAGAGAACACTCAACCAGCAAAAAGTTGGCTCACCCGATGGAACCACAAAAGAAAGCTCTGGTGACCTGCTTCTGAAAATATTACAGCCAAGAAAAGCCAATGCAGGTCAGTTTTCCCTTGTAACACATGGAGTACCCATGAGTCAAAATTGACTCAGTGACAATGCACTGGCTGGTTTTTAAAAATAATCTCAAACATACAATGGATAGAAGAGGCATTGCTCTACTCGAAGCAGGAATTTACCTCCAGATAGGATCCCCACCATTGCTTTGGAAGGGAAGAGTTGCTAGATTCTACAACTAAAGTCATCTGTAAATAGAATCGAAGCAAGTGCATGGGCAGGAATGGGACTCACCAAAGCCTTTTTAAGAAGCCGACTCTGGACGGCCCTATAGGCATTCCTTTCTTGCCCGGTTCAGGATGAAAACTCACAGATGAAATTGATTGGATCATCTCTCAGTCTTTTCACCTCCTCCCAGTTTCAGATACTATTGACAATGGAAAGTAAGCACGTGCCCAGGTCTCGTGCCCCATCTAGCCCTTCTGAGAAAGGTGTCGTCTTGGCTTCTGGCCTCTTGCCATCTGACCAGTCCCACCTCTTGTCTCATCACTTTCATTTCTCCCGCTGGTGTCAGCATCTGGCCTCCACTCAATCCCCAGATAAAAGGTTCCTCTCTCCCACCTCAGGCCTTGGCACTCACTGATTTCTCCACATGTGTTCCATTCCTTTACCATGGCCCTGCTTTGGCCATCCAACCCTTGCTCAGCCTCCATCACTTTCTCTGCAAGACCTCCCGGCTGGCAGGCACCCTCACCCGACATTCCTCTTGGACAGCTCTCATCACCAACATGATATGTGTTTGCCACATCTTCAGTTCTATGCCAGCAGCCTGTGCCTGCCCTCTACTCCAGCCCAGAGCCTGGCACCAGACCTGGCTCACAGCAGGCACCTGATGATAAGGTGGTGTTGGTCAAACTCATACACGAGGAGCCTAAGCCATCCACAGGGAGAGGAACCAACTACCTGCGTGTATTAAGATAGGGGCAAGAGAGAGAAAACAAGATCTTCCTTTGATTGAGCCAGTGAAGTCATTGGTGAGAGTGAACCCAAGCAGCTATAAATAGCCTTGGAAATCATGCATATTACATTAGGGGTGTTGGTGACAGCTTAAGTATATTTCCATAAGGTTCCATTATATTTACGTATTAGTTAATGGATACTTAAAATATTATGTTACCGTAATGCTCATGTTTTATTAGCAAACTATCACATCAAATGGAGTTGCTAAGTGTGATGGAAAATTGGCTCTGCAGATAGATTTCTGTATTTTCACACTGAATTTTTTATTTTTGATTGCCCGCCCACCCACCTCTGGCAAAGAGGTGATTTTCTTCACCATACACGTGATTTCTGCTTTCCACAGAGTGGGAGGCTTGAAAGTACAGAGAAAGGACCCCTTTGACCCCTCACTGCAGGGCGGAGTCAGCCTAGAGCCTGTTTTTTTTTTTTTGGAGGTTCTAATTTAAGTTTGATTATTAAACTTGCCCTCTCTTTGCCTTGACTTACTCTCTGTTTATGAAGTGTTGGGCTTGAGGGGCGCTAGGGTTCTTGGATCAAACTCTGGATTATCTGCAAGGGGATTTCATACTCTGTTGTCGTCAGCATACGGAGGCAGCTGGAGGCAGCCAACCCTGCTCCCAGGTGATGCAATGGACCAGGCTCAGGGGTCTTGCCGAGTGATCTTCAACAATTCATTTTCCCTTCCTAGAGTGGCACACTGCCCCAGGAGATGAGCGTGTCCCTGTATCTTGTCTCCAAAGGCAGCCCCGTGATGTTGCTGTTGGGTGCTGTGGACTCAATTCTCTGGTCCAGCCGCCTGAAGGGTTGTTTAGACTGTGGTGCTTCTGGAAGCCGTTCACCAGGGCTTTCGCCCAGGGCTAGGGAAATGTAAATAGTGGCTTTTGATTAGCCACCAGGTTTCATCTGTGCTCCTCCAGAACTCCATGCTAGCTCCTCTTTAAAAGTACTTTTCTAGCCTTTTCTCTAGTATGCAAAAAATCTGATGCAGAAAAACTGAGGGGAAGGATCTCCAGGTGGCTGGAACCATTTGGGCAGAAACTGAGAGTGGGGAAACGACTGGTTTGGGGGGGTGGGTAATGAAGTACAGAGAAAGGGTGAGATTTGATGGTCCTAAGCACTGTAATACTGGAAATGGTGGCTTCGCCTAGATCACAGATCAGACAGTGGCCAAAAAGGAGCAAACATAGGACCTACTACCTTTGTAAAAAGTATTTGAAAAGATTAGTACATAAAGACTAACAAATAATACACCCGAAGGAAAAATAAAGCACAACACGAGCAGATCTATGCACACCCATGTTAATCACAGCACTGTTGACAGTACCCAGAGGATGGTAACAATCCAAATGCGCATCTGTGGTAGAAGGGTTAAGTAAGCTTTGTTACATACACACAATGGAATACTACGTAGCAATACAAAATCATGATAAAACTGTGAAATGCCTCATGACTTGGATGGATTTAGAGAAGTTAGTCGGTCACAAAAGAACAAATATTGTATGAGGTCACTGTTATAAAAAAAACCAGGATAAAAGAAATTAATTTTAATGATTAACATGGGTGGGAGAGGGAGGGAGGGAAGGAAGGGGAGTCATAGGCTAGAGAATTATTGTTGTTGTTGTTGTTGTTGGGTGCCATCAAGTTGGTTCTGACCCACAGCAAAACGCTGCAAGGTTCTGCACCCTCCTTACAATTGTTCCTGTCCCCAGGCCCATGGTTGCAGGCTCGGTGTCTGTTTGCCTCATTGAGGACCTTCCGCTTTGTCGCTGCCCCTCCACTTTGCCAAGCAGAATGTCCTTCTCCAAGGACTGGTTTCTCTTGAAAACATGTTGACTATGTGGACCATGGATAATTCCTGAAGCTTTCTGAGCTTCAGTTTCCTCATTTGCAAATGGGTTGTAATAGTATGTTCCTTATATGGTCATCCACTCACCAAACACTAAGAACGTGCCTGTTATGTGCCAGGCACCACACTGGGTACTAGAGATACAAGTTTATTGCTGATGAACAAAGTAGGTGAAGTACAGTCCCCATGGAACTGACCTTCTAGTGGCTCATGAAGAGTGAGGAGATGAAGAATAAATAAAATAACGAAGCAAAGATATATATCAAATTATGCTGATGACTTCCACCAATGGTTTATTCTAAGCGACCTGCCTAAAGGTTAGTGGTTTGAACCTACTCAGTAGTGTTGAGGAAAAAATACCTCACCACCAGCTTCAGTAAAGATTATTGCCCTGAAAATCCTATGAGCACAGTTCTACTCTGTAACACAACAGATTGGTGTGAGTTTGGGTTTCATTGATGATGCGATCTGGAGAAAAAAAGCAAGCAAGAATCTAGGCTCTGGAGTGGCCAGTGATTGACCTTAGTTGAGAAGGTGATTTTTGAGCAAAGACCTGTGAAGAAGATTAACTAATTAATTAATTAGGCATAAGCAAACTATAGTCCCTGAGCCAAATATGGCTATACTGCTGTACTCATTTGGTTGTCTATGGCTGTCTTTTGCTCAAAGGAGTCAGTGATTAAGTGCTCATTTGCTAATTGAAAGGTCAGCAGTTTGGACCCACCAGCCACTTCCCAGGAGGAAGATGAGGGAGTCTATTCCTATAAAAATTACAGCCCTTGAAACTCTGTGGGTCAGTTATGCTCTGCCTATAGGTCACTCTGAGTCAGACATGATGGTAATGGTTCTGGGATTTTACCCTGTGGCAGAGTTGAGTAGTTGCAACAGAGACAGTAAGTCTATGAAACCTAAAATACTGGCTATCTGTCCCAACCCTTGGCTGAAAACATACATAGTCTCTGAAATATTTGATTAAATGATACTTATAGGTTGACAGATTATAAACAGACAGAGATATAGATAGATAAGTAGAAGGCAAGTAGACATATGCCATCCCTGATTGATAGACTGATTAATAGGTGACAGATGATAGATATCATCAAGTCTGATTCAGTGATCCTATGTACAACAGAAGAAAATCTGATCTTGTGTCATCACCACAATCTTTGACCTGTTCAAATCCATTGTTGTAGCTACTGAACCAATAGATTCTACCCAGGGTCTCCCGTGTCCATGCTTGGCCCTCTACTTAAGTGGGCATGATGTTCTCCTCCAGTGATGGGTCCCTTCTGACACCACGTGCAATTATAATGACTTTGTTGGGAATTAAAATGTTTTCACTAGCTCATTTTCTGAAGTAGATTGTCTGACCCTTCTTCCTAATATGTCCTAATCCAGAAACTCTTCTGAAACCTGTCCTCCCTGGGTGATCCTGTTGGCATTTGAAATACCGGTGGCATTTCTTCCAGCATCCCATCTACACTAAACCACCATCGTGTGACCAACTGACAGATGAGTGGTAACAAGAAGATAATAATGATGCTGATGATGACTAGATAGCAGCTAAATGAAGCTGTTACTGGAGGTGGTAGGGAATAAAGGATGAGCTGTGGTCCCTTTCCCTGCATCGGGCCAGCATCCATGTCTCAAATGCTGTCTGTAGAATGGATAACATCTTGACAGGCAGAACTGGGAAGGCTGTATGACCAAAAGTCTGGTTATGGGAAATGACAGATGATGTTTGGAGAATGGTAAGTGGTGCAAGGAAACAGGCCTCTCATTTCCACCTCCAAAAATACCTCTCGCCTGCCCGTGGCCAACAGCAGGGCCCTGGGCATGGGGACCCCCAGCTGTCAGCGGCTGGGGGCTGGAGGTTCTCTGACAAGCATTAGCTGCCTGATTGAGTTATGACAGCCCCTCGCCCAACGGGAAGCCGGGTGAGGTCCTAGCAGGGGCCTGCAGACAAATGATGATAAAGTGCTCACTTTAAGGAACCATCTCCATAATATTTCATGCTCGCAGCAGGGAAAGGGGGTGGGCAGGCTGCCCTGGTGGCACGGCTAACTACTCCATCAATTGATTTGATTCACGGCAGCAGCTACTCCCAGTCATAATATTTCAAATAAATGGGGCCGTGGATAGAAATAATATCTGCATCAATATTAACCCTGAAAGAACTAATGGACATAAGCTATAATTTCCAGGACACCCTAATAATGCATTTTGACCATTGTTGGCATGGGGCAATTTTTCTTTCTCTCTTTTTCTTCTCTGTTTCTCCGTCTCTCCCCCCTTGCCTCTTTCAGATTGGCTTTGTTCATTCTCACTTTGGCTCCCTCTCCTACCAGCCATAACCTTCTGCCAAAGAGGAAAGAGAGGGAAACCCAGAGTTGCGTGGTCAATTTATTCTGAGCTTCTTGTAAAATCCCTCTGAGCCAGGTGTGGAGGATTGTGTGGCAGCAACTGTGGCTGGCAGCGCACTAGAAAGGAGGCCAGAAGGAATCTTTTCTGTCATTTACTCCTTCAGAAGATATTTATTGTGCTTCTACTATGTGAGGGAGCCATGACAAGTTTTAAAGAAAATATCAGTGGGGGCCAAAAGTCTGTCCCCATGAAGCTTACGTTAGAGTTGGTCTGGGGAGATCATTGGTAAATCACGAGCACATAGTAATAATTGGCACCATTGGATAGCAAAGCCAAGGTCTTAGAATTGACCTCAGAAAAGAAAACTGTGACAACTGAATCAGAGACTTCAGGGACCCATTCCTTGGCTCAGGGGTCAAAAATCAATTGCCAGTGAGCTGAATACAGCCCTCAAGTATGGTTCTTTTGGCCTGCGTTTAAGCCATGTGTAATAAAACTTAAAGTAGGAGGCTTTGCTCTGAAATTTGAGTTCCATCTCCTTTTTAGAAATGGAAATGTCTGTTATCATCCACATGTTCACATGGACTGGAGCTGCTAGGGTCCACACCTTAGTTAGGCACATGCTCTGTGAGCCCAGCTCCCAGGCAGCACCCACAGTGAGTGTTTGTATTTGTAGCCCCTGGTGTTTACGTTGGACGTGGGTTCTAAACATCCTGTCCTTGCTCTCACCCTGTAGCCCTTCTATTCTTAGTTATGATGCCGTATAAGTCATCAATTTTTTTTTCTCCTCTTTGCTACCATTGTGTGGCTCTATGACCACAATGTCTTGGCACTCTGCATCACTTTATGCGTCCACACATGTTCGGTGTGTGACTCTAATTTCACAGATTTATAGCACCCAATTGCTCTTTTCTGCTCAAAGAAATCACCTGGGAGAAAAACAAAAACCATTATCATAGTATTGATTTTGACTCGTGGTATCTGTGATAGTTACATAATCTGGTGTCAATTTGAGAGGATTATGCATGAAGGGGTGAAGTCTGGCCTCTCAATCAAGATATAACCAATGAGGCCTCTGTGTGGGCATGGCCTTCTCCTGAGAATTCTGGGAACTCCTGTATTTCCTCCTTGGAGGCAGAAGACACTTCTCTCTCTCTGCTCACTCCCTGAGAGATGCTCTACTGAGAAGACACATGGTGCTATGCTCTGGGAGCTGGAGAAACCACATGGACCTAACCTGATGCAACCAGACCTCTGGAGCTGGAGAAGCCACATAGAGATCCCTGCCAGCACTGAGATGCTTACAACGCCACTGGCTCCATGAGACTTCCAACCGTTGGTCTGTGATCCCCCTGCATTGGCATCATTGCATGTATTTCGTGAGTCTGAAGAGGACTTTATAGATTAGTATTGGACATATGGGCTAATATTGGACGTATGGACTTGATCTGGACTGGGCTGGGACATTTTCCCGATATTCAATTTCTCTTGTATATAAACCTCTTTCTTTCTTTTTTAAATAATTTTATTGGCTTGTACAACTCATCACAATCCATACATTGACATCATTGTGTCAAGTACATTTGTATATTTGTTGCCATCATCATTCTCAAAACATTTGCTTTCTACATGAGCCCTCGGTATCAGCTCCTCTTTTTTTCCCCTCCCTCCCCACCCCCCACCCCCATGAACCCTTGATAATTTATAAATTGTTATTATTTTGTCATGTCTTACACTGTCCAATGTCTCCCTTCACCCACTTTTCTGTTGTCCATCCCTCAAAGAGGGAGTTAAATGTAGATTTTTGCAATCAGTTCCCCCTTTCTACCCCACCTTCCCTCCACCCTCCCAGTATCACCACTCTCACCGCTGACTCTGAGGGGTTCATGTGTCCTGGATTCTGTGTGTTTCCAGTTCCTATCTGTACCAGTGTACATCCTCTGGTCTAGCTGGATTTGTAAAGTAAAATTGGGATCATGATAGTGGGGTGGAGGAAGCATTAAAAAAACTAGAGGAAAGTTGTATGTTTCATCATTGCTACACTGCACCCTGACTGGCTCATCTCCTCCCCGAGACCCTTTGATGCCTGATACCTGATTCTATCAACACCTCCTGATCACACAGGCTGGGGTGCTTCTTCCATGTAGGCTTTGTTGCTTCTCAGCTAGATAGCTGCTTGTTTATCTTCAATCTTTTAAGATCCCAGATGCTATATCTTTTGATAGCCGGACTCCATCAGCTTTCTTCACCACATTTGCTTATGCACCCACTTTGTCTTCAGCGATCGTGTCTATAAACCTCTTTCTTATGTACACATGAGTGTCTATAAATGTGTTTCTCTAGTCTACCCAGAGTAACTCAGTATCCCTACAGGATAGATAGGACAGAGAAGAACTAGTCTTTTGGGTTTCTGGGAGTGTAAAACTTTATGGAAGTAGTCTTATCTTCCTTCTGTGGAGCAGTCTTATCTTCCTCCTGTGGAGTAGTTTGAACTACTAACCTTGGAGTTAGCAGCTCAATGCTTAATCCATGAAGCCACCAGTGCTCATGAATCACCTGGAGGCCTTATTAAGAACAAGATTATTGAGCCCCACCTTCAGACTATATGATTCAGCAGGCCTGGGGAGAAGCCTGAGAATCTGCATTTCTCAAAAGAATTTGCATCTCCCTGGGTGAGGTATACTGCTGGTCCACTGATTTAAGAGAAGTATGAAGTGAGTGGTGGCTCTTTAAATGAGGCGGATGGGAGAGGGCTTGAACTACTACATTTTTGTTGTACAGTTGAGGGCTTAGTCATTATATCACCAGGGTTCCTAGTGATGGATATCCACAGGGAATAACTGTCCCTAGCTGGTGTCAGTATGTTCCAGTTGGTCTATTTTCTTCTCCTCTGACCTTTAACTAGATGGAGAGAAGCAGGTTCCCAAACCTGGACAGTCTTTCAAAGCCTTCCTGTTCCCCTTCTCTACCACCATGTTTCCATCTCTTGCTTCTACTTGGGTCAGTTTCCCTTACTAGCCTATATTTGGCACAACAATGTGGGGAGCATCACAATTGTCCTCAGCCTCCCAACATAGATGAAGGACCCACTTGTTTCCATTCCCATCCACTCTCATCTCAACATGAAATCACATCTGAGTGATAATCAAGGGAGACTCTTAACATTTTCCAACATCCCCAGGAAACACCCCTTCAAATTCTAAAAATAAAAAATAGTTTTCATTTACTTTAATCTCTGAAAGGGATAAAATTTAGCCAATCACATTTTCTCAGGTGAAGGGGTAGAGCCAATCAATATCATGCTCAGGCAATACAAAACAATAGTATGCCTGGTAGAGATTTGGAGTGGGAACTCTAGCAAAAGGCTCATCCAAGTGCCTGATGAAGGCAGTCCTTCCGCCCCCC
>NW_022106189.1:13103394-13107596 GCF_000313985.2 Echinops telfairi | reverse complement strand
CCGCTATAGCTTTTCTTGTGTACCTATAGGCCTGCTCATCCTTGGTCCTGGAGTCTGCTAGGTAGGAGGAATTTCCCACCTTTATTTTGCTGAATTCTTGTTCTTATTCTGAAAGAATGTCAATTCCTTCAGGGGATGTGGGATTTGGCTTTGTTTCATCTCAGAGAGCTAACGTGACCCAGGTCTGAAATTGGGCCAAGACTTTAGTGTGACTCAGTTCGTTCTCCTTTTGCCCAATACTTAGACCCCCTAGATGGTGAGGTCAGCAGGGCAACCCCACCCCCACCCCCACCCCCACCTGCTTTAAGGAAACTGAGGTCAAACCAAATTTCTGCTGCAGCCAGTCTGGCAAGAGACAACCTGTCCCTTGGCACAAATACCCTGAGGAAAAAATCAACTTCCCTTAGGCACTGACTTGGCAGTGCAAAGATCCTGTTCTGATTCCACCTCTACTTCCTTGCTGTGAGACTTTCTCTTTCTGGATCTCGCCATTTCTATCTGCAAAATCCAAATCTGGGGCATTCATTCTGAAATCCTAACTGGGATTCCTGGAGCTCAAAAAAGAATCTCTAGGCAAGGATAAACTTTGGGGAAGGGCCCTTCACAACTAGCAGCCTGCAGCATCCTTCTAAGCAAAATAATGGATTCCAAATTCAAAGATCACTAAGGTTCTTTATTGCTGAAGGGGGAAAGGTCCGAATATTGCTTAGCAAATTACCATCTGCTAGGGGCACCATTATGCCTTGACACAACCATTGGTCAGCAAATTGGTCACATTATTGGTTAGTAAATTTGAGGCTGCAGAATTATTTATTGGCAAATTAGAGATGGCAGAATTATTGGTTGGCGAGGCCAGAATTGCAGCGATTGGTTAGCAAATTAGAGATGCCTGTTTTGGTCTGTGAATAAATCATGGCTGGGCAGGGTATTGGAGGCCAAATTAGAGGTGGCCGGATTATTTATGGCTGAGCCAGGAAAGCAGCAAGGGCATTTGCCAGAGAGCGTGGAGGTCAGCCGTCACTGGCCGGGGTTCCTCCTCAAGCGTCCATCTAGGTGGGCACTTTTAAAAGAAACATTATTATTTTGTAAGCATTAATCCTAAAGTGGTGTGAGTGTGATTGTTATTTTGCATCTTCTGGAGTCTATCTTCAAATCCTTATATCCAGAAGGAGCTGCAGATGTGTTTGTGGGCTTGGGTCTAGCAGACTGCAAGTGCAACCCAAGGAAAGATTTGGTCAAGGTTGCTACCTGGAGAGGAACTGGGTCAGACTCAGGAACATCATTTCCTCAGATAATATGTCTTTGATGCTCCTCAGCCTAGAGCTGAGAATCGTAGGTAAGGAGAAGTCTCTGGCCTCAGGAGCTCAGGATCAAGTTGAAACCTCTGTTCTTTGTGGCTCTGGCCGGATCCAAGCTCTCTGAAAAGGACCCCCTTTCCCTGGATCAGTCACTCAGTGACAGTTGAACCACGTTCTAGTCACATTGGAGCCTGAAGAACTTTTCATATCTGTTCTTCTACATGAGAAGCTCTTGGACTCACCGAGCACAGGACTGGGCACATGTAGCGAAACCTTGAAGCTGACTGGATATCAGCATGGATGTGGAAATGATGGTTCAATGGAAAGCTAATGGACAGACGAGTGAGAAATGAATGGATGAGTACATGGACAGATGATGGATGGATGGATGATTGCTCAGAAGTATACATGAATTGATACTGATGTTGTTTGTGTGAATCCAAACTAAAACAAACAAACAAATTTGTCGCTGTCAACTTGATTCCAATGCATGATGACCCATGAATTACAGAGTAGAAAGAAAGAAAAGACCAACATGGATGTCAGAGGAGGCTCTGGAGCGTGTTCCTCAGTGTAGAATACGCTAAACTGAGTGGAGAAACCAATGAAGTAAAAGTGCTGAAGAGAAGAACCCAGCAGGCAGCTCCAGAAGACAAAGGGCAATATGGTAGTGGAATGTGTAAGGACCTGGAGTTAGAAAGCTAAACAGGAAGGCCATGCTTGGCCTCTCTGAAGCTGAACACACTAAAGGAAAAGTCAAGCCTCTGGTTGCAATTTTGAAAGCTTCTATGAACAAATTACTGAATGAGGCAGGGCGAATCAAGAAAGGATGGAAGGAATACAGAGTCCCTCTTCCACAAAGAGCTTGTTGAAGTCCAATCATTTCATGATTTTATTGTTGTTGTTAGGTGCCATCAAGTCAGATCCAACCCATAGCAACCCTCTGCACAACAGAAAGAAACACTGCATGGTCCTTCCCCATCCTCACAACTGTTTCTATGCCTGAGCCCATTGTTGCAGCCACTGTGCCAATCCATCTAGTTGAAGGCCTTCCTCTTTTTCACTGCCCCTCCACTTTACCAAGCATGATGTCCTTCTCCGGGCACTAGCATCTACTGACACTATGTCCAAAGTACATAGGACAAAGTCTTGCCATCCTTGGCCATGCTTCTCCCAAGACATATTGGTTCCTCCTTTTAGCAGACCATGATCCTTTCATGTCATGAGGCAGCATTTAATTAAGAATCCGTGGTATTGAAGGAAGATGTTCAAGCTGCACTGAAGACAGAAAACAAGGGTCCAGGAATGGATGGCGTATCAATTGAGATATTTCAACACAGGGATGCAACTCTAGAAATGCTCACTCATCTTCGCCAAGAAATTTGGAAGAAAGATACCTAGCCGACTTACTAGAAGAGATCCATATCTGTGCCCATTTCAAAGAAGAGTGATCTAACAGAATGTAATACAAAACAAAAGCCCCAAACAACAACAAAATAAAACCCAGAAAATCATCAATTGAAAGGAAAGCAGAATATATTAAGAACTAGAGCAAACTTAAAATGGGTCAAAAGGGATAACACATGAAAAGGTGTTCCATCTTAACCTAACTATGTTTGCAATAATCTGCTTTCCAACGCACACTGTCTGATCGCAAGGTCATTCGTACCCTTAGACTATGGTCAGAGGTTATACACCAGAGTTTAATTCATGTGAGGACCCTGCAGATGGATGTTGGGCTTTCACTATTATCCATAGACTTCTACAAATTTATTGTTCAGAATTTAACTCTAAAACCGTTTTCTCCTCCAGTCTTAGATTGTATTATTTATAATCCTTGGGTCACACAGTGCTTCTTCCATGTGAACTTACACTGACTGAAGAAAAGATTGCTTCCTGGAACATGGTTATGCTTTTCCTCTGTCTATTTTGAATAAATTAGTTGGATAATAATTTTTTTCCATGTTGAAATACATGTATAAGCCTAAATTCCTATCTTAAGAGAAATCTGAATTTTTAATTATAAAAAGCCCTCCACCGTGTCATATCCTCATGTTTAAAGATAGAAAATTGTCTTTTGTTTTGGACACTTAACAAGGACATGTAGGAAATATTTGTGATGTCTTAATACGTACAAAATACATCAAATTGCCAGATGTATACAAGTTTGATAATCTTCAGCTTTCCTGGAAAAATAGAGAAAGAGAGTTTATTGAACTTTTAATGTTTAATTAAAAATTGTTAATAATTTTATTAAAAATGTTACTTTAAAACTGTTAATTAAGAACTATGCTTAATTTTTAAAACTCAATCTATTTTGTAAATATCAAACAAAATTATGGCTCACATTGCGAAGAATGGGAATTCCATACACTTAATTGTGCTCATTATAGAACCTATATATAGACCAAGAGGCAATCATTCAAATCGAAAAATGAGATATTGTGTGGTTTAAAATCAGGAAAGGGGATGTCTCAGGGTCATATCTTTTCACCCTGCTTATTAGATCTGTTTGCTGACCAAACGATCTGAGAAGCAGGATTGTATTTAAAATTGTTATCTAGATTTGAGAAAGCCTTCTCAGCAATCGGCAATTATAGGTGACATAACTTTGCTTGCTGAAAGCGAAGAGGAGCTGGAACATTTATTGGTATAAATAAAAGACTATATCCTTCAGTATGGGCTGCACCTCAATCAATCAAAAATTCTCGACTCACTCTCACTCACTCACTCACTCACTCACTCACTCACTCACTTTCTCATTCACTCTTGCACTTACTCTCTCATTCACTCACTCACTCTCTCACTCACTCTCTCATTCACTCACTTTCTCATTCACTCTTGCACTTACTCTCTCATTCACTCACTCTCTCATTCACTCACTTTCTCATTCACTCTTGCACT
>NW_022106189.1:13075718-13103248 GCF_000313985.2 Echinops telfairi | reverse complement strand
AAAAAAAAAAAAAATTCTCACAACTGCCCCGGTAAGTGACATCCTGATAAACAGAGAAAAGACTGAAGTTGTCAAGGATTTCATTTGACTTGGATCCACTATCAACACTCATGAAAACAGCAGTCATGAGATCTAATGATTTATTGTGTTGGGAAAATGGCTGCAAAGGACCTCTTTAAAATGGTAAAGTGTCACTTTAAAGACTACGGTACATCTGACGCTGATTACGTTATTTCCAATGCCGTCTATGCATGCAAAAGCTTGAGGATGAATAAGGAAGACTGGAGAAAACTGGATGCACTTGAGTTGTGATTTGGGGGGGAAATTGAATGTTCCATTAACTGCCAAGAAGGCTGAAGAGATCTGTATTGAAAGAAGGTCAGCCAGATGTTCCTTAGCAGCAAAGATAGAGAGATTTTGTCTTACTTTGGACATGTTATCCGGAGAGACCAGTCCCTGGAAAAGGACATCGCACTTGGTAAAGAGGAGGGGCAGTGACAAAGAGGGAGACCCTCCACAAGATGGATGGACAGAGTGCCTGCAATACTGGGCTCAAGCCTATCAGTAATTGTGAGGGTGACACTGGATCAAAGTGTTTCTTCTTCTTGTAGGTAGAGGAGCCCTTGTGCGTTAGAACTGGCTGGAAGCTACCTAGCAATAGCAAGAAGGTTTTTGCAGTGGGTTTGAAATGTCAACGTTGAGGTTAGTGGTCAACTCATACATTTAGTGCTACCCCTTCACCTTTTGTGGGAAGCAAAGGATCCCACAGTGGAGAAACTTGAACATTCAGAGTTAAAAAAAAGATTTGAAGCCATATAATCCATCCTGTTCTCTTTCCTAAACCCAGATTTTTAATTAAAAAAAAAATCAAGGTAAAGTCCGTCAAAGTCTCCCAATTTCCCAAGAGCAGTGAACCCTTGAACATCTTGAGTCTGCAGACAAATAAGTTGTAGAGAGAACCCTGTAAGGGGCTAGAAGCTTAGAGAGGACCTTTGACCTTATAGTCATTATGAAGTCCTGTATCAGCGATTCCCAACCTGTGGGTTGCAACCTTTTTGGGAGTCAAACGACCCTTTCACAGGGGTCACCCGATTCATAACAGTAGCAAAATTGCAGTTATGAAGTAGCAAGGAAAATTATTTGATGGTTGGGGGGTCGCCACCACATGAGGAAGTGTATGAAAGGTCACGGCCTTAGGAAGGACCTATATGAAATAGAGACACTCACAACCTCCTAGTGAAGAGTTTTAATCTGCAAAACAGCTAGATCCTCTTCACTTATCCACCCGCCCCCGTACCCCGCTGCCCTGCCACACTGCCAGCAGTTTTAAATGAAGGTGATTTGAAAACATTTAGTATAGTTGCGGAAGAAAGATCTTGTGGTCTGCTTTTGCAAAATCACAATCATTAAGTTCGCTTTCTCTTCATTTTACAGATAAGGGTTCTGAAGGTCAGAGTCAGAGTAGACGTTCCCGGGGACTAGGATCCAGATACTCTGCTCACTGCTTCTGCCTGTCCTCCTCCTGCCCACGGACCTGGCTCCTCTCTCTCTGTCTCTAGTACACTCTATACCATTGCAATTTATTTATTATCTCATTGCTAGACTATGGGCATTATAGAGCAAGAACGACTTCAATATCTTCCCCTAGCCACTAGCACCAGCCCAGTACAGGCTAGACGTTGGTTGAATGAAAAGAACTCAATGGCATAATGCCATTCTATGAATTCAAGGCGAATCTCTCACATGTATGTTTTATAATCTTTCAAAACTACTTATCTGGTGATCTCATGGATTTCCTAGAAACGCAGCATCTGCTACAGTCTTATGCTATTTATTCTGTTGCCATCCTCCAAGATTGGTTTTCTTCTCCACTCTCTGCCTTGCGAAGGTCCATCCTTATGGGTTGAATGATCCAAACTTCCCTGCTCTCTGACTTTTAGTTAAGTTTCGGTGGGCAGTATCAGCACCAGAGAAAATTTGGAGTATATACCTCTGGTGAAACAGTGATCAGGTGCTCATCAAAAGATCAGTGATTCAAACCTACCCGATACTCCACCGGAGAAAGATGTGATAGTCTGTTTCCATAGGCATCAACCTTGACAATGAGCTGTTGTCAACACAGCCTGATCATCTGGACCTTTGGAAAGAGTGATAGAATGAAATCTTAACCGACATGTAAAACTCTTCCCGTCCAGTCCCCATCCTGGATCTTGAAGTTTGAATCCGCAGGGGTTGAGGTAGGAACTCACCTCAGAAGTCCAGAGACTTTAGCGCTAGTGGGTTCCTTCTAACGTTTTTGAGGCCTAAGAGTGTATGTGTGACCTTGAGTATGCACAGGGATACACATATGTACTCAAGCACACGCATGCCGGGGGCAAGCTGGAAGAAGACTGAAGCTCTTGAAATGTAAGAGACAGCCTTGCAGATGTGTCACAGGGCACTTCAGGCTCACCATTCATTTCTGCTTGTTTTGAAGGTCGCTCGTGTTAATCGCACGTGCCGGGCCGGCGCTCTGCACAGTCAATGGATCCCAGGACCTCGCTGGTTGTGGCTGAACCTCTTCACTCCGGCACTGTGAAGAAAACCAGGATGTAGGCAGAGGTGGATTCCCCCCCAACTCTGACTTTTTAAAGTCAATTTGATCTTCGAGGGGGCTTCTTTGCTTGCTTCCTTACAGCCTAGTTATTACATTTAAAACAAAAAAAAAAGCTACTCACACCTAAGAAAGAGGCTCTCTTACTCCAGCAACTAGGAATTTTCAATGGCAGTCACTGAGCAATTATACGCTGCGATTTACACTCTTGTCCTCCAATCTGTTCTTTGACAAAATGAGTCCCTATTATTAGTCAGGCAATAATCAAATGCCTAAAATAGGCTTATAAAAGATCTCTGAACTGTAGGAATGGGTGTTACTGGGACTTATGACTACAGTTCGGGAGCAAATTTCCAGAAAAAAAATGCAAAATGCACATATGTTCTCCTTTTGCTAGTGAGAAGCTTTGTGGTACAAAGACAAGGAAAGGGGGTAGGGAGGGAAGCCATGGACCTATCAAAGGATAGTTCTGATGGTGTGAATGCTGTTAGATTCTAACTACAGTCTCTGGAGTCTTTTATGAAAAAGGCAATTTCCTGGACACTGATTGAGCTTCATTGCCCAGGAAACCACTTGAAGAACTCAGAAATCCTGCTATATCAGATCCTGCTATATATCCTGCTTTCGAGACCAAGAAGCATAAACTGTTTGCACTTGACTACTCAGCAAAAGGTTGGTGATAAGATGACAACCATTGATACACATTGAAACACAGTTCTACTCTGAAACACATGGGGTCGTCAAGAACTGGAATCAACTCAATGACTACTGGATGTTAGATTGCTTTTTCCTTCTTCTTGGCTTATTAGAGAGGCATCATGGCATACAATAGTGCACCCCAACCATACGTAATTTTTTGTGTAGCAGCCTCACAATTGTTTTTCATATTCAATGCCTGTTATATTACTATTGAATTGTCCTTTTTCTCTAAGGGCATTTTTCAAAAAATAAAACGTTATAAATTTACTTATTGAAATTAACAGCTTTATAATTGCGGTACATGGAAAAGCATTTTATTTCCTTTTTAGTTCAGACCAGTTGAAAACACAGACTATCCTGTACCAGTGTCCTGCTGGCTGCCACAAATATCCTTTTACCCTCAATTCTGTGTCCTAGGTATTCTCAGGCTGCTGACTCTTACCTCCCACTAGGAGTTAACTTTGAGGTTAGGTTATGTGATACATGGGGCAGCAGTAAGAAATTATACCAAACGAGGACAGATGGGAGTCGGGTCAGAGGGTACAGAAAGGGTGCCAACCGTGAATGTGGTCCACGTCTTGGTCATAAATCCTAGGTCTTCCACTTACTTATTCGATCATCTGGAGTAAATTTTTGTGAAGCAACTTTATTGATGTATGATACAGACATACAATGTAATACACTAATTTTTAGTGCATACTTTGATCAACATATATCCCATGAAACTATTTCCTCAACCAAGATACATAAGACATTTTCATCATCCCTAGATTTTCTTAGTCCCTCTAAGCTCAGTCCCCTCAAGGACTGTTAATCGGTTTTTTGTCACTAGAAATCAATCATGGCTATTCTAGATTGCCATATACGTGAAATCATCTATGTACACACTTTTGTATCTAGCTCCTTTCCCCTAGCATTATGTTTTTGAGACTTATCCATAGTGTTATATGTATCAGTAGCTGTAATTTGTCCTTTTATTGCCTACTAGTAATACATTATATGAATACTAGTCTATTACAATTTCATCAGCTTCTATGTTAATAGGCATTTCAATTGATTCCGTTTGGATCTAGCTTGATCAAAGCTGTT
This sequence comes from Echinops telfairi, assembly GCF_000313985.2. Classification (NCBI taxonomy): domain Eukaryota; kingdom Metazoa; phylum Chordata; class Mammalia; order Afrosoricida; family Tenrecidae; genus Echinops; species Echinops telfairi. The sequence continues at coordinate 13,098,867 of NW_022106189.1, read as the reverse complement.
ATGAACATTTGTTTGCTAGTCTTTGAGTGGCCACACATCTTCATACATCTTGGATAAACACCTAGTAATGAAACTATTGGGGCACGTTGCATATATATGCTTAATTTCATAGGAAACTGCCAAACTGCTTTCCAACATGACTAACAGTTTACATTTCCCCAAACTGTGTATGAGAATTCCAATTGTTTCCTATCTTTAGCAACACTTGAAATTTATCAGTCTTTCTAGCTATAGTTAATCTAGTGCATGTGGGGAGCCCTGGTGGTGTAGTGGTTATATGTTGAGCTGTGATCTGCAGGGTCAGCAGTTCAAAACCACCAGCAGCTCTGCAGGAGAAAGACTGGGCTTTCTACTTCCATAAGCAGTTTCAGTTTAGGAAACCCTCAGGAGGTCCCCATGAGTCAGCACTGATTCGATGGCAAAGAGCGAGTGGGTATGTAGGAGTCCTTGGGTGGCAGAGCAGCGACATGCTCCACTACTAACTAAAATGAAGCTTTGAACCCAGCTTATGTGCCTTGTAAGAAAGACCTGGTGATCTGGTTACAAAAGGTCACAGTTTTGAAAACAGCATGGAGGACACATCTACTTTGATACACAAAGTCACCATGAGTTGAAACTGATTTTTAATTTTGTTCTGGTTTAACGGGTGTGTAGTGATATTTCACTCTGTTTTTAATTTGCATTTTCCTGATGACTAATGCTTCTGACTACTCATGTGGTTATTTGGGTATCTTCTTTAGTGAATATCTGTTTAATCTTATCATTGAGTTATATGATTATAATAGTACTTATTATTATTAAGTTGAGAGAAATAAATACTCTGCTAGGTGTACTTTTAAAGTTTTCTCCAAATCTGTGGTTTTGTTTTCTGTTATCCCCTCTAATCTCTCACTACTTGTTCTATATCCCCTTCTATTTAAATATTTAATAAACAAGCAATTCATGCCAATTACAGAAAAAATACAAAAACATAATCACTGATTTTTTAAAAAGCCAAATCCCTGAAGCTCCACCCTACAAAGGTAACCACAGTTGACATCTTAGAGTATGTTTCCTAGGTTTTATTCTGTGTATGAATATATACAAGTACATATATAACACCAGCCACTCTCAGGTTGATTCCAAGTCATGGCAGCACCGTGTGTTACAGAACAGAATGGCTCCACAGAGTTTTCTTGATGGAAATTTTTAGATGGCTGTTTTTTTGTTGTTGATTTTTACTATCAGAGTCTTTTAAGAAACAGATGTTTTATATTTTGTTCAATACTAGCTTTTCATATTTTCTTTTTAAGATTTAGCTTTCTGGTATATCTAAGAAATGTTTGTTGACATCGGGGTTAAAAAGATCTTCTACTTTTCCTTGAAATTTTCTTGTTTTAGCTTTTATATCTGATCCTTGATTCCTTTTATATACTCAACTTGGATTGTATTTTCTCAGGGAAATGCTTCCCAATCTTTTAGGCTTGAGCAAAGTGATCTTTTATACATTCTATTCTAATTACAGCAGGAGCCCAGGTGTTGTTGTGGTTACTGATTGGGCTGTGATCACACAGTTGGAAGTTCGAAACCACTAGCAGCTCTACGGTAGACAGATGGGGCTTTCTACTCCTGTAAACAGTTGCAGTCTCAGAAACGCACAGAGGGGCGCTATGAGTCAGAATTGACTCGATGGCAATGAGCTTGGTTTGTTGTTTTTGTTGTTATAAGTAAAAAGATTGCATAGCTATCCCTCCAAAAGCTTTATGACCAAAGACTCTATGTGTGTGTGTGTGTGTGTGTGTGTTTTGGGGAGGAGGGATGTGATGGTTAGGTCTTATGTCAACTTGGTGCACCTGTAGGAAGGCATGTGTAGATCCAATCTCTCCATCAGGACAGAGGTTAATGACATCTAGCTGGGGGTGTATCCTATTTATAAGAGATGCTGTAGAGAACTGGCCTCTCTCTTGCCTCTATTCTCCTTCCTAATTGCTTGGATCCTGTGTCTGGCTTCTGGGGCTAGTGGACCATATGGCCCACTGACCCTGAGAGGAGCAGATACCCTGACCTGTTCCTGCCCACATTGCATCTAGACAACTCTGCACCCATCGGCCTGTGATATCCCAGCTTCCCTCTTCACCTTCCAAATTCATTATCCACCAGCTGTGTGCGTGTGGAGGGGCTTCCAGCTAGCATCATGGACTTGAGTGGGACTGTGCTGGGTAACTTCCTTGATATAAAATTCTGTATTATGCAAATATGAGTGTCACTGGCTTTGTTTCTTAGCCTATCACCGGGAAGTCAAGAGCTAAGATGAGTACTCGGGTTTGAGACTATCTGCTGTACACGAACGAGGACTTCGGCTGGATGACTCAGAAGCTGGGGACTAGAATCATCGCACGGCCCAGTCACTCCTACATGTATATCTGGTAGCTGAGCCTTTAGCTCGGGCTGTATCCCCAACTCCTGCATCTAGTCCCCAGAGTTCGGATTTCCTTTCAGTATAGAGGCTGGAGCGTAAGACGGAGACTGAATCTGTGTCTCTTCTGCCATTCTCTTCGATCGCCAGATCATCAGCGCCCTCCGTTCTAAGGAGTGAGGAGGGACATAGACCCCACCTCTTGAAGGGGAGGCACATGGTTCTAGAAGAGCATGTTGTGGTCATTTTTAAAAAAACAAACAATCTGTCCCACATTCTCAAATCCCTAATTTATTATTCTACTTAATGTCACACCACTGTGATTCCTCACAGTGGAATCACATCAAGAGCCTGAAAAGCTATTTATCCCTGATTCTCAGCCCCTAGAAAGCCTAACTTACTAAGTCAGGGTGCTTCCAGAGCATCGGGATTTTTAAGAGCTTCCTAGATGTCATTAATGTACACCTAAGATCAGGAACCATTATAATAACCTCAAGGTTCCCGATGTCTAGCATACACATATTAAGGCATGATATATGGATAAATGCAATGAAAGCATGCATATTAACATTTCTATATTGAATGTAAAACTAAATATCACAAGGGAGGAGGAAAGACCAGCAGAATGTAAAAATCAGCACACGGCACCATGTTAAGTGTGAACGTACGATGCAGAATTCTGGTTGCATTTCTATAAATATGTAAAGACAAAATAAGCAAATGGAGAAGAACTAGAAGGAAACTTAGACAATTAAAACTTCATTATTTCACAATGAAGTTGGATAATTTTTTGCCTTTGATTTCTGCTATGTTAATACATTGTATTATCAACATGTTGTAATAGTAATATATTGCATTACTAAACCTCTGTATCTTCTGAAAGCAACCCAGTTTCCTTCTGCTTCTTTTATACACATTAGATTTCATTCTTTCCCCCCATTATCTTGTATTCCAGTATAGTAGGTATACAGGATCTAGCTTCCTAATTGACTCTTTCAGGACTTTGTTTTCATTTTCCATTTTCTCTTGATCTAATACATATAAAGGAAGAAGGCACACTCATGTCAACTCTTCTAAATGATGTTAGTTTAAAAAAAAAAAAGGAAGGCTCTTGGCGAGGTGGACTGACACATTGGCTGCAGCCAAGGGCTCAAATATAACAATACTTGTAAGGGTAGTGCAGGACCAGACAATTGTACAATTGTGTAAAAGGTTGCTGTGAGCCTGAACTAACTCAACAGCACCTAACAACAGCGACTAATGTTTGGAAGAATTTGAGCTTGTTGAGATAATCCTCAAAGAATGATGTCTTTAGTTTCTGTTTAGTACAAACTTGAAGCCTAGTCCCTATAAGCATAAGATACTGCCATCTTCTTTCAATTTTTGCAACCAGTTGCACACTGTGGCGTCCAAGCACTTTGAGAACAACTGTATGTATTCCTTATTTTCGTCTTAAAAGTAGTTGTTGTGTAGCTGACTCTGACCATGGGAATCCCACGTGTGTCAGAGTAGAACTATGTATTGCAGTTTGCAGCAGCTTAGTTTTCAGAACTGGATTTCCTGGTCTTTCTTCCAAGGTGTCACTGGGTGGACTCAAACCACCAACCTTTCCATTAACCACTAAGTATGTTAGGATGTAACATCTTAGCCCAGTTCATTGTCCCAGCCCAACTTCAGGCGTCACCTACTAACTTCACTTTTAGGGAAAAGACTTACCTCCTTGCATATTTCTTTGCTGGCAATGGGTAAGATGAGGATATTGGTGCCTTTATCTTACCCAAGGGGCCATGAGTAGGGCACCTTCACCTCCCAGCTTATCCTGGCACAGAATGTGTAATGTGTGTGCTCATAATGTGTGATACAGGGTTTGAATTCCCCAACAGCAAGCATGTCACTTGCCCCCAACCTCATTCCTGACTAGCCTACCTTGCATCAGTCCTGGAAAGACTTACCATGTGCCAACCTGGTTTAACAGAGTGAAATGTAATTAACTACTCAATGTGGCCCTTCTCGCCATAATTCTCCCTTTGGAGGTGTATGATAAATTCTAGCATCCATACCTGTGATTTCGGACTTACCAGCACCCACCATCACAGGAGCTATTTCCTTAACCATTCGTGAATCCTGTGAGACATCACAGAAAATTGGAGAACGCTGGGATGGGAGGGATTATACTAAGGTGAGAAGTGGTGGTTCAGATCAGAGACAATAGAGCATTTTGGAAAAATTGAACATTCGGAACATCTTTGATCTCCTCATTGGAGCTAGCCTTATATTACTTTTTCTAAAGGGAAACAAACATGCACGTGGAACGACCTCCTTCTCAGTGGCCCACATTTTGAGCAGAATCTTGTGTCTTCCCAGGGGCTGACCTAGGTCGGCCTGTCCTTGGCAGTATTACGAGGGCTCTGAACTTCAGGGATGACTAGTCACAGTCTATGTCTCCCACTCATGGTGAGCCAAATGGACTTTTATAGTCCTTACCCACCTCCCAGCAATGCGGCACTACACCCTCAGGGGAGCAGAGGACAGGAGCTGAACCTCTACGTGAACCAGCCCATGGGAGCCTGTCTCCAAGGGTCTCCCAGACACATATGCTCAAGTTGCTATTGTTAGGCACCGCTGTTACGTGGCATTGCATTGATGCTAAGTCATAGCAACAAAAGAGACCTTCTGCAGGACGCTTTCAAAGCTATGATCTTTTGGAAGCCGATAACCAGCTCTTTCTCCTATGGAGTCGCTGGGTGGGTTTCAATGACCAACCTTTGGGTAAGCAGTTGAAAATTTAACCACTGTGCCACCTGGGCTCATTCTGTAATAGCTGTGGGCTTGGCTTTGATGCAACTTTGGAGAAAGCACTCATTGGGGGTAAGAAGCTCTGGTTTTAGTGATTTCTCTACTGATGACCTAGGACTGGTGACTTTGCCTCTTTGACCTCAGTTTTTCTTATTTACAAAACAAAATTCCATATAATTTTTTTCATTTATTATTATTACTTAAAAAGGAGTGATGCTCCATTTATTTGGTTTATTAAGAGATGAGGCTCCCTTCTTTCCCTTTTTTTCTTCTTAAATCAAAGTTAATAGATATATATAAGTAAGCAAGTGTTATAAATATAAAACCCAGGAGTTGTGCTTTCTATAAAAAGTCAGATAGTAAAAAGTTCTACACTTTGGAGACTATCTAGTGTCTATAGCAGGTTCTCAATTCTCCTGATGTAGCATAAAAGCTGTCATGGAAAAATGAATGAGCTTAGTTGTGTTCATTATAACCTTCTTTACAGGAACAGTTTGGCTGGTCACATTTGCCCCAGAGGCCATAGTTTGTCAACCCCCAAAAGTGATCGAAAAGTAATCATATCTGGTGACAATAACTCAAATCATGAACTACAAGATCACCAGCATTTGAAGATCCTCTGTTGTGCCTTTTCTGATGGACCTCCAAGAGTTGGGTTTTTTCCCTCCCTAATAATTTCTTATAAGGTCTCATCATTTTTCTTATCATTCAATGTTCAAATATTGGAAATTTATCTAAGCATTACCACTGAAACATTTCCAGGAACAATGAGGGCTTCTCAATATAGAGACTACTCTTTTGAGCTCATTGAACCCCGAGTAAAACCAATGTTCAATCTCTAATTTGTCATGGATTACCTGTTTTTCTCCAAGGTCCCTGGAATAGTGTCCCTGAGGCACAGCACTACTGATAAGGAAGTGGCTGAAAGGGCAGTGGTGCCAAGTAGGCATGGTGGTCTTCTTCATGAATCACCTGGAATGAGAAGGGGCATTGCAGGGGGACAGTGTCCTATACCATCAGAAGGAAGCCAACGGAGATGGACCACGGACTATCATTCAGGAGGGCACCTAACTGGTGCCCTCAAGTGGAGGAACCTGAGCAATCGAGGTATAAGAACAATTTTGCTTATACAAGTATTGCTGAGAATGAGACATCATTTATTTTCTCTTCCAAGTCTTAGTTGATCAGACATTTCCATGGAGTTTTATACCCTTTTCCTCCCTAAAGGATGTAAACCCTCATAGCCCACCTTCTCCCGCTCCACTCCCTCTCTGAGAAGGAAATTGCTGGTAAAGGTTAGAGCTACAGAGAAATTGATTTATACATTCTTATCAACCAGCAAGAAACTTCCAGAAAATGCCCTGTGCTGTTATCTCCCCCTTGATTCTTACCTATTGCTTCTTGTTGTCCCTGTTCCAAAGAGAGAAAGCTTGTGAAATAAAGCCCAGACATCGGTGAAACTGGGGTGGAGGGGGGGGGCTTTAGGGGAGAGAGAGGAAGGTGTGAGAGATGAGCTGGTGAGATAGTGTAGGGGGTGCATGATTTAAAGGGGAGGCAGAATCATACATAGATCTAGGCTGGGCTTCTTTCCTCGGTTCCTTTTGAAGTTTGCTCCACTTTTCTGAATCTCAATGAGCACGTTGCTAACAAAGGAAAAGGTTAAGTTCCTATTTCACTTCCCTGCACGACTCAGATGGAATAGTGGGAATGAAGTTGGTGTGTAACTCTAGAGCGACAGTTCTCAGCTAGGGATGTCTGGTTTCCCAGCCCCAAGGGCCATTTGACAATCCCTAAAAACACTGTCATTGTCATAACCTGTGGTGCTGCTGCTGCTACTGGCATCTAGTGGATACAGTCAGAGATTCTATAATATCTCCACAATTTTAATCACATGGTACATGAAAATCCCCACAACAACAAAAATGTTCTTGAGAAAATGTCAGTAGCACCAATCTTGAGAAAACCTGTTCTAGAGCCTGTGAGATTTCGACAAGGCCAGCAGTCAGTGGAACGGTGAGGCAAATGATAAATGATGATGCCCGACTCTTGCCTGGGGAAGAGGTGACCAAAAAAAAGGTCTCAACTCCCATACGGAATGTTTTCTCAAGTTCTTATTGGCTGCGGAAAATAAAAACATGGTCCTGGTAACTAAATAAAATGGCTTCCTCAGCTTAACACCAGGTGTGTAAACATTCAGAAATTCATTAAATACTGGGGATCTCCTTACACCAGCCTCACTACTCAAATTCCCCCCTCTTGCTTCGTTTCCTTCCACTCCCCACCACTACATTTCATGGCTTCCACTTTAGGTTCTGATTAGACCTTATCAGCCCTGTGGGAACTAAGCCATGGCAAATCACTGGGGTATCGAGCCCCCAGATACTGTGCACATCCTGTCCCCACCTGCCCTATTTGCTGGGCACAGCCACAGCAGGCCTGGTTTTTGGAGAGATCATTTCATGTCCTCAACCGGATACATCGAGATAATAACTTTCCAAATATTGTCTTACGAGATGCTTATCACTGTAAAACAATATTTTGCCACCAGGCACCAAGCAAGGGGCAGTATCACTTTGCAGAAAAACAAGGGTTGGTAAGGGGAGGTCAGGTCATTGGTGAGGTAAGGAGGGTTGGAGAAAGCAGCCGTTGGGGCAGAGAGGATAGACTTTGAAGAGACTGACCACTTATGACGAGTGTATCAGGAGAGCTGCTTCTCGTGTTGTCAAGAATGAACATCAAATTACAGGAGAAACACAATCTGCTCTTAACAGAGGTGTGATGGGAGGTAGTGTGTGTTGTCCAGTGGTAGACCTCTCACCTTCCATGCAGGAGACCAGGGTTCAATTCCTGGCCAATGAACCTCATGTGCAGTTAAGCTACCTGACACTCAGTGGAAGCTTGACTGTTATAATGATGCTCAAGCATCCTGTCCAAGGTGATCTAGGAAGAAAGGGGTAGAAATCAGCCACTGAAAATTCTAAGGATTTCATTTCCAATCAGTCATAGGGATGATGTTTTGTTCTGTTGTGCATGGGGTCAGCATAAATTGGGGGCCAACTCAAACGTAGCTTACAACAACATAGACATGGAAGCCCCTGCCTGCTCTTAGAGAGTTTACAGTCTAATAGGAAGAACACAGACATAGGAAGTAGATCTAGAGCGATGTATATGAAATGATGCACCAGAATGGACTGCCAGATAACCTTGTTTCATTGTTAGATGATTATCAACCTCATAGTTCTCATCAAAAGTAAAAGAAAGGCAAATTTAACCACATTTAATATGCATGGTTTGTCTATTGACCTCTGATTTCCTATCGAAAGCTGATGAGTCTCAATAAAGGCAAGACACAGGTGGCTTATTCCAACATTCTGAATCCTGGGGGAAGAAAATAATGACAGAGGGTTGGAGAAGACAGACAAGTCTCACCTCTGTCAGCAGGTGTTCAGAAAGCCACACCCATGACTGATTCTGTCACATTTTGTCCTCAGGACTCTTACATCAGAATTCCCCCGGGAAGATTCCAGTCATCTGTGGACCCTTTCCTAGGTAGTTTCCAACAGGGTACATGCATGTGGAAGTGAATTGGGAAAGGGAAAATGCTATGCAAGTGTGTGGTTTTGCTTTACTTCATTTTGGAAGCTAAGAGGGATCTGGAGCTGCTGTGTGCCTATGTCATAAGTTGAGGCACTTTTGCCCCCAGTGCCAGCCTTGAGTGATGAAGAAGGGCGAAGCCTCTGTAGGCAGTAGGTTGGACCCCAGTGCTGTCTCTACTCCATATTAATATCGTCTAGTCTTGGGCAAGCTTCTCAACTAATTGTGCTTCAGTTGCCGTGTCTACGCAATGGAGGTGTGAATAAGATTATTGTGAGGCTTAAGTGTGTAAATACAAGTAAAGCACTGAAAGCTCCGCTCTACAGAATAACATTCGGTTGATGGTTAAGTTTTCTTATTGAGAGCGCTGTGGTGACAGTTAGTTCACAACATAGGCTGGATTCATTGCTGTTCAGTCAGCTCCTGAACCCATTATGACCCAGCACAACAGAGTGAAATGCTAACTGGTGTGGGCACCACCCAAATGGGCTGTCTATTGGATTATTATGATCTCTAGTGTTTCCAGTAACTTAGTTTTAGAAGACAATCTCCAGGCCTTTCGTCCTAATTTATCTTATTCTGGAAGTTCTGTATAAACTTGAGCAACATCAGAGCAACAATCAAAAATCAAGCCTCCAGGGCCAGGCAGGTGGTATCTATGCCTAAAGTGCATTGAGCAGGAATCGAACCCACGTCTCCCCAAGGAAGATGAGAGTACTATCACTGAATCACTAATGTCACTAAGGTGTGGGATCACTTTCATTCTGTGCTAGATCAAGGCAGACAAAAATCATGTTTATTCAAGAGCTTACCTTCCAGTCAGGAAGACAAATATCAAACAATGCTTGAAAAGTATAATCAGGCTATGGAAATGACCACTGCTATGGGTAAAATAAAAGAAAAAGGACAAGAGACCGCTGGAACTTTGAGCTGCTTTACATGAGTGGCTGTAACGGGCTATTGGCTAGAGCTGATATTTGAGCATCAATGTCTTAGAGTTAAAATTCTGGGCACTCAGTTTGGAGAAGGCTACGGAGGTCCAAAATCCATTTGCAGATGCCCCAGGTGAACGAAGTTTCATTGATTTTGTTCTGATCATTAACTGGAAATGTGAATAATTTTGCCCTCAAGCAGAGTTCATGAGAAAGTAGACTACCTCTACCTTCCAAAACAGCCCAGAAAGGGGAAGCTTCCTATAGGGGATTGCCTGGGTGTGTCCTTAATGCCCATATTGGGGCAGCATAGTCACGAGTCCTGCCCCGACTGCCTTGCCTGGACCAATCTTATAAGCTCTTCTGCCTACCATAATGTATGTGTCCAAACATAGCCTTATTCCCATTTCTAGAGTTCTGCCTGCAATTGTGATCTGTCAGTGTACTGCCAATCATGTTTCTGTGACCGTTTCCTTTGTCCTCCCATGTCCTACTTAAGGCAGTGATTCTCTGTAAACCATTGGACACCAATATGCTCTCGTGCTGATGGTCTCCCTCATCTGGATGATTTGTCTGTGTCTTGTCTTTAAATATTCCTTGAAACCAGACAGAGGAGTAAAAATAGAAACAGCTAGATTAGAGAGAGAGGCTAGAGTGTTTCCCTTGTATAATTGAGTGGGACTAGAGCTCAGAGAATTTCTGAGAATCGGGCCTTCTCTTTGAAACCATTTAAGCTAGTTTTCACATACATAGACTCAGAGACCGAGAACCAGTGCCATCTTGTGGATTGCATTCCACCAGAATTTCTTGCACCCAGCCTCATCTAATAGAAACAGTATGTTGGACTGAAGATTCAAGAATCACTTATGCCCCATGGGAACCCTAAAAAGCCCGCAACATATGTGCTCAGGGTAGAAGCCAATTCTTTTGACTGCACTAGTCATGGCCCTCTCTCTTCTTGTGATCTTGTTGTTGTGAGTTGTCATCAAGTCTGTTCTGACTCATAGCAACCCTGTATACAACAGAATGCAATAATATTCAATCCTGCTCAAACACAGTTGTTCTTATGTTTAAGCGCATAGGTGCAGCCACCGTGTCAATCCATCTGGTCGAGGATCTTCCTCTTTTTCGCCCCCCCTCTAGTTTACCAACCATGGTGTGCTTTCCCAGGTGTCTTCTGAAAACAAGTCCAAAGTCCATGGAACAAAGTCTGACCATCCTTGCTTCTAAGAGTATTCTGGTTGTCGATTTCCGAGATAGATTTGTTTGTTCTCTTGGTAGTCCACGGTACTTTCAATATTTTTTACTAGCACCATCATTCAAGTGAATTGAATCTTCATTGGTCTTCCTTACTCAATGTCCAACTGTCCGTGCATATGAGGTGGTGGAAAAATACCATGGCATGGGTTAGTAAGCCTTACTCCTCGAGTAACGTCCTTGCTTTTCAACACCTTAAAGAAGTTTAATGCAGCAGCTTTACCCCATGCAATGCATTTGGTCTCTTGACTGCTGCTTCCTCACCGAGTATTGATTGTGTATACAAGCAAGAGGAAATTCTATACAGTCCCGATCTTACTCTATTTATCAGGATGTTACCTGTTGGTCTAGTTGTGAGCATTTGGGTTTGTTTCCATTGAGTTGTTAATCCATACTGAAGTCTGCAAGGTTGGATCTTCATTAGCATATGCTTCAAGTCCTCTTCCCTTAAAGCAAACAAAATTGTATCACCTACATAATGCAGGTTGTTAATAAGCCTTCCTCCAATCCTGATGCCGCATTCTTCTTCCATAATCCAGCTTCTCTGATTATTTGTTAAGAATACAGATTGAACAAGTATGATAAGAGGATACAACTCTGGTGCCCACTTTTCTTGATTTTAAACTATGCAGTGTCCCCTTGTTCTGTTCAAGTAAACGTCTTCCTGGTATTCTCTGCTCGTAGCCAAGATCCGTGGAACACCAACAATGATAGCCTTTGTTCCATGTCTTCTTCTAAATCTGTCCTGATTCTGCGGCATCTCCCTGTCAACGTACTACTGCAATCATTATTGGATGATCTTCAGCAAAATTTTACTTGCATGTGATATTAATGATATTGTTTATCATTTTCACATGCACATTGAGTTGCCTTTCTCTTTCAGTCAGTTGGCCAGGTAGCTGCTTCCCAAATTTCTTGGCATGGATAAGTGAGGGTTTCTGGTGCTTGTTGAAACATGTCCACTGGTATTCCATCAGTTCCTAGAGCCTTGTGTTTGGCCAGTGCTTTCAGTGCAACTCAGACTCCTTTTTTCCCGTATCTTTGGTTTTTGATCATGTGTTACTTCATGAAATGGTTGAATGTCAACTAGTTCTTTTTAGTTCTGTTTGGTACAAACAATCTGTGTATTTGTTCCACCGTCTTTTGATACTTCCTGCATCAATATTTGCCCATAGAACATTTCAATACTGCAATGTTAAGGCTTGGTTTTTTTTCCAGTTATTTCAGTTTGTTCTTCCTTTTGGGTTTTCTAACTCTAGGTTTTTGCACATTCTTCCTAGGAGTTGCTAATTAAATTCTATAGCATTACCTTAATTTCTGACCAAGATAATTATTTCTCTTGGTAAAAATCAAGGACACAATTTTGGTATATTCAGTACCCTTCACCAAAACCATAATTCAAATGCAATCTTTTTCTAGTCTTCTTTACTTATTACCTAGCTTTCACATGCCTAGAGGGTGATTAAAAACAGCACAGTTTGAATCAGATGCACCTTAATCCTCAAAGTGACATCTGCATTCCGTAACACTGTAAATAAGTTTGTGCAGCAACGCAAACCATTATTTGATTCCTTGGCTGCTGTTTGATTTCTTGGCATGGATGTTTACTGTGTATCCAAATAAGATGAGATCATTGATGACGTCAATCTTTTCTCTATTTATCCTGTTCATTATTGGTCCAGTGGTTAGGATCTTTGTGTACTTTATTTTGAAGTGCAATTCATCCTGAAGTCTGTAGTCTTTGATGTAGACCTGAAGGTACTTCAAGCCCCTTTGCACTTTCTGCAAGGAAAGCTGTGTCATCTGCAAATTGCTGGGTGTTACTGAGCCTTTCTCCAGTCTTGATGCCATGCTCTTCTCTAATCCTGCTTCTCAGAGGATTTGTCCAGTACACAGATCGACTCCATATAGTGAACGGAGAAAACCCTGGCACACACCTTTCCTGATTTTAAACCACACGCATGTCCTTGTTCTGTTTGGTCTATGTACCTGTTCTGTTTGAGCACACCTAGTGGTGTAGAATTCTCATTCTTTGCAATGCTATCCATGATTAATTTGTTATGACACACATGGTCTGATGCCTTTGCATATTCAATGAAACACAAGTAAAGATCTCTCTAGCAGTCTCTGCTTTCCTGTGGCCAGCAATGATGACCCTCTTTTCCTGTCATTTTCTGAATGCAGCTTGAAATTCTGGCGGCACTTTGTCAATGTACTGCTGCGACTATTTTTTGAGTTATCTTTAGCAAAATTTAACTTGCATGTAATATTAATGATTGTTAGAAAATTTCTGAATTCTGTTGGATGACTTTTTTTTTCAAATGAGCACACACAAATATGGGTCTCTTTAAGACAGCCTCCTAAACTATAGGGAAACACATGTCTGTTGGTATTTCTGTTAAAAGCAGCAATCGATAATGAAGACAGTCGGAACAAAAATGGCGGGGCAGATGCATGACGAGGTGAGAAGCAGTCTATGAGAGTTCTGTCTGGGAGAAGTTAAATGTGACCTGCTTGTAGAGACCCACGTGGAGCTGCTGCACAGAGAATGAGATCGTCAACCTCAGCCTGTCCAAAGCCTAACTCATGGCTTATGCCCAGTCTCGCTCCCTTCTGAGCCACTGCCAGCCTGTAGTTGGAGAGAGACTTAGTTCTTCAAGGTACAAAGAGACATTGGGAGCATCCACACGCTGAGCCTGGACAGAGTTCTGTGGTTACTGCACCTGTATTACAAATGCCGCCGATTCAAATCCGGATTCCTGGCCTTCTTAGTTGAGTTATAGTTTGGTGACCATATACTATATTATCCCCACAGGTGAAGGCAATGTTATTCACGATGATGAAAGGATGACCCAGTCCTAAGCTGACCCAACAGATGGTTACCCTAGACTTTGGACAAATTAACAAATCTCTATGAGTCACAAGTCCCTAGAGAGTAAGTGAGGTACCCACGCTAGCGAGAGGGCTTTCTGAAGACGAAAGGAGGTTACACGTGCGCAGACACCTAGCAGAGGATTGGCTACATAAGGTCTTCATCATCTAACCCCGCTGAAAGAAACGCAAAGCCATACACGATTCTATCAACTGTTCCCTTTGTATTTTTCAATTGGAAAAGGAATTTTTTGGAAACTGCATCATGTGAAATTAATTTTGCAGTTATTTTGTATTTCTGGGTTTGGGTGGTTTTTCTTATAATTAGATGTTGTAAAAAAATTTTAGTGATTTTGTCTTCTTTGTAATTAGAAATAGCGATTAGAGAATCTTTTATATTACATGGCATTTTCCTTTAAACAATTGTATACATTTTGTATTCTTTGCTTTTCTCCATACAGACTTTAATGAGAATGGATTCATTGTGTACCATAATTTGCTATTATTATAGTGTGTCATGAAAATGAGTTATTTCCGTCACTGAAGTATAATGACCAGTGTAATGTATTTTTGCTGGTGGGTTTTTATTTTTTTCTTCTTCTAAGAACCAGAGGAATGTGTTCACCAAGTTCACGGTTCATTCGAACCTGAAAGCCTTGGAGGGTTACAGAGTGAACTCAGACATTTTGGGGTCCACGTTCTCCGATAGCACAAAGCAGCAGGAAGTGGTTCCCTGTGTTCTGTTAAAAAGCACAAAGGATTCCAAACAGCAGGCTATCAACCAACATCGTTTGTTCAAATTAAGTCTGGAGAAGCTAAAAGCAGGTTGTATCAAAAGTCAAGCCCTCTGTAATTCACTGGTGCTCCCCTCTGATTTGGAATGTCGCTTGTACCTGAGCAGGAAATAGATGTCCAACGCTAGACTGTGGTTGTTGTGAACACACAGGCATGTCTTGTCTTACTCTGCTTCAGCTTAAAACACGTCACAAATGTTACAATTTCTTACAAGGGGAAAATCTGTGTCAATCCTACAATAGACAAGTCTATTGGTTCCATTTTCCAGCAACATGTGCTCACGTTGTATGTCTGTGTCATATTTTCATAATTCTATCAATAGTTCAAACGATCTCACAATGCCACTGCATACTTAATATACTACAGTAGATAACTGTTCGCAATGCACATTTATATACACTCACTCACTGTCACTGAGTCAGTGCAGACTCATAGTGACCCCTTGCAGGTGTCCGAGACTGTAACTGTCTACCAGCCCAGTCTTGCAGGCACAGAGCTACTGGTGGTTTCAAACTGCCAACCATGTGGATCACAGCCCAGTGTGTAACCACCACGCCAGCAGGGCTCCTAGATGTGATCTGCTTTATTGTGACATTCACTTTATTGCAGTGATCTGGAATCAAACCTGCAATATCTCCAAGGTATGCCTCTCCATATAAAACACTGCATAATTCTACTTATACAAAATTATATATACATATATGGGTACAAAAAAACCACAGAATATTTTTTCAAAGTTAGGTAATTAATTATTTTACAAAACAACCTTATCACCTTCAAAGTACTCTCCACTATATTTAATGCATTTGCCAAATCTGAGATTCCATTCTTGGAAACCTTTTTCAAACTTATCTATTTGGATGGCTGAGAGCAACTCCCTCGTTTCTTCCTTCGCCTCTTGCATGTCATCAAATTGTTGTCCTTTCATGTCACTCAACATTCATGGAAACAAAAAGAAGTCACCTGGAGTGAGGTCAGATGGGTAATGTGCATGGGGCAAGAGAGACATGTTGATTTTGCCCAAAACTGACACACTGAGATGGCTGCCTGAGCAGGTGCATGGTCATGGTGGCCAAACCAGCACCCTGTCTACCACAAATCAGGCCTTTTTTGGTAGCACACTGTTACACTCTCTTTTCAGAACCTCTAATTGAAAGCTTGATTAACACACTGACCTGGTGGAATGAACTCCAAATGGAAAAAACTCCAAATGAACTCCAAACTCCAACGCCCTCACATACAAAAAAACAACTAAATATCGTCTCAATCTTTGATTTCACTTTTGACCAGCTGCTTTGGGGGGGTGTTGATGATGGCGTCTTCCTGGCCTGACTGATGTTTGTTTTGGGGTGGTAAGAACAGCACCATGTCTCCTCACCAGTAATGACCTTGGGGGGAAAAGTTTGGGTCACTTTGGAGCAGTTCTTTGAGAGCACAGCATGTTTGCACTCGACAATCTTCGCATTGACCCTTCTCATTCCCAAATCTTCCATGAAAATTCGCTGAACCGACCTCCAAGATGGTCCAGATACCTTCCCCCATATTTTCAATTGTCCGTCATCGGTCTGCGAGCACAAGTGGATGAATTTGGTCAACATTTTTGTCCATTTGGAAAGTTGATGGACGTCCAGAATGAGTTTTGTCATCAATCAAAATTTCACCTTTTGTGAAAGGAGAGAAACACTCATATACTTGAGTTTTTCCCATAGTGCTGTCCTTGTAAGGTGTGTTCAACATCACAACAGTTTAGGTAGCATATTTCCTGAGCAGGAAACAAAAGTTCACAGTTGCACACTGTTCTCTTAAATCGGTCATCACACACACAAAAATTGAAATACAAGCAAAACAGCATCTACAAAAAATTCACTGTGACAAGAGAGTACCTTTCCGGGTGACACCATTGGATGCACTAACTCAAAGAGCTGCTCAATGCTTGCCTAGCAGGAAAAAGGAAAAATGCATACAAAGAAAGCTTCACCCAGTTTTTTTGGGGGGGTTATTTTTAGTATGCCTGTATACATGTGTGTGTTTGTGTGTGTGCATATATGTGAGAGACTCACTGCCATTGAGCCAATTCATAGTGATCTCATAGGATAGAGTAGAACTGCTCCCTTGGGTTTTCAAAGCTGAAAATCATTTTCTTTTCATTTTAATATTTTATTGACATATGATTTGCATATAATTCAGGTCAATAGTTTAAACATATTACAAAGATTTGTACAATCATCACTACAATCAATTTTAGAACATTTATTCTTGCTTGTACTCATTATTACTAGCTTCCCATGTCCCCCAACCTCCCCTGCCATAACCCCAAGAAATTATTAATATAATTACTGTCTTCTAGAGGTTTATCTATCCTGGGTTTCATATAAAGAAAAACATACAAAAACAAAACAAGAAAACTCAAACCCCAACAACAATTACAAAATAAAACAGAGAATAATCTCAGTTGAAAAGATAACAGAAAATAATGAACACTGGAACACATTTAAAATGGTCAAAAAGGAGAGCAAATTATAAGATGTTTAATTTTAACCTAACTATATTAGTCCACTTTCTAATGCGTTCTGTTTGATAGCAAGGCTATTAACCTCCCTGGTCAGTGGTCAGAGAATTCACCAGCTCCTTAATCTACCTGGGGATCCTGTAGATGAATTTTGGGCATCCACTGTCATCCACAGCCTTCTACAAACCAGGTGCTCAGAATTTAAGTTCTTAAATGGTTCCCTCTACTGGTCTTGGAATTTATTATTTACACTCCTTGGATCACACAGGCTGGGGTACTTCTTGAGTGTGGACACAGCTGTCACCTCACTTTAAGACCCCAGATGCTATTCTTTCTGATAAATAGGTCCTAACTACTTTCTTCACCCCACTTTTCTACAGCACCTATGTCATCACTGACCTCTTCATGAGGGCAGGCATCCAGTAGGGCCAGGTCATAAGAACTAATTGTCCTTAGATTAAGGTGATGATTAAGTGTGAGCTCAAAACCCATATATGTCCCTGGTCTACTTGACAGACCTCATCATCATTTTACTAGAGAACATTATAAACCATCTGTATGGGTGCAATGGGAATTATATTGATAGTATCTTTAATTTGAGGCTGTACATATATATGGAAGTAGAAAGTCTCATTTTTCTCCTATAGAATGGCTGGTAGATTGAAATTGCTGGTGTGGATAGCAGCTCTGTGTGTAACCCATTGTGCCAGTAGGGCTCTTTAAGCAAAGGTACAGACACCAAGAAGTATTAGTAGTTACCATGAGTGGACAGGAAGGAGAACACGGCAGTTTTTGATTCAGAGACATTGAGCTTATGTTAATGGTGGCAGAATAATTTGGAAAATGATAACTTCTTGCACAACATGAAGAATGTTATCAATACCACTGGATTGTACATATAGAAATTGTTGATTGACATAGGTTTTCTTGTGCCTGTTTTCATAACAATAAAATGAGAGCACACACACTAGGGTAAGCAAAAAATATTGCTACTAGGGCCGCTAGGTGTCTATTTCATACATATATATGTTTAGTACAAACAAGATTTATTTAAACATCTTTATGTGAACAGTGTGTGACTGCAGACAAGTTCTTTCAGAAATATACGTTTCAGTCTTATTAGGGTGCCTTCAATAATAAAAAAGAAAAGGTCCACAATAATGAGGGTAGAGATACCAGGAGGGGAAGGTGAAGGTGGGGGAGAACCGATCACAATGATTTACATATAACCGATCACATATAACCCCCTCTCTGGAGGACGGACAACAGAAAAGTGGGTGAAGTGAGATATCAGACAGTGTAAGACATGAAAAATAATAATAATTTATAAATTATCCAGGGGAAGGGAGGCAGGGAGGTGGGGGAAGGAGGGGAAAATGAGGAGTTGATACCAAGGGCCCAAGTAGAAAGAAAATGTTTTGAGAATGATGATAACAAATATACAAATGTGCTTGACATAATGGATGGATGGATAGATTGTGATAAGAGTTGTATGAGCCCCCAATAAAATGATTTAAGAAAGAAGAAGAGAAGAAAAGGTCCAATCAAAAAAGAGACTTCTGTCAAAATACATTTGCAGGGTGCCCACATGTATTGAGCCTTCAGTGAGCCCTCCCTCATCACAGTCCAGGGCTGTGACTAGCCTTGCTATCAGACAAAGGGTATTGTAAAGCTGATTATAGATGGCATTGTAGGTTAAAATATAACATCCTATCACTTCATCTCCCTTTTGACCAATTTTATTTTATTTCTAACAGTTCTATTGGCATACAATACACATAGCTTGCAATTCAATAGTTGAATCGCATTGAGTTGTGCTATCATTGCTGTGTTCCATTTTAGAATATTTTCTTTGGGTTTTACTCATTATTATTAGCTCCCCCTTCCCCCCACCCAAATGCCCCTTCCATTAATCTAGTTATTGCCTCTGTAGATTTGCCTATCATGGAGTTCATATTCAGAAAATCATTAAAATAAAGTAAAAACTGAAAATAACAAAGTAAAACAGATAAAAACTTCAAGCAGAAAATATTAGAATCAAAACAAATTTTAAATGGATCAGAAGTGAGATAAAATTAGGTGTCAAATTCTAACATAACTGCATCTGCGATAATCCACTTTCTCATGCATTCTGCATGATAGCAAGGCTATTCACATCCCTGATCTGTGGTCAGAGGGATTCACCAGAGACTTAATCCACTTGCATTTTCCCTTCGCTTTTTTTTTTTTCATTAACTAGAGCAGCTTTAAAGTGGGTCGAAAGGGAGATCAAATGATAAGATATTATGTTTTAACCTAATTATGTCTGTTGTAATCAACTTTACAATGTTTGCTATTTGAAAATAATGCTATTCACATCCTTCAACTAAGGTCAGAGGGAATTCACCAGAGGTTTAAGCTATGTGTAGACCCTCCAAATGTATGTTGGGCTTCCACTGTTGCCTATACCATTCTGCAAATCAAGTCTTCACAAGTTAAGCTCTGATACCATGCCTGCCACTGGATTTGGGTTCTATTATTTACCATCCTTGAATCTCACAGGCAGGGGTACTTCTTCAGTGTGCACATAGCTTTCACCTCACTTATATGGCTGCTTGTTTGAAGACAAACCTTTAAGACCCCAACTGCCATTCTCTTTGATAGCCAAGCACCATCTAGTTTCTTCACCACACTTTGACATAGCACCCATATCTTCAATAATCTCTTAATGAGGGAGAACACCTCTTGACCCAGCTTTGTTATGTTCTGCTTTCTTTTCTATTGTGTTTTTTTTGTTTTGTTTTGTCGCTGTTGTTGGGTTTTCATTTGTTTGTTTCTTGTTTATATGATTTTCTGTATATGAACTCCAAGATAAGTAAACCCAAAGAAATGGTAGCTTGGTTAATAATTACTTAAGAGCAAGACAGGGGAGATTGGGTATGAGAAAGAAGAAAATGTTCTGAAATTGATTGCGGTGACGATTGCACAACTCTTCTTAATATAACTAGTCTATCAAATTACATGGTATGTGAATTATGTGCCAATAAAACTATTTTAAAAACCCAGTATTTTCTGAGCTTATAGGTTGTGCCAGTTAAATTCAAGACAAAAAGTCATCTCGGAAAATTACGGGACTGATTTTGGGGATTCCGAAGAGAAAATCTCAATAAATTTTCTTGAAGGACACAGAATAATTACATAGATTATTAGAAAGAAATTTTAAGAAAATGAAAACCTGCATTGGTTTTAAAAAAATGCTCGGAATTTTGCACCAAGGAATTATTTTCTATCATTATATGTACCTGCTCATTCTTTGAGGGTGGCAACATCTGTCCTATAAGAATTCATTGGGACCTTAAGCAACGAACAGACCTGATCTTGCCCCTTTAGTCTTCTACTTGTTCTCAAAATTCAAAGAAAATTAAAAGGAGCACCATTTTAATCTGTCGAGGATGTTAAATTACTATTTCAATATGGTGTAAATCAAAGAACACAGAATTATTTAGGGAAGGATTAGAGAGGTGAATACTCTGACTTCAGAGTGACAGAAGTGTATAGACCTGTACGGAAGATATGTTGAAAAACAAAAGCTTTACATTTTGAGATTTAAAAAATAAACATTTCTATGATTTCGTAGCAAGTACTTTTATTTACTCTCATGTGTATGTTGTGTGTGTTTAACACATTTGCCAACCGAACAGTTTTTCACGTATACAATGTATTGCTCTCAATTGCAATAATGATGTTGTGCACAATTGTTACTTTTTCCCCATCACCATAAACAGAAACTCAACTGCTTCCCAAATAGTGGTTCCCCATTGTCCCACTCTCATTTTACACAGCAGAAGCTGCCTTGTCGAGAGAGGGGGCCAGTGAGCCAGGGAAGGGATGGTGTCTGCTCCTTTACCAACTGCAGTATAGGAGTCAAGGTGGCAGGGGATGGGAACAATCATCATTCTAATAACTCGCATAACTCATCTCATAAATTGAGTACTGGAGGATTGTGTTCTCTTCACAGCAGCCTCTACATTCTCACACCAGTTAGGAATGTTCAACCTGAGGGTGCGTCCACTGGCAAAGGTGTCATTTGTACCATGTATTCCGGTTCTATGAAGGTTCAAAGTCCCAGCAAGAAGCAGATGGCACACTAGCAACAGATTCCAGCAAGATGCCAAACTATGCAGACATGCTGCACAGACCCACTACAGCAAAGACATAGGAGATTAAGGGAAAGAGACCCTAGATCCTGCTCTGATGCACAGTCAGTGAGTCCAGCTTGTGTGGGTGCAGACAAAATGTCTTGGATATTTTCTTTTCTACCCTTTGTGGTAGTTGTGTTGCTCTTTGGCCTGTATTTCTTGAAAACTTGGGAGTCGACCTTGAAATCAGGACCTTGACGGGGTAGATATTTAACTATTTCCTGCCATCAACCCCTACTCACCATAGGCTAGTGCCACCTTGCCCAGCCACCTGGGGCCCTTCAAGATTTTCAAATATAAAAACAACATCATATCTTGGAAGCAGCAGCAAATATTTGTACACATGTGAAAACAAGAAAATACAGCAAAATTATGTGGAATCCATGCAGATGTGGTTACAGAGGAGATCTTGGGTGGGAAAAAGCTTTAGAATTTCTGTGAGGGAGTGTAGGAGAATGAGCTTCAGCTGCTTTAGAGGAATGGAGGGAAAAAATCAACAGGAATATAGATAAGAAACAAAACAGAAGAGAAGATAAAATAACTCAGGAAAGCACTACAACAGCAATCTGACCCATACAACCCCCCAAAACCCTAGGAATAATCCAACAACTCTAAATAGAAATTTATAAAAGTAAATGCTAGTATATTAGAATTAGATAACATTTTGAAAGAACAAAATTGAAGTATTGAAACAATGGAAATCTGGATCAGTTACTTGAAGATAAATCTCTG
Source organism: Echinops telfairi (assembly GCF_000313985.2). NCBI lineage: Eukaryota > Metazoa > Chordata > Mammalia > Afrosoricida > Tenrecidae > Echinops > Echinops telfairi. The sequence goes on along the minus strand of NW_022106189.1, from coordinate 13,076,808 downwards.
GAGACCAAAATACAAAAATATAAAACTATAAAAAGGACCAAAAAATTTTAAAGGAAACCTGAGAATTCTATGGTAAAGTATTAAATAGAATAACTTACATTTGATAAACATGACAGACTAAAAGAAGGAAAATTAATCACAGAGAAAATAGCTGAAGAAATATTAAAAATAGATCTTTCCTAACGCTAAGACAGAACAGAAAAATAACTATCAAGAAGCCCAGAAAATGACAAACAGAATTGATCTCTCAAGAAAATCACCATGATATATGTGTTACACGGGGTTCTCTAGAGAAACAAAAGCAGAACGCTAATAATTTTATATATATTTATACAGATAAATAGATATACAACATAAGAAACAAACAGTTAATTAAATTATAAAGCAGTACAAATGGCTCAGTGCAACTCACTCCTATGAGACAGTTGTGAGACACTGGCAGTCCTTCAAGTCTTGAGGGCCACCAGGTAGTCCTCTGTGCAATTCAGGCTATCCGGGCACAGGCAGCAAACAGCAAGGGAGGTCACCAACAGTCAGCCAGATGACAGGGTGTGACAGTCCCCAATTCCAGTAGTGTGGTGAAGCAGGTCTTGAAGGAACTTCATGTTACAGAGACACAGTCCACAGGTTAGGTGTCCCACAGGTAGTGTAGCTTGCAAATTGAGGCACAGAACAAGCAAGGCAGCCGTACACTGGTCTGATGATCAAAGAGCAAGAGACAAGAAAGGTGAGACTCACCGAGCCATTTATCTCTCAGCCCTTCAATTAACCCCACATGTGTTTATCGACCAGGTTGGCACAATAAACTAACTACCTCAATATAGTATAGGAAAGCTTTTTAACATCAATGAAATGGAAAGACTCTTGAGAGCAATTCAGGGGTAACAAGTTACCTTTAAAGGCGAACCAATAAGAATAAGTTCGCGTTTTTCTTGCTTTTCTTTTTTTAAATCGTTTTATTAGGGGCTCATACAACTGATCACAATACATACATACATAAATTGTGTAAAGCACATTTGTACATTCATTGCCCTCATCATTATCAAAACATTTGCTCTCCACCTAAGCCCCTGGCATCAGCTCCTCATTT
>NW_022106189.1:13069657-13075050 GCF_000313985.2 Echinops telfairi | reverse complement strand
CACACCAACCTGTGTGGTCACGAGGTGCCGAAGGGATCAATTATCAGGCATCAAAGAACAAAAGATCATATAATTGTGTGCTCACCTCTATGATATGATCGCTGAAAGCAAATGGGTGCATAAGCAAATGTGGTGAAGAAAGCTGATGGTGCCTGGCTATCAAAAGATATAGCGTCTTGGGTCTTAAAGGCTTGAAGGTAAACAGGTTCATATTTTTTGATGGAAACTATTAGAATTTTCAGCACAGGAATCAATGGGTAGTTATATTCAAAATCTTGAAAAAAAAATCTGCCAACTAGAAACCATATATCTAGTAAAATTATCACTAAATAGAGAAATAAAATAATTTGGGGGCAAGAAAAACTAAAGAACTTTGTAAAACAAGACCAACTTTACAAACACATTTTTAAAAATATCAAAGGAAGTTCTTTGGTCAGAAAATCAACAACAACATATATTGTAAAACTTAATTATCAAGAAATCATCCTAAAATTAACCAGAGGCAGATAGAAAACAGAAGTGTAGGAATGAACTTTGGGCTTGCACTTAGTCCTAGTTACAGTGTAAGAACAATTAGTTCTTATGATATGGCACTTCAAAAAAGAAAGAAAATGTTATGAAAATAGCTGTGGTAGTAATTGTACAACACTGTTTGATATGACAACTATTAAATGGCATGTTGCCTGGATTATGTCCTAATAAAAGGATTTAGGGGGGTCGGGGAGAAAAGAAATCATCCTAATTAAGTGAAGTAAATTAAGTGCACAAAGTGAAATAAAATCATATGATTCAAAATAGGGAAATACAGCTATCATTCCACAATGAAGAGAACAATAAAATAATATAAAGAACAGGCTAGATATTAAACAGTCAAATGGAGAAGATATCAAGTAGTTCCCAAAAGACAGCAAAATGTCTTAAACTTGGAAAGAAAACAAACTAGCTTGAAAGAAAATGTAAAAACCTCAACAACATCCATAAATCTTGTTAAACAATAAGATAAAAACAAAACAAAGAAAAAATTGACATTAAAACCCATAAACAAAAGAAAACCAGCACAGAAAAAATATGATAAACAAAGAAACCAAAAACACCATAAGTATGAACAAATAATAAAACCAGACCTATGAAAGTAAATGGATAAAATTCACCAGTTAAGAGACAGAGACTATCAGAATGGATAAGAAAACACACACCATTAATATGCTGCTTTCAAGAAACACACATCAGCTCTAAAGACAAAAACAGACCAAAAGGATGGGAAAATAGATGAAGCTAATGGTAGTCAAAAGAAAGCAGGAGAAACAATATTAATTGCTGACAAAATAGATATACAAGTAAAAGTCATCATCAGACACAAAGAAGGTCATTTTAAATAATAAAAGCTGCAATACGACATAATCAAGTAGATATCAATCAATGAAAGACCATAAAAATACATTATGAGAAAACAATGATGAGAAATACAACTTTCCTCTAGTTCCTAAAGGTTTCCTCCCCGCTCCCACTACCATGACTCGAATTCTATCTTGCAAGACTGGCTAGACCAGAGGAGGTACACTGGTACAGATAGGAACTGAAAATAAAGGGAATCCAGGATGGATGAGCCCTATAGGACCAGTGGTGTGAGTGGCAAAACAGGGAGGGTAAAGGGAGAATGGGTAGGAAGGAGGGAACCGATTACATGGAACTGTGTGTGACCTCCTCCCTGGGGGACAGACAACCGAAAAGTGGATGAAGGGAGACGTCGGACAGGGCAAGATATGACAAAATACCCATTTATAAACTATCAAGGGCTCATGCGGGAGGGGGGAGCGGGGAGGGAGGGGAAAAATGAGGACCTAATGTCGGGGGTTTAAATGGAGAGAAAATGCTTTGAGAAACGATGTACAAATGCGCTTTACACAATTGATGTGTGTATGGATTGGGATAACAGTTGTATGAGCCCCTAATAAAATGTTAAAAAAAAAAAGTACAACGTAAAAAAAAACAAACAAAACATTAATCAGTCCCCTTACTGGAGTATACTGCGACAGAGGACAGTACTGGGGAAACACAGCAGGGAAGAAGTGCGGTCTAAACCCCCGCAGTGGGGCAAACCAAGAAAGGAATCTAACAGATCATCAAAATGGGAACAAAGCAAAGCCACAGAGCTCCTAAGGAGCCCCCAAAATAGACTTCAGGCTAGGAGGGGCAGCCCCTGGAATACCCCCAGGACCAGTGGGGAGATAGTCATAAAGATCAGCGATCAGACCTGGAATTATGCATGGTTTTTTTTCTTTTGTTTTTTTCCCCCAATCGTTTGTTTTCTATTTGTTTGGTCTATGCTATTGTTGGTAAGCCTGCTTACATAGGACAGGCATGGGAAGCAAGCTCGAGAAGAAAGCAACGGGACCAATGGTGGGGGAGGGGGGACTTGTGGGGAGAAAGGGCAGGGGAAGGGTGTGGTGGGCAAGCAACGCCATAGACAGGGGAACAACTAGGGAATAAAAATCAGCAATGAGGAGGATATAGAGATTCAGTGGGTGCTGGTGCAACAGCAATCTAGTGGAGAGGAAGTATTATGAAGCAGAAGTCGGGCAAGTGTGATGGTGGGGCAGAAGCAAGGAAAAAGGAAACAAAGGAATTATCTAGGAAGCAAAGCTATAGATAGAGGTGTAAGCATAGGTGTGTTCATATGTTACTATGTTAATCCATAAAAATATCGGTATTGGCCTATGTATATATATTTATATGGCAATACACTGAGGTAGTGGATGGACTTCAGGCGTCTGCTCAGACCCTCCCTCAATACAAGAACACATTGCTCTAAGAAATTGGCAATCTGAGATGCTCACCCTCCCAGCACAATCGCTGAAGACAAAATGGGTGTATAAGCAAATGTGGTGAAGAAGGTGAATGGTGCCTGGCTATTAAAATATATAGCATCTGGGGTCTTAAAGTTTGAAGTGAAACAAGCAGCCATCCAGTAGAGAAACCACAAGCTCACGTGGAAGAAGCACACCAGCCTGTGTGATCATAAGTTGTCACCGGGATGAGGTAACAGGCACCAGAAGACCCTTAAAAAACAAACAAACAAAACCAGATGGTTGAGAACAAGGGGGGTTGGAGCAGAGATCCAAAGCCCATCTGTAATGGACCATCCCCCACAAAGGGGTCACCGGGAAGAGATGAGTCACTACCCTACTACCATGACCCCAGTGATGTCTCTCACTTCAGACTAAACCGGAGCATGTACACAGGTGTAGATAAGAGATAAGAGCTCACAACACATGCAGCCCAGGAGCAGGAATGGGAATAATGATATCAGATGGTTAGGGAGAAGGGGTGGGGGAAGGAGGGGAAGAAGGGAGAACCAATCACAATAATTGACACACAACCACACACACCCACTCCAGGGGGAAGAACAACAGAAACCATGGGGGAAGGAAGACAGTGATTGCTGTGAGATATGAAAATAATAACAATTTATAATCTATCTATCAAGGGGTCATGAGGGTAGGGAGGCAGGAGGGGGGCAGTGAAGAGGAGCTGATACCAAGGGCTCAATAGAAAGTAATTGTCTAGAAAAGAATGATGGCAACATATATAGAAATATGTCTGATACAATTGATTTTTGGTTTGTAATAAGAATTGTAAGAGCCCTCAATAAAATGATTTTTTAAAATTCTGATTAAAGAAAACATGAAGAGGGGGAGTTCAGCCTGTCACTCAGGTGGCAGCTTTATGAACTCATTTGGAGGAGCTGAGATAAATAGCTCGCTAGAGGCAGGACACACGCTCACTCCCTGGGAGACGTTGCAATTCACAAGCCAGGTCACAAGAAGACGCCTGCCAGGGCTGAGATGTTTACACCACCATGGGATCCACAAGACTTGACACCCACTGGCCTGTGATTGCCCTGCATTCGGTATCATTGCATGTGTTTCGTGAGTCTGAAGAGGAATTATAGATTGGTATCACATATGGGTTAATATTGGACTTATGGACTTGATCTGGACTGGGCTGAGATGTTTTCTCAATATTCAATTGTTCTCATACATAAAGCTCTTTCTTATGCACAGACACGAACAAAAATACATTAATCAAAAACAGACTACAATACAATAATCATAGGAGACTTTAATATATCACTTACAAGCAAAAACTGATCAACGAGGAAAATCAACAAAGACAGAATTAAACAACAACTTGATTTCTGTGACGGTGAGATTTTATGTCAACTGAACATATCTGGATGAAAGTTACGTTAGACAGGGTTCTCTAGAAAAACAAAACCAGGACACCGAAGATTTTATGTATATTTAGATAGAGGATAAATAGATAGATAACATAAGAAATAAACAGTTAATTAATCTATAGAGCAGTACAAATGGCTCAGTGCAATTCACTTCCTTGAGACAGCTAATACACAGGCAGTCCTTCAAGTCTTGAGGGCTGCCTGGTAGTCCTCTACAGAGCAATTCAGGTTATCTGGCCACAAACAGCAAACAGCAAGGCAGGTAACCAACAGTCAGCCAGATGACAGGGTCCGACGGTCTTTAGCTCAACCGATGTATTCTCCAGTAGCGTCGCGAAGCAGGTCTCGAAGGAACCTCAAACTACAGTGACACAGTCCATGGGTTAGGTGTCCCACAGGCAGTGTAACTTGCAAATTGAGGCAGAGAACAAGATAAGGCAGCTGCACACTGGTCTGATCATCAAAGAACAAGAGACAAAAAAAGGTGAGGCTCGCTGAACCATTTATCTCTCCACCCTTCAATTAATCCTACCTGTGTTCATTGGCCAGGTTGGCAAATAAACCTACCTATCACAAAGGTAATGATGGTGCTGGCGTGGAGTAGGGAACCACTGCAGATGTCTGAGAGGCCGGCCCCAATCCCAACTACGTGGACACCTGCCCCTCCCCCAAGAAGAATTTATTTAAGAGGGCAGCACTGAATCTGCAGCTCCGGGAGAGGGACATGTCTGATTTGAGCACATGGGAGCAGATGAAGGGGGTAGAGGAGAGAGTGGAGCATACCCTGGCCCACCAGGCCTTGAGGACAATGGTCCTGCCCAGAGTAGCCAGTCCACAGAGAGGACCACATGGCCGGCCCACTATGAGACATGACGTCCCTCACTGACCCATAGCCCTACAGGGGACAACACTGGAGACACAGTGTGGGAATTGCGCCCGATCTGATCCCACCACACCGAGGCAAAACACTAAGGGAGTACAACAAAGCAGCAAGGGAACAGAGTGGCAAGTTCCCCAGGGAATGCTGGGGGTGGACTTTGGGGCCAGGGCATGGTGCCCCAACAGATGGGACTGGAAAACACTCCTATAGGCCAACAAACAGTTCTTGAACTAACTACAAGCTTTTCTTTCTTGTGTTTTGTTTTTTTTTTGT
>NW_022106189.1:13051797-13068559 GCF_000313985.2 Echinops telfairi | reverse complement strand
AGTGCGGAGTGGAGACCCAAAGCCCATTTGTAGGCCACTGGACATGCCCTTACGGAAGGGTCTCGGGGAGGAGACAGTCAGTCAGGGTGCAATATAGCAAGGATGAAACATACCAGTTTCTTCTAGTACTTAAATGCTTCCTCTTCCCCCCCACCCTCACCCACTATCATGATCCCAATTCTACCTTAAAAATCTGGCTAGACCAGACGGTGTACACTGGAACAGATAGGAACTGGAAACACAGGGAATCCAGGGCGGATGATCCCTTCAGGACCAGTGGTGTGAGTGGTGATGCTGGGAGGTTGGGTTGGAAAGGGGGAACCAATTACAAGGATCTACATATAACCTCCTGCCTGGGAGACGGACAACAGAAAAGTGATGAAGAGAGACATCAGAGTGCAAGATATGACAAAATAATAATTTCTAAATTATCAGGGGTTCCTGAGGGAGTGGGGAGTGAGGAGGGAGGGAAAAAAATGAGGAGCTGGTGCCAGGGGCTTAGGTGGAGAGAAAATGTTTTGGGAATGATGAGGGCAATGAATGCACATATGTGCTTTACACAATTGATGTATGTATGGATTGTGATAAGAGTTGTATGAGCCCCTAATAAAATGATTTAAAAAAAATCTGGGTGGATGAATATAGCCTCTCTTAGTTAGTAGTTGAATGACTTTGGTTATGAAATCTTTCTAAACTTCAATACCCTTGTGTGGAAACTGGAGATAACAACCAGTAAAGAATAAAATGTTGTAAAGAGATTTTAAAAAAAATTTTAAAGGTAATGATGGACCCCAACCTGTCAATCAAGGGCTGATGACACCTCCCTCAGGTTTTAGCCTTTGTGTGAGGGAGACTTTGAGTCCACCAGGCTTTCTTTTGTTCTTTTGCCTTCTGGTTGATCTGGATCCAGTGCCTGGTTTGTTAAAAGCCTGTGTTATCACCTGCCATTCCCCAAACCCAGAACCGAAACGCCAACATTGAATTAATTTGACAACCCCAGATTTATTCAGCACTGCATACACCAGTCTGTGGCCCTCCTGATTTGCCTTACTGTTTCCTGCTCGTCAGCTTCTACACAAGTCAAGAGAAGCCTCTAGCTTATGCCTGACCTATGGCTTTGAACTGAACTAAACATAATTGTGTCTACAACTGTATGCACCATTGCTTGATATAAACCTTGTTTTATATACGTTCACATACAAGTGTCACTGGTTTTGCTTCTGTTAGAGACCCCCAACCTAACACAATCTTTTTCATATAAAGAATATTTTACCCAACAATAGCACAACATTCATTTTTCCAAAGCACTGAAATGTACTCCAAAATAGATAATGTATTAGACCACAAAGTAAGCATCAATGAATTTTTAAAATATTGAGATACTACAAACTATCTCTTCAGATCACAATGCTATAAAATTATAAATCAATCATAGGACAATCAACCAAAAAATCTGAAATACTTTACAACCACTGAGTAATTGAAGAAATAAAGAGGGCAATTAAAAATTTCATTGAAACAAATGCTAACAAAAATACAACCTATCAAATTCTCTAGGACACAGCAAAAGCAGCATTCAGGGAAAATTCCATAGCAGTGAGTGCACACATGAAAAAGAAAGAAAGAATTAAAGTAAATGCCTTAACACCACAGAGACAATAAGACCAGCAAAACAAAACCCCAGGCACTAGAAGCAAAGAAATAATAAGTATTATTAACAAAGAGCAGAAATAAAGAGTCACAATAAAGACCAGAAGTAAATGAGTCATAAAATAAAAAACAATAACAAAAAAACCAAGACCAGTTAGCTCTTCAAAAGATTAACAAAATCAATAAAACCACTGGCAAACCAAGCAAAATTAAAAAGGATAAAAAGCAAATGATATAAATAAGAAATGAAAAATGTACTATCACAAAGAATCAACAACAAAAAAGAATATTATTATGAAAAATTGCATTCCAACCAATTAGAAAACCTGGAAGAAATACAATACCTACTCAAATTAACATAGATGAGTGTAGAAAACTGCTACACACTATAATACAAGAAGAAATAGATCTTGTCATTTAAAAATCCCCAACATCAAAAAGCCTAGGACCAGATGGTTTTAGTAGGGAACTCTACAAATCATTCAGTGAAGACCTAGCACCAATCCTACACAAACTATTTCAGAATACATAAAAGATAATATACTACAAAATTTATCTTACAAAGCACGTATGACCCTGGTACCTAAACCAGGAAAAGACATCACCAGAAAGGAACACGGTAGACAAATATTCCTAATGAACATAGACAACCACATTTTCAACAAAATTCTAACAGAATTGAACAAAGCATTTTAAAAGCATCATGATCAAGTGAGATTCATATCAGATATGTAAGAATGGTAAAATATTAGAGAATCATTGTAATCTACCATATAAATAAAACAAAAGAAAAGAATCATGATTGTATCAATCAATGCAGAAAAGATATTTGATAAAATTCAACAACCATTCTCAATAAAACATTCAATAAATTAGAAATAGTAGAGAAATCTATTAACATAATAAAGACGACCTATACCAAACCAATAGCCAGCACTTCATTCAATGGAGAGAAATTGAAAGAATTCTCCCTCCAAGTGAGAACTAGACAGGGTTGTCCTTTATCACCACTCTTGTTTAATATAGTCCTGTGACTCTTAGAGCTTTAAAATATCAAAAAGATATTAAAGACATTTAAACTGACAAGAAAGAAGTAAAACTCTATTTGCAGGTGACATGATTATTGTGTTAGTCTGGGTAGACTAGAGAAGCTAAGCCATGGACACACATATATATGTGTAAGAAAGAGATTTATATACAAGAGCAATTGAATACAGTATTGAGAAAACATCCCAGCCCAGAGAGCTCAGAAATATACCCAAGAACCTACAGATACCTGATTTTTGATAAAACGCACACACACAAAAAAACAGATTTAATGAGGAAGAGATAGTCTGTTCAATAAATGGTGCAGAAAAAAAATGGATCACCACCTGCAAAGAATGAAGCAGGGCCCATACTTAACACTATACAAAAAACTCAAGATGGATTGAAAATGTATTTACAATCCCTAGAACTATAACAATCATAAATAAAAACATATGGACAAAATTAAGGGCCCTTATTAGGCATCAATATGCTACATAATATAACAAGGCATAAATGCACTACCTGGTATAATAAGAAGCACTCATATTACAGCAGACAAAATAGAAAACGGTGACCTTCTAAAAATATGATATTTATATACATCAAAAGATTAAAAAGAACCCACAGATTGGGAAAAAAAATCTGGAAATGACATATCAGTTAAAGGGCTAATTTCAAAAACCTATAGAAAACATCAACATCTTAATAAGAAAAACAGAAGCCAATTTAAATGTGTTCTAGTTTTTTATATTTTCAACTTTATTTTCTACTGAGGTTTTTCCTGTTTTACTTTGTTATTGTTGTTGGGGATTTTTGTGGGGTTTTTTGTACATGAAATCCAGTATAGGTGTGTCAGTCTGGGTAGACTAGAGAAATAAATTCATAAACACGCATATGTGTATAAGAAAGAGGTTTATCGCCACTCTTGAGTGGCGATACCGGGAGGGTGGAGGGAAGGAGAGGGAGAAAGGGGGAACAGATGAGAAGGTCTACATGTGGCCTCCTCCCTGGGGGACGGACAGCGGAGAAGTGGGTGAGGGAGACGTCGGATGAGGTAAGATATGATAAAATAATAATAATTTATAAATTACCAAGGGGGAGGGGGGAGCAGAGAGGGAGGGGAAAAATGAGGAGCTGATACCAAGGGCTCAAGTGGAAAGCAGGTGTTGTGAGAATGATGAGTCAACATATGTACTAATGTGCTAGACACAAATGATGTATGAACAGATTGTGATGAGTTGTATGAGCCCCTAAAAAAATGATTATTAATAAAAAAAAATTTTTTTAAAGAAAGAGGTTTATATACAAGAGCAATTGAATATTGAGGAAACATCCCAGCCCAGTTCAGATCAAGTCCATAAGTCCAATATTAGCCCATATGTCCGATTCTAATCTATAAAGCCTCTTCAGACTCATGAAACACATGCAATGATGCTGAATGCAGGAGGATCACAGGCCAGTGGGTTTGAAGTCTTCTGGATCCTATGGCATCGTAAGCATCTCAGTGCTGGCAAGGATCTCAATGTGGCTTCTCCAGCTCCAGAGGTCTGATTGCATCAGAGTAGGTCCACGTGGCTTCTCCAGCTCCCAGGGTGTAGCACCATGTGTCTTGTCAGTTGAGTGTCTCTCATGGAGTGAGCCAAGAGAGAAAGGTGTCTCTCACCTCCAAGAAGGAAATACAGGAGTTCCCAGAATTCTCAGGAGAAGGCCATGTCTCTCACCTCCAAGAAGGAAATACAGGAGTTCCCAGAATTCCCAGGAGAAGGCCATGCCCACACAGAGGCCTCATTGGTTATATCTTGTTTGGCATGCCAGGCTCCACCCCTTCACTCGTAATCCTCTCAAGCTGACACCAGCTTAGGTAACTACCACAATCGGTAAATCTATAGAGACAGAATTGGATTAATGGCTTCTTGGGGATATGGTAGGAAGTTAAGGGGAATTGGGGAGCTAATAACAAGGAGTACAAAAAAGAAGAAAATCTTCTAAAAGTGATTGTTATGATTATTGTACAACTTTTCTTAATATGATTGAACTATTAAATTATATAATGTGTGAATTACATGCCAATACAACTTTAAAAACTGAAAAAACACAAATGATCCATAACAATAATAGATATGAATATGTGCACCCCATGATAGATTAATTAAACTCTTACAGAAGTGAAGACTGGGAGAAAATAAGAGTAGGAGACTTAAATACCTCACTTTATATGAAGGAGAAAATAACTATAAAGAAATTTTAAATGACACAGTATTGTTTAGTTCAGCAATATAGTCAACCCCTTTGGTCTAAGAGACAGAATCAGAGCACTTCACCCAGCAATAGTATGACACACATTCTTTCCCAGACACTTGGAACTTTCTCTAGAACACATTGGGCCATAAAACAAGTCTTAATCAATTAAAAAACAGCAACACGACGAAGCGTCTTCTAGGATCATGTTAGGTGTCATCGAGTCAGTTCTGACTCATAGCCACTCTAGACACAGAAGGAACACTGCCCAGTCCAGCACTGTGTTCACAATTGTTCTTACATCCACCCCATTGTTTCAGCCACTGTAACAATCCATCGTTTCCCCCCAGTTTTGTTGGCATATAATTCACATACCATACAATTCAATAGTCCAATCACATCAAGAAGAGCTATACAGTCATAGCTACAGTTTTAGAACATCTTCTTCTTCATTCCTGTAGTCATTGTTATTAGCTCCCTATGTCCCTACAAACTCCTCCATCATATCCCCAAGGATTAATTAATTAATCCAATTGCTGTCTGTCTAGATTTACCTATCCTGGATTTCACATACAAAGAAGCATTTTAAAAATAAATAAATATAAACTAATAAGAATAACAAACTAAAACAGAGCAAACCTCAATACAAAAGGAAGTGGAAAATAATAAACACTAGAAAAAATGTACATGGATCATAAGGGAGATCAAATCAAAGAGTGCTAAATTTCAACCTAACTGCATCTGAAGTAATCCATTTTCCAATGCATTTTGCATGAGAGCAAGGCTATTCACACCTGTGGTCTATGGGCAGAGGGATTCACCAGGGACTTAATGCATGTGTATTTCCCCTTCACTTTTTAAAAAACTCAAACAGCTTTGAAGTGGTTCAAAGGGGAGATGAAGTGATAAGATATTACAATTTGACCTATGTCTGCCATAATTGACTTTACAATGCTCTCTGCTAAAAGGGCAATTCACGTTTCTCAACTATGATTATAAGGGACTCACCAGAGGCTTAATCCATGGACTCTGCAAAGAGGTTTCCACTGTCATCCATAGCCTTCTGAAAATCAGGTGTTCACAATTAAAACTCTGATGCTATTCCCTCCTTTAGATTTGGATTCTATTACTTACAATCCTTGGATCGCACAGGCTGGTGTGCTTCTTCCATTTGGACTTAGTTGATGCTTCATTTACATGGCTGCTTGTTTGAAAATAAACCTTTAAAACCCCAGATGATATTCTTTCTGATAGCTGTACATCACCCATATTCTTTTTTTTAAATAATCATTTTATTAGGGGCTCATACAACTCATCACAATCTGTACATACGTCATCTGTGTCCAGCACTTTAGTACATATGTTGACTTCATCATTCTTACGACACCCACTTTCCACTTGAGCCCCTGGTTTCAGCTCATTTTTCCCTCTCCCTCCCCGCTCCCCCCCGAACCCCTGATAATTTATAATTTATTATTATTTTATCATATCTTACTCCATCCCACGTCTCCCTCTCCTACTTCTCCGCTGTCCGTCCCCCAGGGAGGAGGCCACATGTAGACCTTGTCCTCTGTTCCGCCTTTCTTCCTCTCCTTCCCTCCACCCTCCTGCCATCACCACCCTCTCCACTGGTCCTGGGCCATATTCTTCCTCACACTTTGCTATAGCACCTATATCCTCAGTGATCTCTTCATGAGGGTGAGCATCAAGCAGGACCATGTCATAAGAGCGATGTATGTTCTTAGATTGGGGCTGGAATTAAGTGAAACCCCAAATTCTTTGTCATTTTATGTTAGAGAATAATTATCAATCATCCTCCTGGGACCTCGCTTCCACTGCTATCAACTCAAAGCTGATCATAGCAACTCTATAGGTAGAACTATCCTTGTGAGTCTCTGAGCTTCCAAATCTTCACAAGAGTAGAAAGCCTCACCTTTTCCCTGCAGAGATGGTTGGTGGTTTCAAACTGTTGACCTTGTAATTAGTAGCCCAATATGTACCCACTATGAATTGATAGTGTCATTAGTTTAACCAATGGTATAGAATTTAAAACACTGTTTGGAAAAGGAAATTACACAAGTGTAGGTCAGCTATGAACTGAAATACATGAATTGTTGACTTATGCAGATTAAACTCTTTAAGTGACCAGACAATACAGAAACAATAGTGGTTAGTGATAGGGAAAATCTTCCAATAATATTCATTCACAACAACAAAGCCATGCCTAACATAGTAATACATGTCATAATGAAGAAAGGAGAGCATTAAGACAGTAAGTATCTGGTAGTTCAGAGTACCATTCACTGGGCACCCTCAATGCAAGAGATTCAAATGAAAGTCCAATGTCTGCCAGTTTTATGCCTCTGGGTTACTAGTCACCTGCTTCTTTTCATAGGCGGAGGTTCAGCCTTAAGTACAATGGCTGCAGGTGAGTTTGGTTAAGGGCCAGTTTACTTACCATCTTTTGAAAGGGCTTCCTATTTTTCACTGCCCCTCCACTTTACCAAGCATAATTTCCTTCTCCAGGGTCTGGTCTCTTCTGATAACATGTCCAAAGTATGTGTGGCAGTCACCTAATCTGTTGTCAATTTAAGGATTAAGAGTCTGGGGATGGAGTCTGGGCTGTTAATCTGGAGATAGCCAATGAGACTTCTGTGTGGGTATGGCCTTCTGAGAATTCTAGGAAATCTGGTACTTCCTCCTTGGAGGCGGAAGACACACAGTCTCTCTCTGCTACTCCCTAGGAGACATTGCAGAAGACAAGCCACATGGATGCAACCAGACCTCGGAAGCCGGAGAAGCCACAGAGAGACCCCTGCCAGCATTGAGATGCTTACAATGCCACTGGACCCAAAGACTTTCTACCCACTGGCCTGTGATCTTCTGCATTCGGCGTCATTGCATGTGTTTTGTGAGTCTGAAGAGGACTTTATAGATTGGCATTGGAAATATGGGCTAATATATGACTTATAGACTTGATCTGGACTGGGCTGGGATGCTTTCTCCATGTTCAGTTACTCTTGTATATAAATCTCTTTTTAATACACATATGTGTGTTTTCTCAATGTTCAGTTGCTCTTGTATATAAATCTCTTTCTTATACACAGTGTGTTTTCTCCATGTTCAGTTGCTCTTGTATATAAATCTCTTTCTTATACACATATGTGTGTCCACCAATGTGTTTCTCTAGTCTACCCAGATCAGGTCCAGCTAAGCTTGCCTCTGAGGGGCGTTCTGGCTGTCCTTCTTCCAGGAAGGTTTCTTTGGGTAGTCCATGATACAATATTTTCATCAGCACCATACTTCAAATACATCGATTCTTCTTAGGTTTTCCCTAATCAATGTCCACTATTCTGATACATATCAGATGATTAAAAATACCACAACTTGGATCAGATGCATCTTAGTTCTCAAAGTAACATTCTTGCTTTTCAACACCTAAAGGAGGTCTTGTGCAGCAGATTAATCCAATGCAGTGCATCATTTGCTCTCTTGACTGCTGCTTCCATGGGCATTGATTGTGAATCCAAGCAAAATGAAATCCTTGACAACCTCAAGGTATGTCATCTGCATACTGAAGGTTGTTACTAAACCTTTCTCCAATCCTGATGCCGTATTCCTCTTCATATAATCCAACTTCTCTGATTATTTGCTCATTATGCAGATTAAGTTGGTAAAAGAATACAACCTGACAAACACCTTTCTTGAGTTTGAACCATTCCTTTGTTCTGTTCACACAAATTGTCTCTTTATCCATACACAAGTTCTACATGAGCACTACTAAGTATTCTGAAATTCTCATTCTTCTCATGGCTATCCATTGTTTGTTATGATCCACACAGTCAAATCCCTTGGCATAGTCAACAAAACACAAATAAACATCTCTCTGATATTCTCTGCTTTAAGCAACATCCATCTGCCCTCAATAATTATATCCTTTGTTCCATATGCGCTTCTGAATCTGGCCTGAGCCTGTTGCAGCTCCCTGTCAATGTACTGCAGCAATTGTAGTTGGATGATCTTCAGCAAAATTTTACCTGCATGTGATATGAATGGTATTGTTCTATAATTTGAGCATTGTGTTGGGTCACCTTTCTGTGGAATGGTTACAAATATGGATCTCTTCCAGGTAGTTGGCCATGTAGCTGTCTTCCAAATTTCTCAGCAGAGACAAATGAGTGCTTCAGTGCTTCCTCAACTTGTGGAAACATTTCAATTGGTATTTCATCAGTCTCAGATAATAACACTATGAAATTAGAAATCACCAATGGAAAGATCCTGGTGGGGGTGGGGAGAATAAAATACATGAATTGGATAACACTCTGTTTTAAAACTACTAGGTAATAGAAGAAATTGAAAAATTCTTGAATCAAATGAAAATGAAATCACAACATACCAAAACCTTTGGGAAAGAGCAAAAGTAGTGTTCAGAGAGCAATTTATAGAAACAAATATACACATTTTTTTTAAAAGTAAAAAGGTTGACAAACCACTAGCAAATGAAACAAAGGAAAAGGAGAGGATGCAAATAACATAAATAAGAATTAACTGAATGATGTCTCAAAAGAACCAACTGAAATATAAAAGAATTATAAGAACTGTACTACAACAAATGTGAAAACCTAGAAATAATGACGAAAATTCTAGAAACTAACATAGACTGAAGAAGTCAACAGACTAGTAACCAAAGAACAACACTCACTGCGGGCTAGGCCGGAGCATGTACACAGGTACGGATAAGAGCTCAGGACACACGGAATCCAGGTCAGATAAACCCCTCAGGAACAGAAATGGGAGTACAGATATCAGGAGGGTAGGAAGGGAGGTGGGGAGAAGAGGGGGTAAAGAAACCACGGGGGAAGGGAGACATCGGCTGGTATAAGATATGAAAATAATAATTTATAATTTATCAAGGGGCCACAAGGATGGGGGGAGGGAGGGTTAAAAGAGGAGCTGATACCAAGGGCTCAAATAGAATGTAAATGTTTAGAAAAATAGTGATGGCAACATATGTAAAATTATGCTTGGTACAATTGATGTATGGATTGCTATAAGAACTGTAAGGGCCCCCAATAAAATGATCTTAAATTTTTTTTAAAAGATGTTAAAGAAAAGAACAATACTATCAACCGTGGTGAAAAACACACAGAGAACAGAGGACAAGCTGTATAACTAGGATCACCTAACTAGTAGACAACTGTACGAATCAAAAGGGTTCACCAAAAGAGTAAAACATAACCAAGACCTTTAGGGAATGAGTCACTGGGACTGGGAGATTAGGACCATAGTCTTAGCAAACACAAATGCCGGTTGACATAACATAGTTCCCAGAGAACATCATTCCCAGAGACAATGTTCTCCATTCTACTTCGGTGAGTAGCAACCGGGGTCTTAAAGGCTTATACGTGCCATCTAAGGTGCACTTGGTCTCTCCCCATCTGGAAGAGAGAAGAGTGATGGAAATAGAAATAGACATCGAAATAACGAATCCCATTGAACAATGGAACATGCAAACAACAGTCTCCACAACCCTGCGGCCGGAAGAATCCGATGCTACCACCGCTCTGAAAAGGATCACTTAGCAGGTCCTGTATGGATGGTGAGAGTACTGTAGAATGGACCTTACAATCCGAAAAGAGACCAGGCTTATTGGCCAAAAACTGATGAGACCCCCATGTTACCCTCCAGGTCTGGCACTGAACTCACGCCTGTGTTACAGTGATGCTCCGTTGAAGATCAAAGGCAGCATGTACCCAAGAACAGAGGGTTAGGAAAGAAGAACACACAGCGATAGGAAACGCCAGGAGGACGCTGGGTTAGTGACGGCACATTGGGGGATGAAAGTGGGTGAATTGAAACAAAAATGTAGGTGAATTGCTGGATGTAAAACCGATGGTCTACTCTGCTACCTTCCCCTAATTCACAATGAACAGCTTTTCAAAAAGACTTTCTGGGGGTGGCATGAAAGTTTGGGCACCAGTCCTACTGGGACCGCTCGACCCAATGTGGGTGACACACCGAGGTAGCAAGATCCCTTGAACCTGCAGGCCAGTTATGGCCACGGGAGAGGCTGCCTCGGGGGAGCTGGACCTCTTTCCACACTGGAGTGGTGGCACCAGCTTCCTTGCTGGGACAGCAGTGAGAGCTCAGGTTGATAGCAGCTCTTCCTCTCTCCTGCGGTTTCTGCCTGGCCAAGGCCCGTGTCTCATGTCCATCTCCCAAGGCTACCCATTGTACAGGGAGGAAAAGGAGAGGGCCAGTGATTGGCCTGAATCCTTCACCATGGTGACTGCTGAGAGCCTGCACTACTGCCTGGTGGGGACGGGAGGGAGGGTACGATGTCCATGCGGTCAAGGGCGATACTTGATGGGAAAGGACCCTCGACTTTATGTTCTTTGTTCTTTGCTCTGTCACCTAGAGCCAGCCTGACCCTGCAATTCAATTGGGATGAAGTCCTGGCACTGGCAGTACATTTCCAGAGTTCACTTCCTAGCCCTGCCACCTACTAGCCATGACTTGGGCAAGCCACCTAACTGCTGGGTGCCTTATTTCCTCAGTGGAAGTTGGAGTTAATGACAGCGTCAAGTTCATGGTGGCGTTATGCGTAGTAAGTGAGCTCGTGCAAGGAAAGCTACCTGATTTGTGAACAGAGGTCCTATGTGCAGTGACTTCATTTATAAAGTGTACAAACGTGCATTTCTTCCAGGGAGAGGGGGTTGAATTCCACAAAATACGGTTTACTGATAAGCCTGTCTCCCCAGATAGGGCAGATTTACTAACTCCATTAACACGCCCCCCACCCACCCACCCCCAGCCCAAGTGTGGCTAGCAGGGCTTGGTTCCAGAGCCCAGAATGTACAACCACTTCAATTCCTATTTGTTCTGCCGCTTTCAGCTTCTCATATTCTCCTGTTCTCCGTGTTCCAAACTGTCCTCTGAGGAAGAAGTAAGCCTGTGCTCAGTCACTAAATCCAGAGAGAAAACCGACATGCCTTCACACATATGATCTTGTCACCAAGGCTGGATCAGTTGTCATCAAGTGGCTACACATGGTGACCCCAGGTCTGTCAGAGTACAAATGTGTTTCACATGGCTTTCAAGGGCTGATCTTGCTGAAGGAGATGGTCCGGTCCCTTGTCTGAGGTACTTCTGGGTGGACTTGAGCCTCTAACCTTTCGGTTACCAGAGAATCAGGTTAACCATTTGCATCCCCAAGAATGTAGCTACACAGAGCATCCTGATTCTCCAACCTCCTACCCCAGCCCCTGCCAACACACACACACACACACACACACACACACACACACACACACACACACAGAGAGAGAGAGAGCGAGAGAGAGCAGAGAGCAGAGATCAGAGATCAGAGAGCAGTGCCAGAGCCCTGGCTCCTGAGAACAATCCCTGTGGATCTCTCCCTTCTAGATTTCCCTGTGTACTTTGCCTCTCTTTTCCCAGCTAAAGACACACATTTAAGCAGGGCCAAAGTGACATTTCATCATTAATACCTAATGCCGTTGTACTGAGTTGTGTAAACATGTTTGCCAGCACAGGAGCCCAGCTTCGTCCTTGCACCCCTTCGGCATGATAATTGTTTGTACTGCACTAAATTCAGATGTAATTCAAGCCAGAGAAATCTCGGCTGGATTACATCTGTAGCCAGGGAATTATTTGTATGACTTTTTGGTGGTGTGACAGTGATGTTTCGACAATCTATACATATTGATTTAAGTCGATAATAAACAATTTGATTAGCCTTCCCATCCATGGGCTGTCATTTCAATCACTGACAGGGCCCAGCGGAGTGGAAGGGAGGTCTCCTGCACAAGTGGTAAGAATCTTCAAAATAAGAAACTCGGCCCTGATTAGAAGCCTGGCTTCAGTGAATTGGACAAGACAGCTCAGCTGCCACGTTATTAACTCCCTGGGAAAATACTCGGCTGGTCCCTGGGGCCAGCCCGCATATTCTGATGTGGATCGATAAGCAATCTCCGGTGTATATGGAATTCAGACTGGAATCATTTGTCTCCAGCTCCTTTCTCCAAAGCGAGCATGTGGTAGGGCTTGGCCTGGTGCCCCGCATCCTCTTTCACATGTGCACATATACATGCATGCGCTCACACTCAGGCACTCACTCCCCTTATAACCGATGACCTGCTGTGCAGGAGGCCACACACTGCACCTCTTCCATCAATGAGAGAGGCTCTCTGAGGTGGGCCTAATGAAGGTAATGGCCTCCTTCCAATTTCTTAAAAACGATGGCTGCCCAGATATCTTCATGGTGGGTCCGTACAAGTGATGGCCATGTCCTCCAGAACAGATAAAGTAATGTCCTGTCTTAGCAGGCTGTCTGTATCAGCCAGTCCAGAAAAGTGACCCCTCTGTGGTGGCCTTTGTGGGAAGGTTGGTTACCACCCAGAATGCTGGCTCAGAACAGAAAAGGGGGCATCCAAGCAGCACCCAGTCTGTGTCAATGGTTCACCAGTGTAGAGAGGCCTTGGCATTCCTTAGAAACCATTCCCTCTGGTGGAGACTGGAGGTTGCTGAAGGCAAGGGCCTGCCTGGGACCACAGGGCAAGTGAATTACAGGCAGGAACTCTGGGTTTCCTACCCCCTGTGGTAGGGAAGGGATTATGGTTTATGAATGGCTTCACCTCTCTGAACCTCAGCTCTTCGATGTGAAAATGAGTTTACTAGATTACCTTTGGGGTCTCTGGATGGTACAGAGTTTTTGCGTTTGGATGTTAACTGAAAGGTTAGAAGTTCAAATCTACTCAGAGATGGCAGGAACAAAAGTGCTGGCAATCTGCTTCGGGGGGAGGAGAGTGAGGGAAGCAATCATAGAGAACCCTGTGGAGCACAGTTCTCCTCTGACACACATTGGGTTGCACTATGCTGGAGCTGACTTGATGACAACTGGTAATTAAGAACTGATAAGACTTGCCTTGCATATTTGTGGTGCAAATTTTATGAAATAGTGCATGTCAAGGGCCTAGCGTAGTGCTCGAGACATACTTGATGCTCAATAACAGCTCTGTGGTTTTTTTAAACATCAGCATGAGATACTGAAATCTGGTGAATTTTATACCTTGTTGTTACCACTACCCCCTTCGTTTAACAAATGAAATCCTAGAAATCCAAAACATAACATAGACAAAAGCAACTGCCGGCTTTACATAAGGTTGGAGAACGATTATTTTGCTTACTTGACGATTCACCTCCATCACTGTAGAATCACTGGTGCTGCTGGGAACCAGTCCAATAACCACCGGGTCCATGAGAAGTTATCAGTCCAGAAATGACATAAAGTTATCATGCGAATGGATCTTTGATCCCAGAAGTAAGATGCTTGGTTTATTCTTCTCTTGATACTTCAGCTTCCCACTTAAAAATAAGGGACATGGGAAAGGTATTCTCAGGTCACATAGCTCTCAGGCTCCATATGGCTATGATAGGAACTGGCTCTGTGGTTTGAGGAGTCCCCTATCATAGGAGCAACAATGCCACTGAGCAGTCCTCTCCACACTGCTCCTTCAGGAGGGCCTTGATGGTCTCTTGGGTGGTGAGAGAGAACGAAACGGGTGGATGATCCAATGGATTACTATGTAGGGATGCTTACCTAATAAGCTATAATGGGCAGACACTCTATATTAATATATCAGCATGATATGTGCCAATAAAACTGTTTTTTAAAAGTAAACACAAATAAACCCATGCTTATGTTGCTTTCTGGGCACTCCCTCTAGGTCAGAATTCTACCTCTAAGGTACAGGGTGGCCCAGTGAAGCACTCAGCTAACTGTACGCTGAGTGACTTGAACCCAGACAGAGGAGGCTTCAAAAGGCAGGTCTAGAGGTACACTTCCAAAAGGCACTACCAGGAAATGCCTATGGCCACAGTTCTATTGTGAAATACGTGGGGTCTCCAGGAATCAAAACGGACTGGTTACTAGTTCAATATTGGCACGCAGCATGCTGTGTGGCATGCCAACTCTTTTTAAAAGAATTTTATCAGAAGTAGCCCTGCAAACTTTCACTGGTTTACCAAAGCTGAATTTAGTCACCGCACCACACTTGCCTGCAAGGGAAATGTAACTTTTATTCTGGGCCCAACTAACATATGAGGGTTTTCTTACTATGGAGACAAGCCCTGGTCGTGCATTGCTTGGCTGCTAACCAGGAGATCAGTTGACATGCATCACCTGCTGTGCAGAAAAAGTTATGGTCGTCTGCTTCTGTAAAGAGCTATAGCCTTGGGCCCCTAGGGTAGGGCTACTCTTCCCAAAGCAGCGGTCTGAGTCAGAATTGCAGTGCATTATGAAGAGATGAACTTGAGGTATGAAGCTCCTATTTTGGGGGGTATCTCAGAAAAATTTGGCCACAGGTCACTGATTCCAAAACACAGCCTTGTGATGAGGAAATGCCTATCATGTCATCGTTCACAATGTATTCTGAGCATCTATGGTGCTGGCTGCTGCTAAAGGACCAAGGTGGGACCCTTCTGAGATAGAACGTAGTCTCATGTGACATTAAGGAGCCCTGGTGGAACAGTGGTCAATGTGAGGGTGAGAACAAAAAGGTTGGCCATTCAAACCCACCAGTCACTCCAATGGAGAAAGAATTGCTTCCATAAAGATTATAGCCTTGTAACCCAGGGGGCAATTCTATTGTGTCCTATAGCAGTGGTTCTCATTCGTCCTAATGCCTCGACCATTTAATACAGTTCCTCATGTTGTGGTGACCCCCACATAAAATACACTTAGTTTTGTTGATAATTCATAACTATAATTTTGCTACTATTATGAATTGGGCGACCCCTGTGAAAGGGTTGTTCGACCCCCAAAGGGGTTGCGACCCACAGGTTGAGAACCACTGTCCTATCGGGTTGCTATGAATCAGAACCAACTCAACAACAAAGGGCTACTGGGACGAGGTGGAAAAGCCTGTTTTTACAAACTTCAAGAGCTATGAAGACTTCTCTAAATGTGCAAAACTTTCCCATCTCCAGTCGCTGACTCTCCGTGAGCACAGTCCAGCGCTCAGGCATGTGGGCTGAGCCCTTGGTGTCTGCTTTCCCTGCCTATGAACCCATTGCCCTAGGCCTGGTAACAGAGGCTCACCCATAGCTTGAGCAATTGTATGGGCCTGGGAGGGGTTCTCAAAGAGGCAGCATGTCTATTTGTGTTACAATTCTGCTTATTGCTTCCCTGATTCTCAGATTCCCAAGGACTAGCTTGAGAAATTCATTAGATTCTTTTCTGCAGCAAATGGGAATTACCTGGAATGACCTCCAAGTGTGGGCAAATTTTATTGAGGGTAAAATTAGGCATGTTGGAAAAATCATGTATTTATGTGCTCTAATTTATAAATCTTCCCAGAGATGCCAAGTAGCATTTCTCAGTTAAGGAAAAGACAAGTTAGAGTCTCTAACACTCCTGTCTTCAGAGTTTTTCTAAAGTCTGTTATTACTTTAGGGGAGCTTGCTCCAGGGGTTCGGGATCTAGCTAAAGGTGCTCAGTGATATACAGACCAGATTGCACGCACCGCCTTCCCACCACCACTGCTCAGGGCTGATGAGGGGCTGTCAGATACGTGGGAGGGCAGAACGAAGTCCCAGGCCGAGGTTCCCAAAGAGAACCTGTTTTGAGAATGATGAGAGCAATGAATGTACAAATGCGCTTTACACAATTGATGTATGTATGGGTTGTGATAAGAGTTGTATGAGCCCCTAATAAAACTATTAAAAAATAAATAAATAAAATTTTAAAAAGAGAGAGAGCAGAGACTCACCCCTGTTATATGTGAATACAAATAACACATGTAAAGATTGTACTTGATCTTCCCTT
>NW_022106189.1:13044916-13051697 GCF_000313985.2 Echinops telfairi | reverse complement strand
TCACCCCTGTTATATGTGAATACAAATAACACATGTAAAGATTGTACTTGATCTTCCCTTGCTGGGGAGCCAGGGCCTTTTTAAGTTTTGTTTTTTTTTCTTCCCCCTTTGGGACTATTCTTAGACCATCCAAATCAACATAACATGGTATTTCTAATTCTTTGGTCCTTAAGTTAAATGGCATTGTCTTTTGCACTCCACAACACATGGCTGGATGTTTTTGTTAATTATTGCTGAGTGGACTTTGCTCCTAGTGATGCTATTTAATAAAGTAAAACTGCCCCTCGGGGTGTTCTAGGCTGTCCAGTGTGCATTGGGCTGCTAATCACAAGGCCAGCAGTTGGAGACCACCAGCTCCGGCGTGGAAGAAAAGAGAGGCGTTTTGCTTCCAGCAAGATTTATAGGCCTGGAGTCTTGCTCTGTCCTGCAGGATTGCTGGGAGTTAGAAATGACTCCACGGCAGTGAGCTGTTGTTGTTGTTGATTTTCTCCATCTCTATTGGAGCAGATGACGAGAGCGCTCCTCTGTGGACTTGCTGCATGGGTATAAATGGTCAGGTGTTCTGTTAGCAGTAAGAACTTAACCATTGGGACACCAGGGGTCCTTCCACTCATGGCTAGTATGGACACTGTTAGTACTCACTTCTTCCTGCATTCTTTAGAGGGGTCCCCGGAGGGTGCAAAGACTTGATGTGCTCTGCTGCTAACTGGAAGCTTGTGATGCCCAGAGGCATCTCAGCAGAAAAGCCTGGAGACCCGTTTCCTAGAAATTACCGTGGAAAGCTTTACGGAGCACAGTGCTGCTGACACTCGGGGATGCCCAGGTGTCAGTGCCAACTGGGCAACAACGGATCAAGTTGTCTTAAAGGGCATTGTGTTGTGTAACAGTTTGCCTCCCCTTTGTTCTTGGTCCCACAAGGCCTGGTTTAGCAAAGAACTTTCCTCCTTCCCTAGCTACGGCCAGCTTCTGAATTCACCGGAGACTCCATTCCTCATCTCTAGAGTGGGGTAGCACCTTCCAGACGATGTGTGAGTAATAACGTTATAATAGATCAAAATGCCCAGCAAGCGTGGGGTCAAAAACAAGAAAGGAAAACACAAAGCCACACAGCCATGCCTGCAATCTGAGGGGGTGAATTAACGAATGAGTGTGTACATGCTCGTCTCTGGGATAGTGCAGGCAGTTAATAAGAAAGGGCTGTAGTTATGTTAATTCTCATTAATACCCTCAGAGGGTGTGGGGAAAGAAGATGGACGGGTGAGCCTTGAGATGCAATCAGATTCCAGTTTTATCTTGGCTGCTACAGCTTTATTGTAGTGAAATATGCTCATTTTAGCAGAGGGCAATCATCCTAAGTAGACAATGCAGGAGACATGAAAGGCCTGGGGATATTCACTGAGCATCAGCCCTGGACGCCTAGCTCCAAGACATTTGCTTTATGTATTAAAACTGTCCGCAGATGTGATTGTGCGCAGCCGCTGATGGATATTTGCCCCGGTTAGGCTGCATTAGACTCAATTTATCCCCCAGCACTCATTGTTGCTATTGATTGATTTTTAAATTAGATGAAGGCAATCAGTAAATACCACCCAATCAAGTTCTAAAAACATACAGGAGATTAGACAATTTAGGGTAATCAATAGAAATATTCTCTGATTTGCTACCACTCAATTCTGGCCATAAATTACAACTATAACTTGCAAGTTAGTAAGCTATAAAGCAAGTGGATGTGACAAGAAAAACTATAAGAAATGAATTAAGGGGATGAGAAAGAGTCACTGGTGTTGTCCCATAATGAGGTGAAATGACTCTGCCTTCATATTCTGCTTTTCTTGTTGGTCTTGTCACTAGTGATAGGTCAGGACATGCAGGGGAACTGAAGATTTGCCTGCTCCTTATAAGTTATTTTTTTATTTGGTAGAGGAGGTGGGTAAAGAGGTGGTTGGGGGGTATTGAAATGTAATGACCATTCTAATATCTAAGATATGAGCTTGAACAATAACTAATCAACCTAATTTTGTGGCTGCAAATAAAAGTCATGTAATTTTAGGCTCGAAACCCAGGATTTGTTAAAACCCTCACCTACCTCACAGACACTTTCAAATGCTAATTTGAAAGTCACACTTCTATACTGTTATTTCCTACAAAGTCTGAAATGTAACAATAATTAAATGTAATTTTAGATCCGAACCTCATACTCCTAAAAAGCTATATTTGTCTAATTGTACAATCTGCCCATCTTTCATATTTGTGAGGGAAGCACATTCAGAAGCTTTAGTTGTGCTTTCTCCACCCAAAGGGCTAGAGAGTTACAGGAGAAAGAGCTGCTTTGGGGTGCCTGCTTTTACTCAGCAAAGATGAACATCTCCCTCCTCACACCACAGAATTTTGTTCATTTATCTGTTTGTACACAGGCAGCTTGGGAAGAGGGACGGATTGGCTGAAGCGGTCTCATCTCCTTTCCCTTTGGGGCACTCCTTGGAGGGCTGTAGAAGCTCTGGTGGCATAGTGGGTGCACACTGGTGTGTGAACTGCAAGGCTTCTATAAAAATGTATGACCTCAGGAACCCACAGGGATCATTCCACCCTGGCCTATAAGGCTGGTATGAGTCAGAATTGACCTGCTGACAGTGAGGGGGTTGGATGGTTGGTTTTCGAGGAGCTCTGTGGAGTGGAAAAAACAGTTAACAGCTTGGCTGCTAACCAAAAGTTTAGAAGTTCAAGTCCACCCAGAGGTGCCGCCAAAGAAAGGGCTGTTAATCTACTTCTGAAAAACCAGCCACTGAAAAACCCTATGGAGCTCAGTTCTGCCCTAACACAAGTGAGTCATCGTCAGTTGGGATCGATTCAATGGCAACTGCCTTAGGAATTCTGTAAAAACAGGCAAGTGTATAATCAACCTGGAGTCCTCTGTCCCAAGCCTGGGACAATCAGAGAAAGCTCGGATTTCTGTTTCAGCAGGTCGGTACTTCTGCAGTGGGTGAGAGAGCCCTCAGATAGGTGTCCTGTCCTTTCCGCTTGGGGCTGGAGGCCACATGTAACAGATCCTACCCTGGTGGGTCCCACCGGCAGGCTAAGAGAGATTGGGTTTAGGCCTGGATCACGTACATTCTGGTTTGGAACTAGGTCAGAAAGTCACAGGACTCCAACTCCCCAGGGCCCCAGAAGAACGGAATGCAGGGATCCATTTGTGATAGGTTTGTGAGTTCAAGACAGAAGGAGACTTTGAAAGGCAAGGGTTTGTCTTCAAAGCAGTGTCTGGGTGGAGAGGGGAAGCATAAAGCTGACCTCTTTTGTCTCCTTCTGGGAGACTAAGAACGTTTTAAGGAACAATGCTTAGGGAGTAGTAAGTTTCTGTTAAGGATTATAGGAAAAAAGCTAAACAGTTAATGGCAATGGTTGAACATGCTGAGCATAATTAAGGTCACTGAATTGCACATGAGTGTATTGTGGAAGTGTAAAATATTTTGTGACCTATCCATTTACCACAATAAAAAGAAATAAATAACCACATCCTGAGAAAATTATAAGGCAGAAAGTTAAAATCACCCCAAATCCCAAATCACTACCATTTTGATGCATTTCTTTCCATTTGGCCCATATAAATGAAATTAAAGTTAGTACATCTGGTGCTTTTTCCTTTAAAATTGCCTAATATTTGTAGACATCATCTCATGCCATTAAGTTTTGCAAATATAAAGTAATTGCCAAAAATACAAAATTCCTCAGGAAAATGGCAATTCGGATGAGTGTCAAGAACTTACTTCTGTAACACTGTCATGCAGCGGTTCTCAACCTGTGGGTCACGACCCCTTTGGGGGTTGAACAACCTTTTCACAGGGGTCGCCAGATCTATAATAGTAGCAAAATTACAGTTATGAAGTAGCAATGAAAATAATTTTATGGTGAGGGGTCACCATAACATGAGGAACTGTATGAAAGGGTCGCGGCATTAGGAAGGTTGAGAACCACTGCGGTAGTGTGTATCTTCATGTGTCGGTTAATTTTGTGTTAGCTTGGCTAGGTTATTGTGCCCATTTGTTTGGTCAAGTACTAGCCTAGCTGCCTTTGTAAAGTAATTACATGTGATTAAATCAGTTGGACTCAAGTAAATCACTTTCTGTAATGTGTGTGCTTCAATCCATCTGCTCAGGTCTTATGAGCAAGAAGGGAGATTCCCCAGGGTACGCTCTGCCTCTAGACTATCAGTAGACAGTTTTCTAGAATATTCTCATTCTTCACGCTTCTCATCTCCTGACATGTAAGTGTTTGAGACTTGAGCTTATAGGAGTCTCCAACCTATTACATAACCTATGTTCTCTGAGCCAATTCTAAAAGTAAATCTCTCTCTATCTCGGGCTGTATGTCTGAGTGGTGCAAACAGTTAAGTACTCTGCTATGAACTGAAGGAATGGTGGTTCAAATCCACCCAGGGATACTTTGGGGGGGAGGGAGAGAAGGGCATTGGCAGCTGTTTCTTAAAGATTACAACCATAAAATACCCTCTGGACTAGTTCTATTTTGGCACACATGGGTTGTCATGAGTGAGCAAAGGTAATAGATTTAACAACTGGAGAGACATAAGGGAGCCTGGTGGTGTAGTGGTTATGCATTGGGCTGTGATCCGCATGGTCAGCAGTTCAAAACCACCAGCAGCTCTGAAGGAGAAAGACTGGGCTTTCTACTCCCATAAACAGTTACAGTCTTGGAAACTCACAGGGGTCGCTATGAGTCAGCATTAATTCAATCACGGTGAGTTTGAGTGGAGATACATGAGCAGGTACCTGTGGCAAAGAGAACAGGGAAGAGAGTGTATGAGGGCAAACTCTCAACATTCATACATTAAGGAGTCTGGCAGGCAAGGCTCATGTGGAGGAAACCTTCACATTCGTGGATTGGAGTTGTGTCCCACTCACATTTCCCTAAGTATAAGTTATTCCCGATAATAATGCCAAATTTGAGGTGCTCTCTGCAAACACATGGTCGCTTACTATACTCTTGAAGGTCAACTGCTTGAAGGTTATCTTCCTGAAGGTTGTCAGCCATCTAAGGCAATCAGAGCCATCCTAAGTCAGACCCACTGCCTTCTGATAAGGATCATAAATTGTTCCCCTGGTGGAGAGCTCAAAGATGCCTAAGGTCAAGCCAACTCAGGGACGACCAAGGTTAGCCTGTCATCTTGACTCTAGAGTCCCCCTCATGTTACGTGTATGCCAATTGTACAACCCCTTCCTGTTACGGATGTGCTAACTGTAGCCTACTTGCCCAAGATTCGATAAACTCGTGAGATTACATTATGCTCTCTCTATGCTCGAACCTGGCTCCTGAAGTCATAACTGAGAGATGAGCCTTTTCATGCTTTCTCTTGTCTGATGTCTCTTTATTTACCCCTCAGTTACACAACCGCCCCTTGGAGACATTCAATTGTGGGAAGGATGGTCTCTCACATGTACCAAAACCCCCCCAGGAATTTAGGTTTTGGGCTTTTTTTTTACAAAACAACCTTATGACCTTCAAAGTACTCTCCATTACACTTCATACATCTGTAAAATCTGTGATTCCATTCTTGGAAACATTTTTTAAACTTATCTGTTTGGATGACTGACAGCACCTCCCTCATTTTTTCTTCACCTCTTCTGTCATCAAATCACTATCCTTTCATGTCCCTCTGCATTGGCGGAAGCAAAAAGAAGTCACACAGAGTGAGGTCAGGTGAGTAAGATGTGTGGGGCAAGAAAGGCATGCTGTTTTATTGCCAAAAACTGATGAACTGAGACAGCTGCATGAGTAGGTGCATTGTCGTGATGGCAAAACCAGTCCCCTGTCTGCCACAAATCAGGCCTTTTTTGTCACACATTATTACACAATCTTTTCAGAACCTCTAAATAGAAAGCTTGATGAACAGTCTGAACTGGTGGAATGAATTCCAAATGCACTATGACATGACATTTTCACCCATTTGGGAAGTTGACGGACATCCAGATGACATTTGTCATCAATCGATAGTTCACCTTTTTGAAATGAGACAACCACTTGTACACTTGCATATTACCCATTGTACTGTCCTTGAAAGCTATGTTCAACATCACAATGGTTTCTGTGGCATTTTTTCCTGAGCAGAAAACAAAATTTCACAGATGCATGCTGTTCTCTTAAACTGACCATCACAAAAAAAATAAATAAATAAGGTTCAAGCAAAACTGCTTTCAAGAAAAAATTCACTGTAACCAGAGAGAACCTTCCCAGCTGACGCCACTGGGTGCACTAACTCAGAGCAAGTTACTCAATGCTCATGCTTAGCCTGAAAAAAATGCATACTACAAAATTTCCACCCAGCAGAGATTTTTTTCCCTTTTTTGGAGGGGGAGGGTGGGGGGGGATCTCATATATTTATATATATAAATATATTTCCTCTAGAGACCCTGCTAAGACACCTCATAAAAGCACTATGACATAGGTAACTTCTATTATCATCATCACTATTTTGCACATGAGGAAAACTATAGCTAGATGATTTTGAGAAGTCTACTGTTTATGGCGGCACAATAGGGCCAGGATTTAAACCCAGGCAGTCAAACTCGGGAATGCTTAAACCTAACCAAGCACTAGGCTGTGTCTTTGGGATTTATGTTCAGAACTTTGCAAAGATAGAGAGAATTTTGCCTTTTAATATATATATTTTTAAAATCTGATTTGGGGAACAACAAGCGATCCAAATGGGTGGGGAGGTGGGTGTGGGAGACCTGGTAGGGCAGGATCAAGGGGAACGTAACAAAGAGGA
>NW_022106189.1:13026943-13043600 GCF_000313985.2 Echinops telfairi | reverse complement strand
AAAAAAAAAAAAGAACTAGAAAAAAAAAAATCTGATTTGGGGTCCCGGCTCCTTATTCCGGGACATTTGAGTTGCTTTTCTTCTCTGGTATTCCATATGTCAAATATATGCCTAAGACAAATGTTGACACATGGCTGCTTTCAAATCTTGCTTGGTGAAGGTCACCTAGTGACATCCTTTGCTCAGGGATGTTGTAAGCACCAACTGAAGTCTTCTCTGGGAAAGTGCTGTGCACACTGTACACTGCTATACATGAGTGAAGGGTATACTCAATGGTGCCTGAGGTTGCTGACTGCCAGGCTGTGGTCCAGATCTGGCTAGCAGGTGAGTTCCATTTTTAACTACCCACTATTTAAACATTCTCTAATTTATTTCTTGTATTTCAAAAAATCAGAAAAGTTCTTTTTTAAAGTAATATTTAGACCTTCTCTAGGATTTAGGAGATATGATCTTCACATTGCATTCATTTGCTGGAGCTAACTCAGCAGAGGTGCCTCCTGTAGACATAAACTTTGAGGGTGCCGCAGTCCTCACCACTTGCCTTTGCATCATCCCCTCCCTTTTTGTTCATTGTTACTACTTACTCAGTGCTGGAAAGAGTTTGAGTTTACAACTCTTGCAGTAAATATTTCCCAGAGATTGAGGTCTGTTCTTGTCTTCTCTTAGGAAGTCTTGCAATAGATGCCAGGTCTGCATGAGCTCTACAGCACTATGACCTGTGTTTCCTGCTGCATCCCAAATGGCACAAGCTGGAATAGCCGATGAATATGTATGGAATAAATGAATGAGTGAATGAATGAAGGATAAGGACCCTAAGGACTCTGTATAAGGCAGATAGTTTGGGGGCAACACAGATAAAAAGCCTGATGAGCCAACTTGTACAGTCATCCCAGCAGGTGAAGACACCTGCATGAAGGTGTCAGTGGATGACAGGTAGCCTGGGAAAGCTCAAATGGAGGGTGGAATTAGTCAGAGGTCAACCACCTGTCATGGCCTCCATCACTCAGGAATGCACTTCCACTTGCCTTTTGGACGAGAGGGTGGCTAGATGACAGTCCAGACTCTCCAAATACTATTAACGCACAGATAACCCTACCTCCCATCTGTTCTTTTGTGGGCACTGGTGGTTCAGTGATAAAATTTTCAACTTCCAGTGTGAGAGGCTCAGGTTTGATTCTCCACCAGTGTACCTCATACACAGCTACCACTTATCTGTCAATAGAGGGGTGTGTCTTGCTATAATGCTACACAGGATTCAGTGGTGCCTCCAGACTAAGACTAGGTAGGTGTGTCAGTCTGGATAGACTAGAGAAACAAATCCATAGAAACTCATATGTGTATAAGAAAGAATTTTATATATAAGAGCAGTTGAATATTGAGGAAATGTCCCAGCCCAGTCCAGATCAAGCCCATAAATCCAACATTAGTCCATATGTGCAATAGCAATATATAAAGTCCTCTTCAGACTCATGAAACACATGCAATGATGCCAAATGCAGGGCAATCACAGGCCAATGGGTAGGAAGTCTTTGGGTCCAGTGACACTGTAAGCATCTCAGCACTGGTAGGGGTCTGTACGTGGCTTCTCCAGCTTCAGAGGTCAGGTTGCATCAGAAGTCCATGTGGCTTCTCCAGTCTAGGGCACTAGCATAGTTCCATGTGTCTTGTCAGCTGCAATGTCTCCCACAAAATGAGCAGAGAGAAACAATTGTCTCCAGTCTCCAAGGAGGAAAATACAGCAGTTGCCAGAATTCTCAGGAGAAGGACATGACCACACAGGGGTCTCATTGGATATCTCTGATTGACAGGCTAGACTCCACCCCTCCATGCTTAATCCTCAAATTGATACCAAATTGTGTAACTACCACAGTAGGAAAGCCTAGTGATCTATTTACCAAACACCAAAGGTAAATTGTCATCTACACAATCCTAAAATAATGGTGCTTTCTGAGAAGATGTGTGGATAGACACACAGGCCGAGGTGGTTTGAGAGCACAGTGGGAGGATAACCACATATATAACCCATTACCACTAAGTCCACTCTGACTCATATCATAGTCAGACCCTCTATACGGTTTCCAAGGCTTGGTAAGTCTACACTAGCACAGACAATCTACTTTTTTCTCCCACCAAGTAACTGATGAATTTGAACTGCTGACCTTGCTTTGAGCAGTCCAATACTTACCTGGCAGCACCACCAGGACTCCTTCCCACATATATATGCTACACAGGGAATATATGTACATGGTATTTTTTACATCTATCTCTGTGGATGTAGTAGGATATTCAGGGAGAAGTTAGGAAAATGTATTAGACACAACCAAGCACCTTGGATCTGGAAGCTCAGAATCATAGTTTTGGCGAACACCAAAGTGAACTGGCATAACACAGTCCACAAACTCTACATCCTACTTTGGTGAGTAGTAACTGGGGTCTTAATCGCTCATGAGCAGCCAGCTTGTCCAGAGGAAAGAAGAGCGATGAGAATCAGAGATATATTGAAACCGTTTGTTCAATGAATTAATGAACCATATAAACACCAGTGAATAAACCGTTTGGAGGGCATCTCTGACCTCCGACTACACAAGGGAGAAGAAGCAGAATCCAACTCCTCACCAGCCCAAGGCCTATGGCCCCGAGGCAGGGGTCTGCCATGCCTTACCCTCTATCCTTCCTTTACCCCATTCTGAAACCAAGCATTCCATCCACAATACTTTCCTGCTGGGCTCGATAATCTGTTGCAACGGCCATACAACTCAGACAATCCTCCTGATTAAGGTGGGGTACAAGAGAAGTTAACAGGTTGCCACAAGCCAGCATCAGAAAGCATTAAGGACACAGTCATTGGTCCCCAGCAGCACCTCTCCTTAGGGAGTGGCCAAGTCGCTCTCTAGTGCTCAGCCGTCACATGGCCCCTGGCCCCA
Source organism: Echinops telfairi (assembly GCF_000313985.2). NCBI lineage: Eukaryota > Metazoa > Chordata > Mammalia > Afrosoricida > Tenrecidae > Echinops > Echinops telfairi. The sequence goes on along the minus strand of NW_022106189.1, from coordinate 13,040,676 downwards.
TGAGCCAGGAAGCCAGCCTGTTGCTCTTCCTCGCGGTCTCATAGCTTTGGCATGGCTCCTCCATTTTCCCCATGGTTTCCATGCCATAGCCTTTGGGGCCTATGGTCTCAACCCCTGCTTCCACATAAGGTCACATTTGTATGTATACCCTTTCAGGGGACAGGAATAAAACCATAACACAATCTTTGCCTTCGTTTTTTTCTACTGGTGAAATAGACAGATACTTACTCCTTGGGGCTGTTGGAAGATATGACTCTAGTCAGCAATCCACACCCTCTTGCAAGCATGCCCCTCTCTCTCTTTCTCTTTCTCTCTCTCTCTCTCCCTCTCCATGCACGCACCACTCACGCACGCATTACGCACGCACGCACGCACGCTCTACAAACTAGCCAGTTGCCAGTAGAATTGTCCCATGGAGTTTCAAGGCTATAATCTTGGAAGCCAACTGCCACATCTTTCTCCCAGTGAACTGCTTATGGGTTCAAACTGCTGACCAGTTAATAGCTAAGTACTTAACCACTACACCACCAAGACTTCTTTTCAGATCACATATCAAGAGTTAATTATTACTGAGCACTTATTATTGGACAACGAGTTCGCCTCAGGTTAGCCGGAGGACAAGAGCCCTTAGAAGAGGATGACTTTGTGTGAAGACTACCTCTCTCTCTGTGTTTTCTTTCTTGGAAAAATGTTTCACTGAAGGGAGAACTGACCAGTGGGGGTTATATCTGCTTTTCACCTGGGAGCCGTCTGCTTCCTAATGGCCTGTCAGAGGAGGCAAGAAAAAAAAATGGGGCATGCCCACTGCATCACCAAGGAAAATCATCTCTGGACTCATGAAGTCATTCATCTGATGATGTATGGCCTAGAGAAGAGTTGGGTTAATGATCTTCAGCTGGACCCAGGAGTAAAACACAGTAATTTTATAATATAGCGTGTGATGGATTAAGGCGTGTTAATACCAGTATACATTAAGGGAAATGATCTTGCTGGCATACTAAATGGCAAAATAAAAGCACTTTTAGAAACTTCCATGATTAATTGGTCTGCCCTTTTAGTTCTGTATCATGATAAAGTAAACCTCACTTCCCCTAGTCACCTCCCAGGCAATTTCTCTAATACTCCCACTCCGCCTAGGACCCCTGGGAGGCTAGTCTGGTGTGGGAGTCTCCCCACCCCCCTCGGGTTCTCCAATGTGTACACAAGCCATCGTCAACATCATCTTCATGGAGAGCGTTCTTAGTAGGTTGAACCATCGGTTGTCAGATTTGACACTTCAAACCCAACAACTGCTCCATGGAAGAAGTTTGTGGTGGTCTGTTTCCCTGAAGATTATAATGTTGGAGACGCCCAGAGGCGATGCTCCTCTGTCCTACAGAGTTGCCATGAGTCAGAACCAACTCAGCAGGGACAGTCAATGTGGGAGGTTCCATTTTGTGATGTGTTCTGTTCTAAGGACTAGACGTGAATTCAGTGTGTCCACCACACAGTCAGTACCAGGTTGAGCTCTTGCTAAAACAATTCTCTTGTTTTGTCCTGAGAACCCTACGAGATGGATTTATTATTAGGTCCATTCTCCAGCTAAGAAAACTGAAATAGAAAGAGGTTCTATCACTTTCCCAAAATGTAGAAGAGCTTACAGCCACGCCAGGCAAAATGGTGTCAGAGTTCACATTTTACAATCTCATCTGCCTCTCGTCCACAAAGGGTTTTGCACATAGTATTAGACTGAACCATATAATATTTAGGGCTTAATCTAGCAGAGACCCTCTGAGGAACCACATGGAGGACACTTTACAGGGAGACTGAGCCATTTATCCTGACTGATATCCCTATCACCTCTGAGTGGTCCTACACACACACACACACACACACACACACACACACACACACACACACACACTGCCTGGTTTCGTAGCATTTACTCAAGCATACTTCTCTTAGGGCCTGAGAAAACAGGACAAAAGACAGACAGATGCTTGGAGTGATACAGTGCAGTGAATTACTAGATCTGACCCTTCTAAATCATAGTTTTTGTAACTCCCACCAATTGTCTGAGTAAGTCTATGCAAATGATTGTGCAAGGGGATTGAATCATTAAGATTGCAAGTAAAATGCATGGAACTCCTATGGGGATGAATGGAACCCTAATGAGGGGACTGGTGAGTTTGACCATCCTGCTAGGCTTATCTGGGTGCTAGTTCCAGAGCTGAGAGGGGATTTCATAAATACTAAGATTTCCCTCCTTCCCCTTGACCTGGGATCCCTACACTAGGAGACTCACAGACCCAGGAGACAGAGAGAACGACAGCAAGCAAGATAAACAATGGCAGAGAAATGGTGGCAGCAGAGGTAGACTGACAAAGAGACCCCAAAAATGGTCCAGGTCCATACAGCAAGATGCTGAGAGTGGGGGTGCTCACCCATAGAAGGAGAGCTGAATGTCTTTTGGCAGGGGGTTTTCAGGTAGAGTAGGGTACCTCTGGGTACTTGTCGGGGAAGGTAGGCCTGCCAATCCATGAATAGAGAGAATGCTGAGAAGCTCTGAGCAGAGGCAGAGTGGAGTGCCTTAGGAAGCGTATAGGCAGAGCTGAAGAACTTCGCCTCTGTCAAGCCAAACACACTGCCCACCTCAAGCACACTGCTAAGGACCTTGTGCTGGTCAGTTGATTTCGAAAATAATATTTCTTATTGACATTTGCTTACAACTTGTTGCTTACAACCCACCATAGGACATTAGGCATGCCATCTCAGCAACTCTTAAGAATTCGTGCCAGTTTTCCCACTTGAAAAAAAATATCAGATGACGATATCAAGGCCCCAGCAGATGTAGTAAGTTGCCCCAAATCCCGTAGTAAAGAAGACACTAAGTTTGAGTTTGAGTGAAGCTCTTAGCAGGCGGAGAGGCTCCTCTCCTGTAGTCAAGGCCCAGAAATCACAGGGGCTGGACAAATCCTGGAGCTAAGGCATTTCCCTCAGAAGCCAGAATGCTATCAAAAGAGCCCCCTCAACTGCCAGCTGGCCACATCCCACACACCCGAGCCTGGATTCCGACAAGCCTGCAGGGAGTTAATGTCACAGTCACAAGTCCACAGAGGAGAGGGGGACGACCTCAGGATTTTGCTTGTAGGCCCAGGGAAGCCAGGGTGACGGCAGAGGGGCAGTGACACACTGAGGCAAGCCAAGGCTGTGGACAGACCAGTGGGTCACAAATCAAGACATCAATGCTCTCTGGCCCTGTAAATTAGCCAGGTCTGTCAAGAGAATATGAAGCTTGGCATCTGCCCTTGTCCTAGGACTAAACTTGGCTGAGAGAGATGGGGTCACTGCCCCATCTTTGCCCTTGTAGCTCTTTCAAGGGAAAAAGTGGGGTAGCCAGAACTTCTAGAAAAGGTACCTGCTAGGCCTTGACATCAACAAATGGGTCAAAAGCATGCTTTTTTACATTACAATTGGCACAGATATAGATAGGGTTGCTTCCTCGTATCAGCAGGGGAAAGGTCAGTTATAGATTAATGGTCAGAGTACAAATAGTTCTGGGCAGATCGAGTTCAAGTTGGAAAGTGCATGACAGCTAATCACAACAAAAGTCAATAGGCAGTAAGTTGACCAACATCTAAGTTGGATGGTTTTTTGAAGAAAAGACATGAATGTGGCCAATTGGACTTTGTAACACACCAAAATGACTCGGTTAGTCCAAATTAGGGAAATTGTCCCGAGGAGCATGTGAGAGCAATGGTACTGGGCTGGGGACAGCAGATGCCTTGGTTCCTGAGAGTGGGTCAGGAAGTTGTTGGGAAAGGAGCCAAGAGCCAAACAACAAAACAACATATCCAACCTCATCTTTTTGTTTGTTTCTTTTGGAAAGGCCTATAAATAGTTCGAAGTCTGTTTGTTGGCCTTTACGAGTGTTTTCCAGTGGAGTCTGATGGGCTGCCACACTCTGTCTCCTAAGTCTATTTTTCATATTCCCCAGGTTTCATCCTTTTGCTCCCCTTGCTGCTCTGTTGCATGCCCTTAGTGTTTCACCCCAGTGTGACGGGGTCAGATCAGGCACAATTCCCGCACTGTGTCTCCAGTATTGTCTCCCACAGCGCTATGGTTTAGTGAGGGACGTCATGTCTCGTGGCAGGGCTAGGCCTATGATCCTCTCTGAGCGTGGTCTGCTCTGAGAAGGAATATCGTCCTCAAGGCTTGGTGGGCCAGGATACCCTCTCCAGCCCTTTTCCTTTCTCCCGTGTGCTCTAATCAGACGCGCCCCTCTCCCGAAGCTGCAGCCCCAGTGCCGTCCTCAGAAGTGCATTCTTCTGAGAGGGGAGGTGTCCACATGGTAGGAATTGGGGCCGAACTCGAAGACCTCTCTATTGCCAACCTCACCTTAAACTCTCCATGTAACTGGGTCAAGCTTTATCTATTGTGGTTGACTGGGTTCCAACCCATGGCAAGCTCATGTACCAAACCAAAACTGCTCTATCAGGTTTTCAGTGGCTGATGTTTCAGAACTAGATAATCAGACCCATCTTTCAAAGTACCTCTTGGTGGAATCAAACCTCCACCTGTTGATTAGCACTGAGCATGTTGATGGCACCAGCCAAAGACTCCTTCCTCCATCTACATCAAGGATTATTTGTAGAGCTAGGCAGGAGGAATGTATTCTCAGATGTCATAGCCGACAGAGAAGTCTTTCACCTCACATTCCTAAACAAGTCTTTTCTTGAACAAAACCATACAAGCCTTTTGGGGTGTTTCACGCGGTAATTCAGAGTCATCAGAAGCCACTTAGGATCACCCACGGGAGCACATCCGGGACTCAGGAGTCAGGGATCACATACTCAGTGGGCCATTTCTTGTCCTCTGACCTTGAGCTCACAATGAACCCTTTCCAGGTCCTCAGACACAATAGGAAAAGGTCAACCAGAGAGCAGCAATTGACTGATGACTGACTCATGGTGTGAAGTCCATTCAGACTGCTAGCAACCCTGTAGAGCCGTACAGGTGGACGACTCCATAGAGTCTCACAACTACATTCTTACAGTAGAAGACAAGATGACTAAGCGAGAAAACTGCAAGTCTATCTCCACCGCAGGGCCTTCGTACATGCTGTTGTCCAAAATGCCCATCAACAGAGACCTTACGCAACAGCCAGCTTACGTTCTGACCTTAGCTGTCATCTGCGCGAGGGCGTCTGGATTGTTATCCCCAACTAGAGCTGAAGCACAGCCTCTCTCTCTCTCTCTCTAAGAATGCTGTGAATTTCTTGCACAACATCTTTGTATATATAGCCATTTGATTGTTTACTCGACTCTCTGTAGTCTGTCTCTCCCCCACCCCACCCCTAACCCCATGCCGTCTCTGTGTTCTTCAAGGGGGGGATGTTCTGTAGGTTTTCCTCACAACAGTAAAAACAGCTCAATGTGTCAAAGAGGATGGGCAGTGAGAAAATGAGAGAACACATGTGGAGATGTTGTGGAATCACATCGGGGAGCATTAGGTGTTGAGCAGCATTATAAAATGCTAGTACAAGCCCCCATGAGAGAGGTTCCCTGCCATCTTTCAAACATTATCTCCAGTCATCGTAACAGCCCTACCTTGTAGATGATTCATCCTATTTTAAAGATGGAAAAAAAAACCCAGAGGTTCTGGTGAGGCTGATCTAGTGAGGCCTGCGATAAGGCGGGATTCAATCTTAGGTTAAGTCTGCAAAGTTTATTCTCTCCCTTTTTTGTGTGTGCAAAGTTTATTCTCATCTCACTCTATTCTATACACTCTATACACGCCGGGCAGTGTAATAGAAGATATAATAATAATTTATAAGTTATCAAGGGTGCATGGGGGAGGGGGGCAGAGGAAGGGAGGGGGGGGAAGGAAAATGAGCTGATTCCAGGAATCCAAGAGGCAAGCGAATTTTGGGAATGATGAGGGCAACAAATGTATACATGTGCTTTACACAATTGATCTATGTATTGTGATGAATTTTATGAGCCCCAATAAATTGATTAAAAAAAAAAGAAACAAATCCATAGAGACTCATGTATGAGAGAGTTTAATATAAAGGGTAAGTGCACATCAAGGAAACATCCCAACCCAGTGCTGCCCAAACCCACAAGTCCAACATTAACCCATATGTCCGACACCAATCCACAAAGTCCTCCTCCATCTCACAAAACACACACGATGATGCCTACTGCAGGAGGAAAGCCGAGTCAGTGAATGTGTAAGCATCTCAGTGCTGGCAGGGGTCTCCACATGGCTGCTCCAGCACCAGGGCTGCATTGGTATAAGTCCACGTGGCTTCTCCTTGGGAATGTCCTGCAGGAAGTGAGCCTTGCCAGCTGAAGCAGGAACTGGCTAAGGCAGCTGCACCCTGGTCCGACCATCACAAAGCAAAAGACCCAAGAACTAGAAAAGCGAGGCTCACTGAGCCATTTATCTCTCTGCCCTTCAATTAACCCCAGTTTATAGGCCAGGTTGGCACAATAAACTTTAACTGACTCATCTCTCCACTAAGTGTTGTTGCTAGTTACTGAACATGGTGACCCCATGTACAACAAAACAAAATGTTTCCCAGTTTGATGCCATCTCCGTGATTATTAGTATGTTCAAGCCCAGTGTTGTAGCCATTATGAATTCTGAGTGCTTTCAACCTGGTGCCCTGGTGGTATAGTGGACTTAACATCGGACTGCTAACTAGAAGGTCAGTGTTTTGAACTCACTAGCTACAACATGGGAAAAAGATCCGATAGTATACCTCCATAGAGATTAACAGCCTTAGAAACCCTATAGAAAATTTCTACTCTGTCTCATAGGTTCTGTTTGAGTCAGAATCCATTTGATAGCAATGAATTTATTTTTTGTTTTTAGTATATTGAAAACTAAGGAGACTTATTTTTCAGCATTGTATCAGACAAATCCTTTTGGAATTCATACGGTTTTCATCTTTCAGAGCTAGATTGCTGGCCTTTCTTCTTTATCCCTCTTAGTCTGGAAGTTCCATCGAAATCTGAACACCGTAGTTGACCCTACTTCTATTTTAAATATTCGTGCTAAGGCTTTCAGCATTATAGCAACATGCAAACTACCACAGTATTGCACATGGATAGACGTTTGTTGGCTAAATTAATTACCCCCCCCATAGTTAGTTGTTGCGTCAATTTATTTTCTTTATGAAATTTGGCGTGATAGTTTTCCATTGCCACTTGCTTTTCTTGCTGTTAGAAAAGAAGCAACTTTAATACACACTTGTCTATAACTAACCACTTGCAATTACTTCCTGCAGACAACCCGCTTTTGTTAAAATTGGGTGTAAATTAGGAGACAAGAAGTTCTAAGGAAGGACTGCAGTGAATTAGCTGCAATCTACTTTGATTCCTCTAGAAGTCTTCTTCTCTTTAAAAACGTCCTCTAGTCGAAAAAAAAATGTCCTCTTGTTTAGGTAGTGAACCCAGAAAGTTATAATTTTGAAGGCAGGCAGTATCTAGAGAAGCAAATCCTTTCTTGCTTATTTCATAGGGATTTATTGTTATCTCGAAGCCCTGGCAGTATAGTAGTTACCTGTTGGGCTGTGGTCTGCATGGTCGGCAGTTGGAGACCACCAGCAGCTCCACAGGAGAAAGACTGGGCTTTCGACTCCCGTGAACAGTGACAGCCTCAGAAACCCACAGGGGTCGGGGCGGGGGTCACTGTGAGTCAGCATTGACTCGGTGGCAGGGAGTTTGGTTTTGGTTTTGTTACAATTTCTAAATATTGTCCATATAATTTTTGACTCATAGCAACCCCACGTGACAAAGTCGAATGGCTCTATGTGGTGTTTTGGGGTATAATTTTTATAGAAGCAAATTGCTTATACCTTCCTCACTTGAGTATGTTGGTGGGCTCAAACCTCCAATCTTTACATTAGTGGCTGAGAGCGTAACCTGAAGCATCACCATGGATCCTGATGGGGTTCTTAAGAAAGCCAAAAAATAGAATAAATGTGGAAGGACACTAAACAAAATTCAACTATTTAAAGATACAAATATTTAAAGATAAACTACTGCTGTGACTGTTTACCATTTATTAAAAACTTATTATTTTTCTAAGAGCTGTCTTACAACTTGACCATATTTTATTTCTACCTCTTCACACAGCCCTCTAAGGCAGTGAGAATCAAGACGTCTACTTTACAGACTAACTGCTGATTCGTCAAGGCAGCTGTTCGGGCCTCCTAGACCCAGAGCTGGAGAACTTCCTTCCTACCATGTTTTCTCCTTGTCAGCAGCACACGTCGCAATTGTCAACAGCGGGGAATTACCAAGAATCCCAGGAGGAAGCCCCTCTAGCACTTACCCCTGGACAACAAGCAGATGAGAGCTGCTCAGGATAGAAGGAGTAGCTTGGGAGACCTGAGATCAGGGTCAAGGGCATAATTGTGAGGCCATTTATCCTGGAGGTGCCATGCAAACTGAAGCTCCCCGCACCTCATAAATGGAAGGCTGAGCCTGAGTAAGGATCGCCTCTCTGTCCCTTTCTTCCAGGACCGTAAGTCAAGAGCACACTAAGTGGCAGCCCGGGCTCCCCAGGCTTGAACAGACATGACACTGGCTGGGCGTTTGTGGAAATGCTGATTCCAGGGCCCTGCTCCAACCGACTGAATTAGAATCTCTGGGGGATGGGACCTAGACACTTTACAATTTCTCCCAAGAGAATGGGATGATCGTCTAGTTTAAGGGACTATTGATACTGAAGAGAAGATACCTAGGCTTGGGGGTTTGAATATGCAGGCCTCAGGCTGGCTCCAGGAGTGTGGGTCAGTTCAGCTCCCAAGCCTATACCTCGGTAGCCTTTCTTCAAGCATCAAATGGTCATAATTGAGCAGATTAGGATTCAAGTCCCTGAGGTCCCAAATGGCTTTCCAGTAGGCTGCAGTAATCTTTCCAAATGCCCTGTCCCCAAGCCAACCTGAACTCTCTTGGCTCTCAGGCCCAGAAGCAGCGCAGGGATGCCCTCAGACATCAGTGGCTCAGGCCACTCCCCACACCAGCAACAAGGCCTTCAAATACCACATCTTTGTTTTCCTCTCTGAAGCCTCTCCCAGGTGTCTCAGAGACTTTGCCTACAGTAATAATTATAGGTGGGTTTGCCTGTAACCACAGTGTGACTGAAAACCTTCAAGGTGGTGTCTCGGGCATGCAAAAAGGACCAAGTCCGGAGACATTTCATGATGGTGAATTCTCACATTATTCATCAAAGAGATAACAACTTTCTAGGGAATATACTCTAATGTAATTCTAAGCATGCATAGTCACACATTAGGCAATAGATCATAGAAGGCTTACCTTACTGGTGGAGAGCTCAGAGCAATATGGTGTCTTCTCTGTGTCAAAGAAGCTCTGAAGGTCATCTGCCACCGGTAGGGTTTGTATACATTAAAGTCAACAGCTCTGCTTACTTCACCAGTATGTCAATGGCCCCGTCTGGCAGTTCTGCTAAGTTTCACCAGTGGGCATCTGGAGTGTGTTTGCTTGCACAAACAACATGACTAAGCATTTGTCCTTTAGTTACTTTCAATGCGGCGTTTCTTTTGCTCATGTCAGGCGGGAACTTCATAGCCCAAACATTTTGCACATGCCAACACAGTGAGTGCTTAATAAATAAGTTATTCATCTCTAAAACACAATAATGGGACGGTCAAATACCTCATGTCATGGACATTGTGTTCATAAAAGTTAGTCAATCTCATTGAAAAAATATTTCATGAGTCCATTTTTATAAAGGGAAAGAAATGGTTTTCCAAGTAAAGGAAAACCTTTGAAGGTTAGAAGAGCTGGGGGAGGAGGGCAGGGAAAGTAGTGGGGGTGGGGGAGAGCAAGCCACAGACATGGGGGTATTAACTGGGCTTCTGGCACTTCTCCAATGTCATACACTATGCAACTATGTTTTGGGGATTTTTTTCCACATAATTTTACTGGGGGCTCTTCCAGCTCTGATAACATTCCATACATCAGTTATATCAAGCATAATTGTACATATGCTGCCATCATCATTTCCAAAACATTTTCTACTTGAGCCCTTGATAGAAACTTTTTTCCTCCCCCTCCCCCACTCTCCCACCCTCCCATATCCTTGATCAATGATATATTGTTATTGTTATTTCATATCTTACACTGTCCTTTGTCTCCCCTTCACCCACATTTTGTTATTTGTCCCTTTTGCGGCGTCAGGCAGAGGCTATGTACCCAATCTTGTGATGGGTTCCCCTTTTCTCACCCTCCCTCCTCCTGGCCATCCCTCTACCCTCATGATATCCTTACGCCCATTGCTGTTACTGAGGACTTTATCTTTCCTGAATTCCCTGTACCAATTCTCTTACCTGTACCAATGTGTGTTCTCTGGTCTAGCTAGATTTGTAAGTTAGAACAGGGTCATGGTAGTGGTGGGAAGGAAATATTCAGAAACTAGAGGAATGGTGTGCAAATCATCAATGCTATACTACACCTTGGTTGAATCACCCCTTTTTTATAACCGTTCTGTGGGGGAATATCAAGTAACTACAGATGGGCTTTGGGTCCCCCCCCCCCTCTTTTGCATTGACATAGTTGTTTGTTTTGGATCTTTTGATACCTGTTGCCTGATCCTATTGATACCTCATGGTCACACAGGCTGGTGTGCTTCTTCCATGTGGGCTTATTTGCTTCCCTGTTAGATGGCTGCTTGTTTGAGCCTTTAAGATCCCAGACGCTATATCTTTATATATGTATACTCCACCAATAAAAGGGAATTTTTAAGTAATAAATTTTAATAAGGAGAAGGTAGGGTCAAAGCCTTGAAAACCCTCTAATATCCTTTTCCATCAGCTCTAAACACTGGTCTGAGTGGTTATAAAAATAAAAAGTAAAATTGAACCTGACTTCGATGCTTTTGTTCCACAAGAGCTAGCTCCAAATAGTTGAAAATAAAATAAATAAGCTGTCATTCAGACACTCAGTGGGAACACTAGACATGGTCCCAGGTCATCAGGATAGTGTTTGGGCTGAAGGCCCTTTCAAGCCCCTACCACCCTGGCTTTGGACAATAGGATTGTTGGGTGAGTGAATGAATAAACAGGTCAATTCAGAACAGCTGGTCATTCATTGACAGTTTGTGGTATTGCAGTGGCTTGCACGTTGCTGTGATGCTGAAAGCGATATTTCAAAAACCAGCAGGTTTACTCACATGGAAAGGTTTCAGCAGAGCTTCCAGATGAAAACAGAGAAAGAAAGGCCTAGAGATCTACTTTTTAAAATTACCAATAAGAACCATATGGATCAGATCATTTCTGCAACCAGTCAGCCTCTCCCTCCCTTCCTACCTCCCACCGCTGCCTGAACCCTGGGGAGCCCGTTAGCATAGACTGACCAAAGTCAGTGAATTCTCTGCTTGGAGCCAGTAAGGTCTACCCCTTCCCAGTTCTCTGTCCTTTGAGAACACTAAGAATAATTTTCCTGCATCAATTTTGACTAGAGCCACTCACCTGGAATCCCTGGAACAGGGATCAAACCCAGAAATCCCTTAGCCCCAATAATCAGGAAGTCCATATTTACAAAATAGGAGGCAGTAGGTAAAAAGCTCATGAATTCAAGGAGCACAATGGACACATCACAGGTATTGACTGGGTGTCCAACTGTCATAGTTACACAATTTAATGTCAACTTAAATAAGCGTAGGGTGAAGTCTAGCCTGTCAATTTGGTCACAGTCTTATGATGCTTCCTTGTGGGCATGGTCTTTGCATGAAGATCCTGGGAATTCTCTCTCTCTCTCTCTCTCTCTCTCTTCGTCTTCCTGTTGGCAAGCCAGGAGGAGATTTACTGAGACCCATGAGGAGCCCCTCTGCTTTACCTTCTTGTTGAAGAGCCCCACTCAGAGAGCTGGAGGAGCCATGTAGAGACCCCGCCAGCACTGAGATGCTTCCATCGCCATTGGATCCACAGGACTTCGGAGCCACCAGCCTGTGATCTTCCTGCATTCTGCATCATTGCATGTGACTGTGAGTCTGAAGAAGGATTTATGGCATACTATTGGGCTTATGGGCTAATATCAGACTTATGGACTTGATCTGGACTGGACTGGGATGTTTTCTTAAAATACTATTACTCTTTAATATAAAGATCTCTCATACTTATATGAGTATCTCTGGATTTGTTCTGCTAGTCAACCCAGGCTAACACAACACCCCCAAGTAACCACATTGTCACCTGTGAGGTAAACAGCAATGCCCATGTTTGGACTCAGAAGCATGGTGTCTAGAAGCCTACCCTGGTGATCCTGAGAATTTACCGGGCAGATCCTCCTGTGAAGTGTGTCCTCCCCTAGGGAATAAGTTTGCTGTGGAAACCGAGCATGGATCACTTTGGTCTGTCACTTTGAGTCTGAAAATGACTGCTGAGTTAGTAAGCACATTATGAAGCCGATCCTCAACCTGGATTGGCATCTCAAAACGCTTTCTTGGGAGCACTCTCCTGCCACTTCGAGTTCAGGGTGTTCTCTGCCTACATTAAAGAAGTGATGTAAAGAAGTGGATGCCATTGGCAGCACGATGCCTTTGAGGCAACTGATATCATAGTTAACAGCCAGGAGAGCAGTGTGTCATTTGCCAATGCCTCCAAGAGTGCAGGTTTCGATTCTGAAGACCAAGTTCCTGCCACTCCTAAGTGATCGTACTGTTAGTTTCCCAGAACAGCCGCGTGGCTGCTGGCCACGACGGCTGCTACCAAGCTCTTTAATGTCGACGGCCACAGCTGCTTGAACTTCATCTTCAAACTCCACTTTCCAAATGAGAGCATCCAGAGCAATTGGTCAGTCGGGGAGCATTTCTGCAACAAGAATCAGAAGGCTCCCATCGAGGATTGCAACATGGTCCTGGAGACACTGTTTATGAGGTAGACAAGCAAGAAGGTCGTGAGTTCTGCAGTGCCATCATTGACAGAACCATGATCATTTGGGGTATCAAGACCTTCGATTCTTCTTTCCAGGGTCTCTGGATCACGTGATGCTGAGCCAACCCTCAGGGTTCATCTGGCAGGACTAGCATGGACCTTCAGCCCCCACATCTGCAAGAAACATTGAGAACATGAAAATAACATGTGCAGGGCTTTGTTTGTTTGTTTGAAAAGCATTGGTCAAAGTGCTGTTTGTTCATTTTTTTTAAGCAGGTTATAGTTTGGAGTTTTGGGGGTTTTTTTGAGTTTTTGTTTGTTTGTTTTGTTTTGCTATTTCATTCCACTCCTGACCAAAGCAGCTTCTCTTTAAGTCACGTTTATGGGAAAGTTATCACATTAATTTAAAGGAGGAGGATACTAAGAAATGAAATTTAAAAACCTGAATATTAGAAGAAGAAGATAAAAAATAGCCATAGGGATCACTAAGTACATTGCGCCATGAAGTGCTGGACGAAAGTCCACATCCTCAGTAGCCAGCACCATTTACGCACGCATGTCAGTGATCATGAGAATGACACAGGACCTGGCAGGTCTCATTCTGTCATACATGGGGCGCTTATAGCTTAGAGTTAGCTTCATAGCCACTAACAAATGTGTCACATCTCTAAAACTGATTGTGGTCATGATTGCACAAATAGTTTTAATACGTTTAAACTACCGAACATGAATTACATGTCAACAACCGCTGAAGACAAAGCGGGTGAATAAGCAAATGTGGTGAAGAAAGCTGATGGTGCCCGGCTATCAAAAGATATAGCGTCTGGGGTCTTAAAAGCTT
>NW_022106189.1:12997868-13025977 GCF_000313985.2 Echinops telfairi | reverse complement strand
AAAAAAAAAAAGAAAGTTTTCAAAAGAACATTTGACCCACAGCTGAGGCCAATTTACATGAAGCAGCGGTGCCTCTCTCTGGGACTCTTCCCACGAGTATGACGGCAAAGACTCATTCTCCCCTCTTCATTTCGGCTGTTTCATCTGACATGTTTCCTAAGAACTGTTGGTGGCTTTTTATTTTTAATTTAAAATTTGTGCTATTTGCATGACCTTTCCCTATTTCTTTTTTTGACAAAAAAGACAGAAAGAAGGAAAGCCTGTATAAACAGAAAGAAAGGCTGTCAAACATCTCCTTGGCTAGAGAGCAAAGATAGGAAGATGATGTTCGGACCTGTTTCTGGAGCTTGTTCCAACGCCGCTGTTCCAATCCGACTGGACTGGGGCATCCGGCCTCAGAGATTGTCCCTGCCTCCAGCCTCGGCACTAACGATGCCCGTTGAAAACGTGTTTGAAAGGTGACTGGAACCCACCGCTACCTATTCTCATTCTTCCCAAGCAACTTAACCAGGAGTAGGGGAACGTCCTAGAATGTTTTTAAGCCACACTCACCTGTCAGTTTCTTGTACTGTGCTGGTTTACAGGCTGCCAGGACACTGACAGACATGCCACCAGTATTTCACATGCCAGCAGGGTTACACAGGGTGCAGGGAATTCTTCAGAGCTCCAAACTAAGACTAGGAAGAAACGTTGTCCATCTACTTTGGGAAACTAGACAAGAAAATCTTGTGGAATAGGATAGAATATTGTGCAACTGCACTGATTTGACAACAGCTAAACACTATTTCCAAGAGTTCTGGAAATCTGGACCCAGCAGAACAGAAGGACCATTTTACAGGCAGAAAAACCTTGTTGCTCAGAGAAGTGTGTTCAAGTTTACTCAGAAATTGGAGTGGTTGTCGGGGAATACAGGGACCCCCCCTGAAATGTGACTTTCTGTGTGCACATAGGAGGTAACTGTGTACATTTCAATCAAAGCATACAGTAGGTGCTCGATCAATGTGTGGTATTTGAATGATTGCAAATTTGGAAGTCTTGTTTTGGAAGCTTCTAGACTGGCACCTGCTTCCTCCTGGAAGGTTTCTGAGTAATCAACCCTTTTTTCCCCAAATTTCTGAGCATTTTTCTTTGAGTGCCAAGTTCACCATGACCTCTTAAAATCCTTAATGAGCATGGATTAACAGAAAGTTGCTCAGGGGGAGTTACTCATTAATCAAACAAAGCAGGCCTGATCAAGGACACACCAGCAACAACTATGACTGATTCTTTTTAAGAGAGGGTTACCCAATCTCTTTATTTAATAATTACTACACTGCGTTGGCTTTTTTTAGATTTTTTGAGTTCTGGGATGCATTGCTAGCTACTCCCCTCTTTAGCAGGAACTCAATCCAAAGTCAATATTCCTTGAATACATGGGCTCTGGCTTCACTGGTGCCAGAAGTGGGATGACGGACTTCGCGAGCACGGTCACTCGTGCTGGCTGGACGTGCCGGCAGCAGGACCATTTCTTCCTGGCAGGATGGGGGTGATCCATATTCTGTTTCCACCCCTGCCTGCTCCTTGGGAGGCACACACTTTGCTGAAGGTAGAAGAAAATGAGTGCTCAAATCACTGTGAAAATGCCATCTCACGGCACCCTGGCTGTGGCCAATGGGAGCAGCCATGCACTTGGGGGAGATAAGATAAGCTGCTCCCGCAGGGAGCCTGAATGACATGTGTTTATTGACGGCTCCATTCCGTGTATAGCTTTCTTTCTTTGCTTTTGACAGGTATGCTGTAATATAACCTTCATTTTACAAATGAGAAAACTAAAGCTCAACGAGTGGAACGACGCCCAGTACTGGGCTTGTTCCATCCTGGCCAATCGTCCCATGCCATGTGAAAGCAGAGGACATGGGCATTCTGTTAGTAAGACCCATTCTGCACAGAGTTGATGGTGGCTCGTGGGGGCCTGATCTATGTCCCAACAGAAGTGTGTCCCATAGCACTTTCAATGGCTGGCTTCTGTCAGAAGCAGATCTGGGTCTTTTATCTGAAGTGCCTCTTAGTGAACTAGAACAGAACGTCTTATCTTTCATTGGCCATTGAACACGTTAGTCATCTGCCCACCCAGGAACCCCAAAGTGTAGCTGTTAATGTAAGATGGAGCGTCTGCCCTTCCTAGGGCTTCCTCTGTGCATCTACTCATCACTTATCAACTGTCAGATAGCTCACGATCTGATATTTCACATTTATGACAGAAGTGAAAATCTATGGTCTATTGTCGTCATTCAAGGCATTTATCCAAAACTAAACCAAACTCACTGCCATCAAGTCGAGTCAGCCTCATAGGGACCCTATCAGACTGTGCCTGTGGGTTCTGAGATGGTAACTCTTTAAGAGAACAGAAAGCCTCATCTTTCTCCCATGGAGCAGCTAGTAGGGTTGAACTGCTAACTTTTCAGTGACCAGCCCCATTGCATAAACCATTGTGCCACCAGGGCTTCTTAAGAGGTGCATCAAGTGGTGACAGACACCAAGGGGTGAGGCAGAAGTAAGGCTGGCCACGATGATTAAGGTTATATGTCCCCTGGGCCGAGTCGTGCTCTCAGCGGCTTGACAGCTATGGAATGCTGTCGTTTAGCAATCATCATCCATTTTGTGATCTGATATGGTCATCTTCTATTTTCTGCATGACATCAATTTTTGTAAAACTGTCTGGTCTTTGTAAGCATAGCATGTCAATCCGTGAAGAGTGGTGAATTCTCTGATATGGAAGAAGACCTTTGGCTTGGCCAGTGGCTGCCTTTTGCACATTCTGTGACATTCAAGAAGCACTTTCTCCCCTCTCTGATGCTCTCAGCCACCAGTAATTGCTTCCATTGTCTCTCTCCAGCTGGGGAGACACTCAGCTCTGAACTGCACCCTGATTAGCGTGTGCAGCTCCCCACAAAGACAGCAGGGCCGACTGGCTCAGGCACACCCCCCATGCAATTTGCACAGCATGGAACACTGAGCTCCAAAGGTGAAATACAGGAGTTTGCCCCAAAAAAGCCCCGAGATGAAGAGGAAGAATAGGGAGGTGAGAACAAGATCTGACACAAATTACCTGGTGCTTACTGGATCAGAATGAGGCATTAGAAGCTGCCAGGGCAAGTCTGGTTGATGGCATCTCAGAGCAGAGAGGCCAACGTTGTGGGTGTTGGGAGGGGGGCATCAGGATATGGGCTAGACAGGCCCTGAGAGAGAAAAAACCTAGCCTAGGTGTTCCAAATATCTGGTGACTGTAGAATTCCCTAGGAGGTTTTTTTTAATATGGACACTGGGCCCCACCTACAGGAATTGTGGTAGAAGGTCTGAAGTACAGTCAGGGTAGCTATATTATTGATTAGCCCTCAGTCAGTATGATTCTGACGCAAAGCCTGTTGGAAAATCACTCTTGATTTGGGAGCCTCCTTCATTAACAGAAGAGGAAACTGAGCCCAAAGAAAAAAGGGTCTTACCCAAAATCCCACAGCAAGTTAGTAGCAGATCTTTCGGTAGTCTTTCCCTTCCTGCCTGCCTCCCTCACGATTTCCATCCTTCCTTCCTTTTTTCCTGCCCCTGTCCCTTTCATTCATGCATTCATTCAACAAACATCCTCGAGAGGCTGCTATGTGCCAGGCACTATATTAGGGTCCAAAATCTCCCCTGCTGGAGCAAACCTCCTAGTGATTATTATCAAATAGCTACAGACAAAAATGTAAAGTTTTAACTATTATGAAGAAAGGTACACGAGAGCCTGGATCAGGGGGATTTTATGCTGCACTCAGGGGGGTCTCACTTGTCCTCACCTGCAAAACTGAAGCTCCTCCTCTGTCCCAGCTCCCCATTTGTACAACTCATTGCTCAGGTTGTTACCAGGAAGTAGATTCTACAAGCATAAGAGCAACTCTCCAAATGGTAAGCTTTTTCTGACTCTGAGAGGCATTCAATAAATATTTGTACAATTCAATTGTGCTATTTGAATTATGCTACAAAATTGAATTATGCTACAAAAACAATGCAAGGATTTGCAAGAATTCCCAGCACCAACCTCACACTCAATTTTCCTGTCTCTACTGACAAGACACTGTCTTGTCCTGCCAGTGTAAAAAAAAAAAAAAAAAGACTAGCCAAGAGATTGTCTTCTACAGCTCCTTGGAATGTCACAGCAGGAGCTAGTGCTGATACCACATGGGTTATACCTTCCCTACCTGCCCAGAATTGGAAATTGAGACCAGAGAGGGAGAAGATAGTTCAAGATCATACACAGAAAGAGCACCCATGCGAGGACCAGGGCTTGGGCCTCTCGAGTCCTTGAATAGGTGAGTAGATGACAGATTAGATGAAGAATTGACATGTCTGTGCTTGATGCTGCTATTCTGTGTGTGTAAAATTCTAAGGTAGAAGATGTCTTTTCAGTGTTAATTGACGTCCTGCTGTGTAAAGTCTGTCTGACAAAGTCCCAGGAGCATTTCTCCCTTCTCTATCGCCAAGAGTAAACATCTACATATGGAGTAGACATTGATTGCTTTCAACAATGTGTATTTATATTTTGGTAAAAGCACACTCTTTCCCAGTTCCAGTCAAGGAGGTTTAGATTGAATCTATTTCCAGGGGAGTTAGGAATGTATCAAGACCTGGTCAATCAGGCTCAGAAAAGGACTTGTGACACAGGGTGTAAGGTAGTCCAATCAGAATCTGCCCTGAAATTTTGGCTGGAATTAATGGGAACGAGGTACTATACTTCCATCAGTTTTGCTAAATTGGTAAAATGTTCTCCTTGGTGCTGTTGTGGTTGCGAATGGGACTGCTAACCACAAGGTGGGCAGTTCAAACCATCAGCTGCTCTATGAAATAAGACAAGGGTTTCTGCTCCCATAAAGAGTTCCAGTTTCATCGGACACAGGGGCAGTTCTACTGTCCTTGAGAGTCACTCGGCGCCAGAATTAACTCAATGGCAGAAGGGATTTTGATTTTGAGGACTTCAGGAGGCCATATTGCTACCAAGCCAGAGAGCCTTTCTATCAGTGAAGTCCACGCGAGAGGGGGGAAAGACTCAGAGGGGAGGAGACATTGAGTCTCGCTGCTGTTTGGGGAAGGAAGAGCACTCATGTATTCAGCCAAGCCTGAAGGTAACTACTCTGTAATTTTTAGTTATGGGAACCTGTCAGTTCCTTCTAGCTGAGATGTTACAACTGTTTAACTTCCTGTTAACTAAAACATTTAGTGAAGTTTTAAAATACCCAGAGGCATCTTGGAAGAAAAGTCTGATGATCAACTTCTGAAAAATCAGTCACAGTTCTACTCTGACGTGGGGTTGTCTCAACAGTTATGGCGTTGGTTGGTTTTAGCTAATTCCGGGTGGCACAGATGGCCTCAGAACTTTGCCCTTCCATGGAATCAATTCTCACTTATAGCACCCCTGACCCTGTGGGGGCGTAGAAAGTCTCATCTTCCTTCCATGGAATGGATAGTGGTTTCAAACTGCTCCCCTTAGACTTAGGTAAATGAGAAATAAACTTCTAGTTTGTTAAGCCATCAAAACTCTGTAAACCCGAGGCTTGCAAACCCCAGATAGTCTGGGCTCCTACTTAACTTTATCCCCAATCCAAGAAGAGTTAGTTCTGATTATACGGCCCTGCTAGATACTCACTTTCATGAAATGTTCACTGAAGATAAGGGTGCTATAGCAAAGTGTGGTGAAGAAAGTAGATGGTGCCCACCTAACAATCAGAAGAGTGTCTGGGGTCTTAAAGGCTTGTATTCAAACAAGCAGCCATCTAAGTGAGGAGTCAACTGAGTCCACATTGTGTGATCCAAAGATGACAATTACAAAATTAGAATATGGCAAAGGGAAAAGTAGCAGAGCTAAAATTATGAACACTCACTATGTAGAAGGCCGTAGAGGGCAGTCAGAGCTCAAAACTCAACTAGAATATCTAGCCAGAATGAGCCACTGGCAGATCCTCTCTAGCCACAGGCAAGAGTCTCAAACAGCCTTACTATCAGGCAGAGACCATTGCAATCTTGATCATGCTGGATAGAACTTGATTCTTAGCCAGTTGACCTCCCTGTGGATACGACCTGAATTTGTTCTGGGTGCAAGTATCTCTTGTTCCATGACAGAAATTTCCTTCCTAGATTTTTGAATGTTGATGGGGATCATTTTTCTTACTCATTATTTGTAATTTTTTCTTTTTATTATTATTATTTTATCCTTACCACCTTATTTTGAATTTGTTTTTTTACTGTTTCTGTTAGGTTTCTCAGTTTCAGAAGCACAGGAGAAGTGATAATACCTGATATAAGGGTTTATTTGACATACAGGGGTGGAGGGGTGGGTGATTTGGAGAAAAAGGGGAGTTCAGGAATATATAATGAAGTGGGGAGGGGAGGTGGGAGGGAGCACTAGAACTGATTGTACAACCCATTTTAAAGGTGATTTAATCATGGGGGGTGGGGGATGTTCTAAAATTGATGTAGTAATGATTGTACAATTCTCCTTGATATGATTGAACTATTGAATTATATAATATATAAACTATGTGCCAATAAAACTGTTGAAAAAAATACACAAATTTAAAGCTGGAAAGAAAAACCTTTGGGTCTTATGGTGTGATTTCCAGCAAAGTGGTGAACTGGGCAGACCCACTATATCAAAGACATGAGCGACGTAATGAAATAGATGCAGGTGATAACCTTGGAACCCTGAGCTTCTGAGGAAAGGATAGAGACGTGGATTGAATATCAACTAGAGAAAAAGCTGAACAAAAGTGGTGAGAGACAGGCAAATGAGTTAATTGTTGGCTGGCATGATCTGGCATGATCATCTTTTTTTTTTTTTTTCCAATTCAGCAAGTCATTTGTTCTTTTTCATGAGTACATACTGTTCCATAAGACGGGTGTGCCATAATTTATCCAATCATTCCTTTATGTATGTTTCATCACCTTCTTAAAGATCACTTTATTGGGGGCTCTTACATCTCACATAATAATCCACACATCACTTGTATCAAGCACATTTGTACATTATTGTGTTTTAGTCTGGGTAGCCTAGAGAAACAAATTCATAGACACTCATATGTAAATAAGAAAGAGCTTTATATACAAGAGCAGTTGATTATTGAGAAAACATCCCAGCCCAGTCCAGATCAAGGTCATAAGTCCGATATTAGTCCATATGTCCAATAGGAATCTATAAAATCCTCTTCAGACTCATAAAACACATGCAATGACGTCAAATGCAGGAAGCTCACAGGCCAATGGGTGGGAAGTCTTGTGAATCCAGAGGCTTTGTATGCATCTCAGTGCTGGCAGGGGTCTCCACATGGCTCATCCAGCTTCCAGGGCTCTAGTTGCATCAGGGAAGCTTCATGTGGCTTCTCCACAGGGATGTCTTGCAGGGAATGAGCCAAGAGAGAGAGTGTCTCCTCCCTCTAAGGAGGAAGTACAGGAGTTCCCAGAATCCTCAGGAGAAGGTCATGCCCACACAGAGGCCTCATTGGCTATATACTGATTTACAGGCTCAACTCCACCCCTACACTCTTAATCCTCAAATTGCCAGCAGAGTATGTAACTACCACATGTTGCCATCATTATTTTCTAAACATTTACTTCCTATTTGAACTCTTGGTACCAGCTCCTCTTTTTCCCTCTTTCCCCCACCCTTCCACCTTTGTGACCCCTTAATAAATTATAAATTATTATTTTCATATCTTACACAGACCGCTGTCTCCCTTCCCCCATGGTTTCTGTTGTTCAACCCCCTGCCGGGGAGGGGGGTATAAGGGATAGGAGGGGGATTAGGAGTATGTGTGGATCATTGCCATCAATTCTTCCTTCCTCCCCTCATCTTTTTAAAGCAGAAAGATGGGATCCTTCCTTGTTCATCACACCTTCCTGGTGACCAGAAGCAGAGTCACCCCCTACTCTCACTCACCTAGTTGTTGGTGACAAGCCCCCCGGCTCCCATCACCCAAATGACTCAGCCTCTTAGCCCAGCCATAGATAAGTGGCTTCAAATGTTTTAAATCAAGACATTTATATTAGCTGGGGTTTTTGTTTGGTTTGGTTTGGTTTTTAAGACTAATAAACATCCCCATTCCAGCCTCATGGAAGAGTGAGTCACCATAGCTAGGTCAGTTTTTCATTACTTTCACATATCTAACTTTGGACATAGTTTTAATCCAGTTATATTCTGGGCCCGGCCAACGTATCAATTTCAGTGTTGCCTGATCCGGGGGTGACCAATTTCCAAGGAAGAAGTTCCAGCATTGTGCAAATAGTTAACATCCTTGGCTGCTAATCAACAGGTTGGAGGTTTGAGTCCACCCGGAGATGCCTCAAAAGAAAGCCTGGTGAACTCACCCCCAGATTGGCCACTGAAAATGTTGATGCACATTCCATGGAAACTGGTTCCCTGTCACATAAAGGATCCCCAACAGGAGCAAGACTCACTATAGCCAAACTCCTGGCCCCAAGCAGAGCATTCGCTTAAAACTAGATCTTTGTGGACACTGGGCCTCCACTCAAGCACTTACTCATTGCAAGAACACATTGTTCTTTTAAATTAGCATTCCAGGATGCACACCTTCCCGAATCAATTGCTGAAGAAAAATGTGAACATAAGCAAAGGTGGTGAAGAAAGCTGATGGTGCCCGGCTACCATAAGATATAGCATCTGGGGTCTTAAAGGCTTGAAGACATACAAGAGGCCATCTAGCTGAGAAGCGTCAAAGCCCATATGGAAGAAGCGCACCAACCTGACTTACCATGAGGTGTAGAAGGGATCAGTTATCAGACATCAAAGAACTTAAAATCATATCAGTGGGTGCCCGCTCTACTGACACAATCACTGAAGACAAATGTGTGCATAAGCAAATGTGGTGAAGAGAGCTAACAGTGCCCGGCTATCAAAACATATAGCATCTGGGGTCTTAAAGGCTTGAAGATAAACAAGCGGCCATCCAACTGAGAAGCATCAAAGCCCACATGGAAGAAGCAACACCAGCCTGTCTGACCACGAGGTGCAGAAGGGACCAGTTATCAGACATCAAAGAGCTAAAAATCAGATCAGTGGATGCCCACCCTCCTGATACGATCACTGAAAACAAAGGTGTGCATAAGCAAAGGTGGTGAAGAAAACTGATGGTGCCTGGCTATCAAAAGATAAAGCGTCTGGGGTCTTAAAGATAAACAAGCAACCAACTAGCTCAGAAGCAACAAAGCCCACATGGAAGAAGCACACCAGTGTGTGTGACCACGAGCTGTCGAAGGGATTGGGTGTCAGGCATCAAGGAACAATAAATCATGTCATTGTAAAGGTGGGTGAGTGTAGAGTGGAGACTCAGAGTCCATTGGATGGCAACAGAACACCCCCCTGCTGAGGGGTTTTGGGGAGGAGATGAGCCAATCAGGGTGTAGGGTAGCAACAATGAAACATATAACTTTCCTCTAGTTCTTTAATGCTTCCCCCGCCCCCAATATCATGATCCCAATTCTGCCTTGCAAATCTGGCTAGACCAGAGGATGTACATTGGTACAGATGGCAACTTGAAACACAGGGAATCCAGGATAGATGACTCCCTCAGAAGCAGTGGTGAGAGGGGTGAGGCCTTGAGGGTGAAGGGAATGTGGGGTAGAAAGGGGGAACCAATTATAAGAATCTAAGTATAGCCTCCTCCCTGGGGAATGGACAGCAGAGAAGAGGGTGAAGGGAGATGTCGGACAGTGTAATAATTCATGAATTATTATAGTATGACAAAACTATAATAATTTATAAATTATAAAGGGTTCAGGAGGGAGGGGGGAGGGAGGGGGGAAATGAGCAAACTATATTGAGGGCTAAAGTAGAGGGAAAATGTTGTGAGATTGATGAGGGCAACAAGTGTACATATGTGCTTGACTCAATGGATGTATATATGGACTATGATAAGAATTGTATGTGCCCTCAATAAAATAATTTTTAAAAAAAAGAATAAGGGTAACAAATTTACAAATGTGCTTTATACAATTGATGTATATATGGATTGTGATGAGTTGTATGAGCCCCCAATAAAATGACAATAAAAAAAAAACCTATATCTTTGTGTTTTGAATCAAAGGCTTCATTTTCTCCAGATAAGGTTGAGCTTCCACTTACTAAGGGATACTTACCTACTTGTGTCAATTAGGACTCCCTGGCTGGTAGGAATGGTTAAGCCTTGGGCTGCTAACTAGAAGGAAAGAAGTTTAAGTCTACCCAGAGGAATATCAGAGGCAAGGCCAGGAGACATATTTCTGAAAAATCATTCATTGAAAGCCTTATGGAGCACAGTTCTACTCTGATACACATGGAGTTAACATGCTCCTACTCTTAACACACATGGAGTTTCTATTGAGTCTGGATCAACGCACGCGTGTGCGTGTGTGTGTGTGTGTGTGTGTGTGTGTGTGTGTCTGTGTGTGTGTGAATTAAGCAACAGTGAAGCTTAAAACCAAGTAATAAACAACCTGAAGGAAAGAAAGATGAATTTTGTCAAAGGGAAATTCCACAAGACTTCCATAGATGACTACGCAATTATGCATGACAGACTTCAGGGGTGCCCGTCACTACCTGGTCACCAGAGACTAGTTACAACTTTTATGGCTATTGCCTGGTCGATGAATTACCTGTCTGTAATTCACATCCATTTCCAAAGGTCCCAGTCTCTATTGACAAATCAGAAGGGATGGTAGATGACGATTAGAAGACTGTTTCTTTTTCCATCCTTTGAAGATGAGTGACAGACTTCCGGGGGCACCTTAGCCACACTTGGTTCTCGGATATGACTTTTTCCTTCTTCCCGCTCTTCCTCATCTGCTTTCTAGTGCCCCACTCAAGTACCAATGGGACCCCCAGATACCAGTCCATAAATTCTCATTTCATCGAAGGCCTAGCAGATAATAATTTAAAGAACTAGTCACTGCTTGCAATTAGGCACAGAGAAAATAGATCAGGACCATAATTTATGTCTGTGCAAGGTTGGGCTGGATTTGTAATTAATGTTTGCTCCCTTTAATGAAATACTCCAAAGGTCTGCACTTCTGTCATTCATGAAGGTAATTTTTCAATTGATTAGTAAAATAATACTTGAAAAGTAAATGCACCTGCTTCTTCTCTGAAATGTCTCAGTCAACTGGACACATTGGTTGGGATACTAAAAAAATACCACTCCAATCCAGCGGAGACCCAGTTCCCACACCACCAGCATTCTGAGCGGCTGAGAAGGAGGGGAGACAAAAAAGTAATTAGAGCAGCCGCGGTGACCAGTATCCCTCAGTGGCCCTGGGCAGCTAAGCAGCTGTGGCTGGCCTGCCTGGCTCCTGCCTGCTACTGATAGTCTGAGCAGGAATGTGAATGTCAAGGCGAAGAACAAGCTGGAGACAGACATAGCCTGATGCCCAGCACAAAAGTGTTCTGTTTTTCAAGGTCCAGGACTGCATGAGATACCAGACAGGGCTGAGCTGAGCTGGGGATGCTGAGTGAGACTCCCGGTCAGAAGGTGTCATGGTTGGAGAGGATGTGAGGTAATTAGGGCCCCTGGTAGAGGGCACCTCGAATCTCTTCATTGTCCAGGAGAAAAGCATGCCTATCATAAAATATGAACTAATGTTTGTTGATCATCAATGAATATAAAGTTTAATTGTGGCCTTAGAAAGTGACTTCATTTTATCTTCTATGAAATAAAATGCTGTAAGGTGCCTCCCAGTTGATTCTGACTCATAGTGGCCCTTTGCGGCAGAGCAAGACTGTGCTACATGGTCCTCACAGCTGGGTATGCATGGGAGCAGACTTCCCATGTGTTTCCCCTAAAGTACGTCCAAATAATGGACCTTTCAGTTAGCAGCTGAACTCTTAACCATTGTGCCACCAGGGCTCCTTATGAAATACAATACAAGC
Source organism: Echinops telfairi (assembly GCF_000313985.2). NCBI lineage: Eukaryota > Metazoa > Chordata > Mammalia > Afrosoricida > Tenrecidae > Echinops > Echinops telfairi. Next base: position 13,014,054 of record NW_022106189.1, on the reverse strand, counting down.
AATAACTGCAGTGTAGCATTAATTCTTCAAGTGAATAAAAGAAGTATAATATAGTCATTCTTTTCTGCTCCATTTTCACAGCGCATTCATAAAGGGGGCTATTGGGGGGCGGGAAACTATTCAAAGACTTCACTAATTTTCCTGATGTAATTCTTAATCTTTGACATCTTACGATACTGACTACCAATGATTGAACCACACATATTGAAGCAATTTGCCTTTTGTCCTATCTGATGGTCATTTTTCTTTTGTCGCTCAAGTTCTAGGCAGTCCTCACTTGGCAGCAGGTTGGTATGATGTTCAGGGGTTCACCAGCATCACTTCCATTAACTTTATGAAATCCTGCATCTTTAGAAAGATAAGCTATTTCTTTTGCAATCATTTTTCATTTTCATGTTGACTACTTGACACTATAACTAAGGATATCACCCACAACAACAAGCTACAGATATTGAAAAGGGACTAATTTCATAAGTGATCACTTCATTAATGAATGCTTCCTGGTGTCTGGCAACACTACCTTATATAAGCAAATTCTTAATGGGGAGGGCCATCGTGGCAAATAGCCCAGAGACACCGTGGATGTGCTTCTGAACTTTCAAGACAAGGTTACATGGACTGGGCCTTAAAGAAAAGTATATAATACAGACTCATTGATTCTATCAACAAAAATGAACTGTTGCTGATTTAAGCAGAAAGGATACTTTAAAAATATGTGGGGAACATCACAGCATCAGTGGAAGGGCTGCTGAAGGACACGTGAAAGAGGAAGAGGAACAACGTGCTCAGAGGCTACTGGGTCCTCCATCAGACCCAGGCTCGTAGGGCGGTCTTTTATTCTCCCACAAGATCGCAGATACCAGATCTCAAACCCGTGGAGACCACCTGTCACGCCTGAGCCAGGGCTCTTATTTGTCTCATGTGTCTTTAGAAGGAGAACATCAAAGACAGGACAAGATTCCAGCAGGCTTCAAGGAAAACAGGAAACAGGACTTCAATTCGTGGTTTTGCTATTCTTACTGTGAGGTGCTGTCAAGTCCATCGGCTACTTAGGAGGCTCCCTTACGACCGTAGCATTGCTCCAGAGGGTTTTCTAGGCGACAGGAGTTATGAAGCCCACCACCAGTCTCCCATTGGACTGGTTTGAAGCACCGACCTTTAGGTTAGCGGTCAGATGCTTGGCCGTTGGGCTACAAGGGAACCATTGTGTTCCTTCCCCTGTCACCTCGCTCATTGCTTCTATCATTTTCCCAGAGTCCCCAGACACTCTCATGCATGCACTTGGAAGAGCCAATGTCCTAGCACCCACGTGATGGGAGGCTTTGTGTCTCTGTGCTACCCCAAACATGTACCGCTAGACCGATTTCATTTTTATGAGTTTATTAAATTTAGTTCATTAATAAAAATTAAATAAAACCATAGTGTTAGTTCTTCGCTCACATTAGACAAACGTTAAGCGCTCAAAAGCCCCCTAGAGTTGGTGAGTATAGAACAGACCACACACATGTTGAATAGCATGGGACGTTTTCTCAGAAAGTATTGCTTTGCATCTCCCACAAGGCCTCCCGGTCCCACCTGAGTGCCTGACAGCCCCTTTCAACTAAGCCACTAGCCCATTGCTGGCTCCTGAGCTGCCAGGGCACAGTGACCCAGGTTTTCGACCCTCCTTCCCTGTTCCACCTGAGGTCTTCCACCCACCGAGTGCGTAGATGAGACTAATCTATATTTACAGCGCCTTTTTTCATGGGAACAATGAAGAGCAGCCTTGGGAAATGGCGGGATCACTTTCTCCGGCACCTCCTTTACCACTCCCTTAATAGGTGGAAATGTCTGATTATTTCAAATGAATATAATTACAAAATCCTCTACTTAGAGTAATGTTAATCCTTTGTGGGAGCAGACATCTCCTTTCTCTTGTTAGCTCTTCCTGGAGAGGCACTTTGCTGCTTTGAAAGGGAAATTCAATGCTCCTGGCAAGACAGGCTTTCCTCACTCTCCTAAGGGGGAAAGCAACTTTGGAGCAAGGGACACTGGGGTCCCAGATCACCAGCATCTGCCTATCTCCATGGCTGGGCAGGGTGCTGCAAGGGGTCACCCTGCTACAGGAAGAGCCACAGGCTCCTTGGAACATTTTTATCCTTTTTCGGATCCCAGACTTCCACTTAGCTCAGCAATCTACCCTTCTCTATCAGGACAAAGACATTACAGACCCATGCTGCCCACCCTGTGAGTGTCTGTTGCCAACATCTCTGCCTCTGCCATGCTTCTGCATTGCTCCCTTTGAGGAGCTGCCCCTTGTGACTCTCAGCCACAGAATCCCCTCATCCCCAACTACAAAACGTTGTCCCCATGGACTTGCTGTATCAAATCTATTGTGTTAATCTGGATACATTAGAGAAATAAATGCACAGAAACTCATATGTATAAGAGAGACTTTTATATAAAGGGTAAGTGCACATCAAGAAAACATCCCAACCCAGTGCTGCCCAAATGCACAAGTCCAACATTAACCCATATGTCCAACACCAATCCACAAAGTCTCTCTCTATCTCACAAAACACACACTATGAAGCCGACTGCAGGAGGAAAGCTGAATTAGGGAGGGTGTAAGCATCTCAGTGCTGGCAGCGGTCTCCACACGGCTGCTCCTGCACCCAGAGCTGCATCAGGGGTAGGTCCATATGGCTTCTCCTCAGGGATGTCTTGCAGGAAATGAGCCTTGCCAGCTGAAGCAGACTGGCTAAGGCAGCTGCACCCTGATCTGACCATCACAAAGCAAGAGACCCGAGAACTAGAAAGGCGAGGCTTACCGAGCCATTTATCCCCCCGCCCTTCAATGAACCCCATGTGTGTTTCTTGGCCAGGTTGGCAATGATATTATTGTGAAAGCAATACAGGCTCTGGGGTTGAACTGAATTGACTAGACTTCAAAAGATCTACTTCTGAGTGTTAGCCAATGGAAACCCGATGGGTCGTATCAGAATATTGTCAGTTTTAATGTGGAAGATGAGTCCCCTCTGTGGGAAGGAACCCCAACTACATAGTGCTATAACAGTGGCAGTGGATTTAAGTGTACCAATGATAGAGTACCAACAGGTAACTATCTAATAGATAACAATTAAATAGATAAGTGGAGAAAATATTGAAGTTGTCAAGAATTTCATCTTGCTTGGATCCACAATCAATGCTCATAGAAGCAGCAGTCAAAAGATCAACACCATATTGCATTGGGCAAATATGCCATACAAGACCTCTTTAAAGTGTTGAAAAGCAAAGAGGTTTCTTTGAGGACTATGTCTTGACCGAGTCCTGGTATTTCCTATTGCTTCATATCCATTCCAAAGTTAGACACTGCATAAGGAAGAATGAAGAAAAATCTATGCATTTGAATTATGGAGCTGGTCAAGGAGATGGAAAGTACCATGGACTGCCAAAAGGACAAACAAATCTGTCTTAGAAGCAGTACAGCCAGAATGCTCCTAAGCGGCAATAATGGCGAGACCCCACCTCATCTACTTTACACAGGTTTTCAGAAGAAACCAACCCTTAGAAGAGGACCACGTGCTGGGTAAACTAGGGTCAGTGAAAAAGAGGAAGACCCTCAGCAAGACGAATGGGCACATTGGCTGCAACAAGGGGCTCCGCTATAAGAGCAACCGTGAAGATGGCACAATACAAGCCAGTGATTGGTTCTGCCGTCCATGAGGTCACGATGAGTCCACCCGATGAACCAACCAGCAGCAGTGACAGAGAAAGATAGAGAACTCTTTCCACCTGTTGTGCATGAGGTGCCCATGAGTCAACTTGAAGCAGCATCTATTTCTTTCTTTCCCTGGGTTCATAGAAATGCCTCCATGTTTACACAATGGGACTCCACTCCTGAGTCTAAATAATTGGTCCAGAGATGGGCAGGCGACTGTTTTTCTGGCTGGGAAGACAGCAATGAACAGAACTGACAAAGCCCACGTGGGTGGACAATTCGTTTCATTGTGTTTTGGGACCGCTTTCTTGCTTATTCCTGTCTGGCCAGCTAGCACTCAGATACCGCAAAACTATTTGTTACTCTTTTAGTACAAGTTGAAACATCCAGGGAAAACAGTCACCTGCCTGTCTCTGAACAGGACAAGGGTGGTAGTCAGGGTACCCCGCAAATAATAAGTGCTCAATACGTGCTGGCTGTGGGGTTGAAGTAATGGGAAACAGGTTGATTTTTGAACTCTTCTTCATTCAGCCTTGTTGGGCTTCGTTACGCCTTGAATTTTTCTCACTTATAACCCCTAGAATGCTGACCCCAGTCCAGCAAATACTCAGGGCCTTCTGAGCATCTACTTTCCTCTGCCACTCACTGTCATCAAGTCCATGCCGACTCATAGTGACCCTATGGGGCAGATTAGAACCGCCCCTGTGAGTTTCTGAGATGGTAACTCTTTATAGGAGCAGAGGCCCCATATTCTTTCCATGCGGTGGCTGGTGGTTTCAAACTGCTGACCTTGTAGATCGCAGACCAATACATCACCACTATGTCACCAGGGACCCTCTTAATTTACTTTACACCTTTAGAACTTGAGGGAAAACAGTGCAGTCTTGCCATTCATAACCTTGATGCAAAGTGGCCGCAGCATCAGAACTCCAAAGCAAGACTAGCATAGCGGACTCCTTCTTAAGGGCAGGCTCGCGTTGCACCGCCTCCTGAGACGAGGTCCTTTTCATGTTTGACATCGCTCCCTTTTCTCTGAGAACGCCAAAGGCAGTTTCTTTCTGGAGCGTGGCAGCCAGAGCAACTCTCCTCTAGAGCACACGTGGAATGTTGCAGGAAAATGCAAGTTCTGCCTCTGTTTCCTAGGGCTGCTGTAACTTGAACACCACAATTTGGTAGCTGCAAAGAAGATAAATTTATTTTTGCGGCGTTCCGAAGGCTGTAAGTTCACACCAGCTTCAGGAGAAGACTCCCTCTGCGAGGTCTGGAGGAAAGTCTGTGTACAGTGAACCCTCGCCACTTCGCGCTTCGACTTCCGCGGCTTCACTCTATCGCGGTTTTGGCGTAACAGCGCATGCTCTGTCATTACTGCCACTGATTGGCTCATACTGTACACGCTTGATGCCATAAATAATACAATAAATAATAAATGATAATTGTAACGTCCAAAATGTTTTACTGTATTTTCCCTTTTTCGTTTAATAAATTGGGTAATACGAGTGTAATGGTGACTAAAGGGTGTTTTTTCATGTCCTCTATGCTCTAACTACGAAAATATTTGATTTACAAATAAGGAATCCTCCTTCGCGGAATTCCATTTATCACAGTAGGGTCTAGAACCGATTAACCTCGATAAACGAGGGTTCACTGTGTCCCTTTCTGGAGCTCCAGCATCACTGAGTCCCTTGGGGATTGTCCTGTGATGTCTATCTTGCTTATTTATGATTACTTCTGTGTCTAATCTGCTCTCCTGATAACTAATCCATTACTAGCTTTAGGACATACCTTAAATTGATGTCGATTCATTAATCCAACAAAGAAAAAGGTCATCCCAAATGGGTTTACATCGGCAGGTTATAAGAATTGGGACGCCAACACATACTATATTTGGGGGAACACAAGTCAATCCTGCTCCAATGTCCAAGTGGTCCTTCTGAGCTCTGAGAAGGGCTGTCACCTCCACCCGCCACCTCACCTCATTCCAGCCGAAGCACGTTAGTCCTTCCTAAGTCTCTGTACCAAGAGGGCATACTTGTGAATCTGGGGACATTGAACCAAAGTGCAGCATTATTCATGGCTGTGAGTGGATTCCAAACCCATCACACACTTCTCTAATCATAATTTCCAATATTCATTTTTATCACATGCTATGGCTAAAACAGTAGGTAAGACAAATCAACATTTTAATCCTAGTTCAACCAGATCCTAAACACAATTATTTAAAAAACAATTCAAGTTCAAAATTCTCCTAGACTCTCCCATATGCATATGCATATCGTCTTGAGCCTGGGTCAGGCTATACCCAGCAGGCCTGGCCTTCTATTAGCCATTTTGTTAAGCAACATGGCTTCTGCCCCAGGAAAGTCCAGAAGCTTCTTTGAGCTGCAATGTAACATTCACTACATTCATTTCAGCTCTTTCAGGTAAGAATAACCGAAGCAAACTTCTAAGAATGACACGTTTAACTTCCCATACTTCTCTAGAGACCAACTGAGTAAAGCACGTGGCCGTATCTGACGTCCTCAGGCTACCCAAAGGAGAAGGGAACTCCAGCTCCCCCCAGTCACCAAGGCAGAGGCCGGACATGCACGCACCTCCATCCTTATTATGAGCTTTACTCGCACCCTGCTCCCTCAGTACCAAATTGTATTAAGCTGAGTTTTCGAAAGAAACAAAACCAGTGACACTCATCTATGAATAAGCAAGGACTTCATATCAATAGGTAATTTAATATCAAAAAGCAGCCCAACCCAGTCCAACTCAAATCCATGGGTCTGATGATAGCCAGACCCCTCTTCCGATTTATGCAGCTGCCAGTGACTGAGCCACGGGAACTTCCAACCCCAGAACCATTGCATGCAACCCAGGCAAGCAGGAAGTGACGAGCCAAAAGAGACAGAAAAGTTCCCCTTCGCTCTCGTTTAAAAAGGCGATATCCCAGGAGGCCTCAAGATTAAAAAGTTGAACTCCAGCCCTACCTCCACACAGGTACCATCAAGTTGATCTAAAATTAAAAAGCCCTTTAACTTCCTCTCTCCCTTCCAGACATTTGCTTTGTGGAATCCTGGCTGCCCTTTTTCTCACCACCTCCTGTCATACATAACAGTGTTTACAGCTTTGAAATTACTAAAGGGCCTGAAGAACATCTACTGCTGCCCTTCTGCATTGTAGTTTGAGCCTCAAGGCCAGTGCTCGGGTATGAATCTAAGGCAGTGTATTGCGTGGACAAGCCTGCAGTAACTAGATGGGAGTATGCAAATAAGCAATAAAGGCGATTAGTCAGTTTTGTCATTCCACTAGGTATAAAAGTGAACTATCTCACAATGCCTAACCCCATGAATTGATCACTGAACATACCGGTGCTGTAGCACAGTGGTGAAGAAAGTAGATGATCCCCAGCTATCGGAAAGAATAGTGCCTGGGCTTTTAAAGTCTTGTCTTAACACACACAGCCATCCAAATGAGGCATCAGTTAAGTCCACACAGAAGTAGTACACCGGCATGTGTAATCTAAGAATTATAAATATTAAAATCCAAACCCAGAGGAGGGAATAGTATTAGAACTTAAATTCTGAATGCCTGGTTTGCAGAAGACTGTGGGTTGCATTGAAAGGCCAGAACCCAATTGCAGGTTCTCCCATGAGGATTAAGCCTCTAATAAATACCTTCTCACCATGGACCAGAAATGGGAATGGTCCTTTTACCAGACTGAGTACATTGCAGGGTGAATTACTGCAATTGTAGTTTGGTCCAATGTCACACCGTGTCGTTGAGCTCCCTGGTGACCCAATGCTCCAGTTTTTCATATTTTCTGCTTTGTTAGATTTTTCTTTGTTTCATTGTGTGATTGTCATCCGGTCGTTTGTTTGTATTCTGTCTTGGTGTTGTATGATTTTCTGTATATGAAACCCAGAAGAAAAAAAAAAAAGAAACCCAGATTAGGTAAACCTATAGAGACAATGACTGGACCAATAGATTCAAAGGGACATGACAGGGGAGGCTGGCAGGAAATGGGGAACTAACAACTAGTATAAGGAAGAAGAATTGTCTTGAAATTGATTGTACAATTCTTATGAGTGTGATCCAACAATTGAAATGCATAATATGTGAGTTGAATGTCAGTTAAATCATTAAAAATAAACCACCTAATTATTTTTAAGTGAGCCATCTCAGAAGCAGGAACAGGAGTCCCATGGCCATCAAAAAGGAGAGCCATCATTGGAGTGAGCGGTCTGCCTGAAGAGACAGAGGTACCACAGACTATAACACTGAGACTATGAGAACAGAGCCGAGATGCTAGGTGAAACCTTGGCACGAGGCAGACCTGTGGGCTTTCGGATTCATGGAATGAATAACATTTAGTGCATTGGGACAAGAGGCTGGCTTGCAGTGTAGGGTTCCCTTTGGGCATTTGCCAGCACTAAGGAGGCTCTGTGATACTTGCCCAAGCAGGGCAGAGGCCACGGCGTCATATGGCTGAGAGGCAGAGAGAGAGATCGTGGCATGCAGGGCTGAGAAGAATTGAACACAAGGACTGCATCTTTAATGTTTTCTGGTCTTGACTTAGGGCAACCTATTAACTTCCCTAGTAAAGCCCCATAATCATGAGATTTGTCTGTGTGTTCTGTGTGACCATCACAATGAATTACTGACTCCAGCAGAGAAGTAGAGTGCCATGAGGCAGACGGTTGTGCCAGAGCAGGGTAAAGAAAGAGGGAGGGTAGAGGCATGCCTTATCTCTACCTGTGGCAATCATCATTGGGCTAGTGCGTAGTTGTAGACTCCTTCTCCTTACTGAACCTGGGGGGGATCACAGTGGCACCCACACCACATCCTCAGGGCCCCAGTACTAGCAGTCAAGTTTCAGCTATTGGCACTGAGAGGGGCCTGCAAGCAGAGGTTAGGATTTATAAGGCAGAAGAATGGGGCAAATTTCAGGTGTGTGTGTGTGTGTGGTGTGTGTGTGTGACATCCATGAGGCCTCATGGTTACCAAATGAGGACCAGTTGCCCAAGAGAATTAATTCATTGCTTCATCTAGCCAGTCAGTACATAGACAGGCTCTGTTCCTTGTAAGGAGGATACAGAGGTGGCCAAATTGGACACAACTCTTGCTCCCAATAGAGAAAGGAGATAGACAAAAACAATCAGACAAATATATAAAGAGATCAAAACCCAAACAAAAATACACGCTAGAATATGTTGGAGGGAGGAGCAAGGCAACCAGGGAAAGCATCTCTCAGGAAAGGGCATTTGAACCAAGATCTGCATTTCATAAAGGAGCCAGCCACGCCAAAGGGAGTAGAACAAAGAAATACCTCACTGCTAAAGAGTTGATTCAGATCGATAGCAACTCCTTGGAACAGAGTAGAACTACCTGTATCGGTTTCCAAGGCTATAAATCTGAACTAGAGCAGACATTTTCATCTTGCTCCAGAGGAGTGACAAGCGGGTTTGACCTACTAATCTTGCCGTTAGCAGCCTAGCACATAGCTCACTAAATCACCAGGGCTCTTAGAAGGGGTAAATATTCTAGGTGGAAGGAAGAGCTAGTGTAAGTCCTGACAAGGGAAGGGAGCAGCAGAGAAAAGGTGGATGTGCCCAGACACAGACGAGAGGGGAGGTGGAGGTGGAAGTAAGAGAAGCAGGTAGGGCAGGTCTGGATAGGGAGGAGAGTGAACATTTATTGCTTTTATCCTATGCCTTTGAGCCTGGAAAGAACTAAACAATTATGAAAGTCATGTAAGCACTTATTTCCACTTATAAAAGTGGCCAACCAACAGGATAAGCACCAGTTTGGGGGTAGTTTATGAACAAAGAATAATTTATATATATATATATATATATATATATATATATATATATATATATTTCTAATGGCTGCTAAATAAATACCCACTGCCATTGGTATACCAACCCATATAGGGTTTCCAATGCCATAAATACTGAGAGCAAGATAGCCTCATGTCTGTCCTGCAGAGAAGCTTGTGAATTTGAACCACCAACCATGGAGTTAGCAGACCTACACAAATCTGGATTTTGCCATTGGCCTGCTAAGCTTAAGATATTTACTCATGAGAGAAACAGTTTGCTGACCCTGGCCTAGAAGGATGCCAGATGAGCAATTTCCATTTGGCAGCTCCTCTGACTGTGCTGGCTGGAAGCTAAGTGACCAGTATTTCAAATACCAGTGGGGCCATCCACGGTGGACTGGTTTCAGTGAACCGTCTAGACTGATACAGACTGGGATAAAAAGGCTGGTAATCTATGTCCAAGCGTCTATCAGTGAAAACTTTCAGTATAACAATTCCTCTCTGGCATTGGGCAAATGTCCTTATAATCACTAGCGGGGAAAGATAGGAATATTTTAGGAGGAAAACAAGAAAATAGCAAACCACTGTTGTATTTAAGAGGAGGGCAGACAAGGGCACCCTCACCACCTTTTCAACATGTGCCAGGGGTGCCGAGAAGAATGGAAGCCTCGTCTCACTTGATCCCACATCTCGCAGCAACTTTTTGCACCCCCAACAATCGGCTTCTGGAAATCTAATTCCCTAGTAATAGCTGTGCTTATTAAAAGCATGACTGGGGAAGCTGTTTACCCAAAGATCTATTTTTATCATAACTGTTTATAATGGTTAAACCTCAATAACTTAAACACGCCATACAAAATAATGTATCTTCAATAAACTGAAATATTAACCAATCATATGTAATGGTTCATTTCTAACAAATGCTGGGCTCAAAATCCTCAGGGCATCGTAGAAATTGAAAACTGTATTGACAGACTGGCCAGTCTTCCAATTACCCTGCGTGAGGATGAAAAAGCAGAGGAAAAGTTCTCATTATGGCTCCCTGACATTAATTTGAGCATTTTTATATGTGTGTCCTATTAAGCACTTTAAGTGCTTTTTGATAATTGTGCTTTGTAGTTTTTACAGCACTTCAGCCTATTCCCAGTTCAATTTCCTCTTTTATCCGTTGTTTGAAATATTGATTTCTGACAGATAAAAGCAAACCTTATAATCTCAGCAGCGAGCCATAAGTGAGTGGGACGAGACTTCAGAATGCATCAGGGAATGGTCATATTTGAAACCGTCTTTGTTTTATTACATTTCGTCAACAAAATTTACTTACTGCTTGCTGATATTTATGTAAAAAGCCCACCGCCGAGAGGGCTGCGATATTGCCAATTTCAGCTCCACTTTTTGCATTTAGTAAGATAAAAGAAGCCTCTCCCTCAGAGGCCCATGATTGCAGTGGCTTAAACTGCTGTCAGCCAGCTGCAAGTAACTGTGATTTATCTTCTTCAGATTGTGCTGGAGAGAGGCTGCAAACTTTTCCTTCAGTTTTGCATTAAAAAACTGACAGCCGACAGAATGCTCAGGGATTCCCCTCTCAGGCACAGCCTTGGGCCCCATGGAGACTCCTGCTTTGGGAGAATGACAGGAGACTGGGTTAAGCTGGCAGCAACCCCAGAGATCCTATTATCTGCATTTCCCAAAGCATCTCGAAGACTCCTGATGGGCTTTAATATTATCGCAGGTGCTACACAGATGCACATTCCCCTCCTCCATTTTAATGATTCTGTCGCCAATTCATTCAGTGGTCTGAGCACTGGGGACAGAGCGCAGAACTGAACAGGGCGATCATGGCTTTGCTCTTATGACACTCAGAACCTAGAACAGTGGTTCTCTAGAAGGTACAAGAGAGGCAAACCTTTGGCAATGTTAAAAGAAATTCTGTATTTACATCTCTATGAGTACCCTTTGCCTCCTAGTTCTTTCATCTGTTTCTTTGTACTTTCCTCTTGTCCCACTGTCATGTTCTGCCTTCATTTGGGTGTTAGGCATTCCCCTTGGTTCCATTGCCCTTAATCCAGCCCTGCAAGGCCTCCTGCACCCTCCTTGACATTGATTTTGGATCACTTGTTGTTCCCTTGTGGGGGGGGAGGTCAGATGTGCAGGCATTCCCCCCCTGAGGGCGATCAGTTGCCAGCCTGCCCTGGGCCTGCTCCCTGCTGCTGGAGACAATGGACTACTTCTCTCTGAAGCTTGGGACCATTAGCTTGGTTCCTGTAGGAGGGGTTTACACCCTACTGATAGTGGTTCCTATAGAGACCCAGAGACCACCCTCTCATTACTGTGTTACCCTATAGTGTAACCCCTCCCTGTGACATATGTCTCCACCTGTAATTAGTGGGCTGGCATGCCCCCAAAAGGTATATAGGCGTGGGTCAGCAATATAGAGCTCTCGGACTTGGACCTCTCTGACTCTCTCTCCCGTCTCCTCTCCAGTCCTTTCACCCTTGTTCCCTTTCCCTCCTTCCCTTCTCCCTCCCTCCACATGGACCACTAAGCTGGGCTGAGGTGAGCAATGCTACCATGTAACGTGTCTGACTGTATTATTGTAATATCTCTTATGCTCTCGGTGACTCTAATATAATATTTATATATCTCAATTTTACAATTGTACTTACTGAATCTGAGTAGTAGCAATAGGAGTGTTAGCAGTGTGGGCTGGCCCCCCACCTCCCTCCGCGCCATTTTTAATTTAATCCTACACCCTTGTCCCTGTGCTTGTTAACACCCTCATCCTTCCTCCCCCTCTTCCCCTACCCCATATTCCCCTGATCTGTCATCCCATTGTTCTCTCTTCTGGCTTGTTTATTCCACCTATCCCTTCCAGGTAGACATGCTATGTACCATCACCAGATTGAGTGCAATGAAGCAACAACAGAAAGTAAAACAATGGCTACAACAACAACAATACACATATATGCATACATATATAACCGTATGAATAGTTCAAGGTCTGTTTTCTTTCATGTGTGCTTTCCGGTCAAGTTTTATGAGGTGCCATGCCCCGGCCCCTGAGGACCTCACCGCTCTGCTGCCCCCACTGCTCTGGTGCATGCCCTAAGGGGAAATAGATCTATGTACATATATTTATAGGTCAAGTATTAAGAAAACAGCTGGACAGTGGGTCCCCTGCACAAGTACTCCCCCAACACAAGAACACTTTGTTCTAACAATTCGGCAGTCTGAGATGTTCACCTGCCTGGAATGATCGCTGAAGACAATGGGTGCACAAGAAAATGTGGTGAAGAAAGCGATGTTGCTTGGCTACCAAAAGATATAACACCTGAAGTCATTGAAGACAATGGGTGCACAAGCAAATGTGGTGAAGAAAGCTGATGGTGCCCAGCTACCAAAAAATATAGCACCTGAAGCCTTAAAGAGCTGAAGATAAACAAACACTATCTAGCTGAGAGACAACAAAACCCACACGGAAGAAGCACACCAGTCTGCCCCTACCCAATCGCTGAGGACAAAAGGGGTGCATTAGCAAAAGTGGTGAAGAAAGTAGATGATGCCCAACTATCAAATGATACAGGATCTGGGGTCTTAAAGGCTTGAAGACAAACAGGCAGCCATCTAGCTAAGAAACAACAAAACCCACAAGGAAGAAGCACACCAGCCTACCCCAACACGAATGCTGAAGACAAAGCAGGTACATAAGCAAATGTGGTGAAGAAAGCTGATGGTGCAAAGCTGTCAAATTACACAGAATCTGGGGTCCCACATGCTGGAAGATAAACAAGGGGCCATCTAACTGAGAAACAACAAAGCCCACATGGAAGAAGCACACCAGCCTATAAGATGACAAGGCGGTGAAGGAGTCAGGTATCAGGTATCAAAGACCAAAAAAAAAAAAAAAAATCACAACATTGTGAATGAGGAGGAGTACAGAGTGGGGACCCAGGGCCCATCTGGGGGAAACTGGACATCCCCTTGCAGAAGGACTGCGGGGAGGAGAGGAACAAATCAGAGTGCAGTGTAGTAACGATGAAATGTGCAATTTTCCTCTAGTTCTTAAATGCTTCCTCCTCCCCACTACCATGATCCCAATTCTGCCTTACATATCTGGCTGGACTGGAAGATGTGCACTGGCACAGATAGGAACTGGAAATACAGTGAACCCAGGACAGATGAACCCCCCAGGACCAGTGGAGAGGGTGGTGATGGCAGGAGGGTGGAGGGAGGGTGAGTGAGAAAAGGGGAACAGATGACAAGGTTTGCATATGGACTCCTCCCTGGGGGACAGACAGCAGAGAAGTGGGTGAGGGAGATGTCGGATGGGATAAGCTATGATAAAATAATAATAATTTTTAAATTATCAGGGGCTCGGGGTGGGGGCGGACGGGGAGGGAGGGGAAAAAATGAGCTGACACCTAGGGCTCAAGTGGAAAGCAGGTGTTGTGAGAATGGTGACGTCAACATATGTACTAATGTGCTCGACACAAATGACGTATGTACAGATTGTGATGAGTTGTATGAGCCCCTAATAAAACTATTATTTAATAATTTTAAAAAAGGAAAGAAATTCTGGAGTTCCTGTGGCCTTTGTTGTTAGGTACTGCGGAGTTGTTTCCAACTCGCCATGACCCTAGAACAACAATGAAAAATAAAGAAGCACCTGCCCCATCCTCACAATGACTCATGTTGGAGCTCATTGTTGTAGCCACGGTGTCACTCCATCTTTTTGCTGGCCTTCCTCGTCTTTGCTGCCCCTCCACTTTACCTACATGATAGCCTTTTCCAGGGACTGGTCTCTCCTGACAGCATGTCCAAAGTCCATGAGACAAAGTATCACCATCCTTGCTTCCAAGGAGCACTCTGGTTTTACTTCTTCCAAGAGAGATTGTTTTATTGTTTTCTTCTGGAAGTCTTCACCACTTTCAATATTCTTCACCAACAACATCATTCAACTGCATCAATGCTTTGTGGTCTTCCTTATTCATTGTCCAACTTTCACACGCACGTGAGGTGACTGAAAATACTATGGCTTGGAACAGACACACATTAGTCTTCAAAGTGCCCATCCTCACTCTTAAACACCTTAAAGAGGTCTTGTGCAGCAGATCTGCCCCATACAATGTGTTCTTGAATCTCTTGGCCGCTGCTTCCAGGAACATTGACTGTGGATCCAAGCAAGATGAAATCCTTGACGACTTCAGTCTTTTCTCTAGTTTTCATGAACCACAGCCAATGCTCCTAGAAGCAGCAGTCAAGAAGTTTTAAAAAGTTGTTGCAGTTTTTAATATTTTTTTGCTTTTTAAAAATTGAGATTTAGTTAAGTTTTCTCTAGTCATTGTTATTGGGTTTTGTTTATTTGTATGATTCCTTCTTGTGTGTGTGTGTGTGTGTGTTTCATTTTATGTGTAAGAAATCAAGGGTGGGTAGATTTATAGAGACAGACAGTAACTGGATTGAAAATTGCCTAGGGGCATGGCAGGGGAGAATGGGAAATTAACAACAATGAGTACAAGAAGAAAGTGTTCTGAAATTTATTGTGGTGGATAAATTTATGATCAATTGATTAAAGTGTGGATAAATTTATGATCAATTGATTAAAGTGTATGATATGTGAAGTATATGTCAATAAAACGCTTTTACATTAAAAAAGTCAAAATAATATATTGTATTGGGAAAATCTGCTGAATGAGACCTCTTCAAAGTGTTGAAGAGCAAGGGTCTCACTTTGAAAACTATTACGTGTCTGACCTAAGTCATATTATTTGCAGTCACCTTATGTGTGTGTGAAAATTGGGCAAAGAATAAGGGGCACCACACAAGCATTGATACATTTGAATAATGCTGTTGGTGAAGAATATTCAAAGTGCTGCAGACTACCAGAAGAACAGACAAATCTGTCCTGGAAGAAGTACAACCAAAATGTTCCTTAGAAGTGAAGCTGGGGATACTTTGTCTCGTGTACTTTGGACATCACATCAGAGGAGACAAGTCCCTGGAAAGGAACATTATGCTAGGGAAAGTGGAGGGTCAACAAAAAAGAGAAAGACCATCAAGAAGATGGAGTGACACAGTAGCTGCAACAATGGGCTGAAACATGACAATTGCAAAGATGATGTAGGACCATACAATGTTTTGTTCTTTTGTATAGGGTTACTATGAGTCAGAACCAACTTGGCGTCACCTAACTACAACAACCTGTGACAGAGACTAGAGGAGGGTTGCTATTAGATGGGGCAGTCCGAAGGGCTTCCCTAAGGAGACGTTTCAACTGAGGCCCAAGTGGTGACCAAGACCTAGCCACGAGAAGATCTGGGAAAGAGTGTCACGGGTGGAGGGAACTGCTCATGCAAAACTCTCGGGAGTCAGAAGGTGGGTGAGTAACTGTGGCATAGGGGCTCTGGCTGAGGTGGAAGCAGCAGACAGATAACAGATCGAGATGGAATGCTGTATAAGAGAAAGACAGGATAAGAATCATGCTAAAATGTTGGCTAGCTATAGATTCATTTCCATATATATTAGAAATGTTACTTAGGATGAAGTAAAAGTAGGCAAGAAGGAGAGAGCATTAAGAAATATGCATTATGCTCATCTTCCCCAATACGATCGCTGAAGACAAATGGATGCATAAGCAAATGTGGTGAAGAAAGCTGATGGTGGCTGGCTATCAAAAG
>NW_022106189.1:12909169-12997768 GCF_000313985.2 Echinops telfairi | reverse complement strand
AACAAGCGGCCATCTAGCTCAGAAGCAACAAAGCCCACATGGAAGAAGCATACCAGCCTGTGATATCACCAGCCTGCATGATCACGAGGTGCCAAAGGGCTCAGTTATCAGGCATCAAAAAACAAGAAATAATATCATTGTGTGCTCACATCCCCAATATGATTGCTGAAGACAAATGGGTGCATAAGCAAATGTGGTGAAGCAAACTGATGGTGCCCAGCTATCAAAAGATATAGCATCTGAGGTCTTAAAGGCTTAAAAGTAAACAAGTGGCCATCTAGCTCAGAAGTAAGAAACCCACATGGAAGAAGCACACCAGCCTGTGTGATCACAAGGTGCCAAAGAGATGAGGAATCAGGCATCAAAGAACAAAAAAATCATAAGATTGTCAATGAGGGGGAGTGTGGATTGGGTACCCAAATCCCATCTGTAGGCAACTGGACATCCCATTATAGAAGGGTCACAGGGAGGAGATGAGCCAGTCAGGGTGCAGTGTAGCAATGATGAATCATACAACTTTCCTCTAGTTCCTAAATGCTTCCTCCCCGCCACTATCATGATCCGGATTCTACCTTACAAATCTGGCTAGACCAGAGGATGTACACTGGTACAGAGAGGAACTGGAAACACAGGGAGTCCAGGGAAGATGATCCCTTCAGGACCAGTGCTGAGAGTGGCGATATCAGAAGGGTCAAGAGAGGGTGGGTTGGAAAGGAGAAACCGATTACAAGGATCTACATGTGACCTCCTCCCTGCGGGATGGACAACAGAAAAGTGGGTGAAGGGAGACGTCGGATAGTGTAAGATATGACAAAATAATAATTTATAAATTATCAAGGGTTCATGAGGGAGGGGGGAGCAGGGATGGAAGGGGGAAAATGAGGAGCTGATGCCAAGGGCTTAAGTGGAGAGCAAATGTTTTGAGAATGATGAGTGCAACGAATGTACAAATGTGCTTTATACAATTGATGTATGTATGGCTTGTGATAAGAGTTGCATGAGCCTCCAATATGATTTTATAAAAGAGAAAGAAATACGCATTAGGGGAAATGTGTGTGTGGTACAACACCTGGAAGAATCAAGCTAGGGAAGAGGAAGCAGAGAGCACGGTTCTTTCCCAGAGTCTTGCAGCAAGTCAGGAGTAGAGCATGCACTGGAATTCAATTCCGGGGCTTTTCCAGTTTCCCACAGGAGACCCTGGGTGGTACAAACAGTTAACAAGCCAGGCTGTTAACCCAAAGGTAAGCTCTGGGAGTTCACCCAGACAGATACTTTCAAAGAAAAGCTGAAAACCAGCCATTGAAAATCTTGACGCATATGGGGTCACCACGAGTTAGAATGAACTCAAAGGCAACTTGTTAAGAACATGGCTCATAGTATTTTTATCTCTGGAAAGTTAGGAGACATGTATAAGCAAGGAGAGACTGTTTGGGGCACTAGCCAACCTGCACACAAACAGCCCTGTGGATGTCATCTTTTTATGGCCCTGGGTCACCAGCCTGGCCCCTGAAATCCTCAATATGTCCATGCATTTAACAAATATTCATGGAGTACCTATTACATGCTAGGCATTGCACTACACACTAGAGATTTAATAGGGAATAGAACAGACCAAAAAAATGACTGCCTTTATCATCTTCTCCTACTTGTTAGCAATTTTTCCTGTTCTGGAATGCTACCCAGAAGCCTGTTAACTGTGGGTTAAAAGGTAATAGTAACAATGGCCATGAACAGCTAAATATTGCTGCACTAATGAACACACAGAATCACAGTAGATTGTGCAACAGAGATTAATTTCTCCATCATTCTACATGTCCACTGAAGAACAGCAGGGGGCTCTGGGAGACAAGTTGATGGGGCAGCCAGCTTCTGGAACATTGCTAGGCACAGGGAAATCAAGCATGGTGGTGTTTGTGCTAGCTCTTAACTGTTTTACATATATGGCTCATTTCCTATCTTATTGATTGTAGGAAGTCACATGATCACATCTGATCTTTGAGGTTGGGGAGTAATTCTGCCAAGGTGCCAGAAAGAGAAACCAGGTATTGAGACCAGCCCTAAAGACTAACCCGGGACAGAAGGCATGAAGAGAGAAGGGATGGAAGAAGCAGAGGAAAATGTGCTGACAATGAATCCTAGACCCTCTGACCAGCTGGGCTTCTGGGCCTGCCTCTCAAACTGGAGCCCAAAGGCAGTAAGACTACAGTTGGGTTTGATGCAAGCCATGCATCATTTAATTTTTTTTAAGTTTAATTTACAAATTTTTACCACACAACTTCAAAGGTGCATTATTTAAATATTTGGGTGTAATCCAAATGTGTGGCAACAGTAAAAATACATTTAGACCATGCAATTGGGGGTTCCATTAACATGATTCCAATGAATATTTCAAAATTTAGAAAAATATTACCGATATTAAAGGAAAAGAATAATATGCTATCATCTCCGTGATGTTAAAATGGAGTGTGCTTTGGAGTCCTGACTGGTACAAACAGCAAATGGACTTGGCTGCTAAGTGAATGATTGCACCTCAGGAAAAAAACAAACAAAGAAATCTCCGGCTTCAGAAAAATCAGCCATGAGAAACCCTATGGAAAACAGTTCTACTCTGACACATACGGGGTTTCCATGAGTTGAAATGAACTCGAGGGCAATGTGTGGTTGCATAAATTAAAATTGAGGTAAATGAAAAAAATTAGTTGCCAGTGTTTGGAAAGACTAGCGTCCTCGTGTACTACTGGTATGTCTATAAATCAGCACCCTCGCTATGCAAAGTGGTAAGATGCTTCCTCCAGCAATTAGGAACCGAAGTACCATGTGACCCAGCAGCAGTACTACTTGGTATATGCTCCATAGAAATAAAAAACATAGCACAAGCAGACATATGTACACCCATGTTTTTGGTGGAGCTATTCACAAAGCAAGACAATGGAAACAACCTAAATGCCCATCGGTGGAAGAATCAATAAATAAACCTTGGTACATACACACAGTGGAATATTATATGCACATTGTTACAGAATAAGGATGAAACTGTGAAACGCATCATGATGGATGGACTTAGAAAGCATTATGGTGAATGAAGTTAGTAAAAAAAAAAAAAGAGGGAAAAGAACAACCAATTATTGTAGGAGACTACTGGAGAGAAAATGAAAGAAAAGATTTTCATACCAAGAGAAACAGACTTTGATGATTACCAAGGGTGGGAGGATGAGATAGTTAAAGTTAATTGTGCTAACCTGGCTGATAAACACATGTGGGGTTAATTGAAGGGCGGAGCGATAAATGGCTTGGTGAGCCTCACCTTTCTAGTTCTCAGGTCTCTTCCTTTGTGATCGCCAGACCAGGGTGCAGCTGCCTTAGCCAGGTCCCTGCTTCAGCTGGAAAGGATCACTTCCTGCAAGACATTCCCAAGGAGAAGCCACATGGACCTACCCCAATGCAGCCCTGGGTGCTGGAGCAGCTGTGTGGAGACCCCTGCCAGTGCTGAGATGCTTACATATTCACTGACTCATCTTTCCTCCTGTAGTCAGCATCATTGCGTGTGTTTTGTGAGATGGAAGAGGACTTTGTGGATTGGTGTCGGACATATGGATTAATGTTGGACTTGTGGGTTTGGGCAGCACTGGGTTGGGATGTTTTCTTGATGTGCACTTAACCTTTACTGTATATAAAACTCTCTTATACATGAGTTTCTGTGGATTTGTTTCTCCAAAGTTCCCAGACTAATACAGAGGGGAAAGGCAGGAAGGGGGAGCAATAGGCTAGAGCAGGGGTTAGCAAACTGCAGCTGGAGAGCCATGCATGGCTTTTTCAGTAGGTACATGGGGATCTGAAGTAAAATAGGAAAATTAAATGATCATAGCTTAACTTATATTACTTAAAATTCTCCTAAGTTGTAAATATATACTTATGGCTCTTGAATAATTTTTAAATTGTTGTGTAGGACAGGATTGGCCCTTCTATCTCAAAAATTTGATGACCCCTGGACTAGAAGGTAGATGAGTGTTTACTTTGGTGAAGAGAAGATAATGTATTACAAGAGGGAGATGGGGGTTGGGAGAAAGTGGGGAGAAAAGGTAAACAAAGCAAACTATTGAGAGGTTTCATTAGTTATTTAAAATGCAAAAATAATGATTACATATGTAAACTCCCACTTAAGTCACAATAAAAATAAACCAGAGTATTTTTTTAGTTACTGATCTTTTTAATGGAGATTTTACACAAGAATTGCACATGATTTCTGACTTTGCTTTTTAAAAACCAGAAAACCTAGACATAATGGATGGGGATTCCCATGTGGCCACAGCCAGCTATTCCTGCATAGTAGCTGGCCCTGCAGACACAGGGCATCTACCCCAGGCCCTGCTCTTTTCCCAGGTCTGAGACTTCGAGTTGCACCTCGTGTTCTAATTCATTGTGTAAATGGGGAAATGGAGGCCTGCGGAGAAGATGTACCTATATACTCAGGTAGTAGCCAACCCTAATATAGGCCAAGGCACTCAATTTTACCACAAACACTGGGAAAACCTTCTGACCCGAGTATAAGCCTAGGGTGGGAACGGCAGCTACTGGTAAATTTCAAAATAAAAATAGGTATCAATAAAATTACATTAATTGAGGCATCAGTAGGTTAAAAGTTTTTGAATATTTATTTCAAAGAAAAACAGTAAACCAGCTCTGTAAGTGGAAAAGCAAAAACAATATGATATCAACAATCACTTTAAAAGTACAAAAACCTTAGCTCAATCAGCAACCAAGCTATAACACAGGAGTTAGAATCTTCAGAACTGGATTCCTCCTCATCATCTGTCTGTCCACACAGAGCGAGAGCTTTAGCTGGTGTGAGGCTGTCAGCATAGACATTGTCCTCATCACCGGTTCACAGTCATCACCATCACTGCTGTCGTTCTCACACACAGCGCTGTCTTCACTGCCATCCCCAGCATTACTGAGGCCACAGTTCTTTCTTTTTTTTTTTTTAATTTTTAATAAGTTTATTTATTTATTTATTTGATCATTTTACTAGGGGCTCATATAACTCTTATCACAATCCATACATACATCAATCGTGTAAAACAAATTTGTACATTCATTGCCCTCGTCATTCTCAAAACATTTGCTCTCCACTTAAGCCCCTAATGCCACATTCCTTGAAGGCACATTGCACCATGTCCTCTGGAATGTCTTCCCAGGCACCACGAACCCACTCTGCTATCAATTCCATGTCGGGCTTCATCAGATTTCCAACTTTTGTCAGTCAGATTTGACCAGATGACATGCATTCATGTTACATCTTTCCCACATGGACTTTAAAAGGCTTATTTAAACACACATCTAGGGGGCTGCAGTACAGATGTAAGCCCACCTGGAAGAATGGCCAAAGTAACTCGAGAAGACTTTGCCAATTTTTTTATGTCATCAGATGTGAACGTATCCCAAACTAGCAATGGTGGTTTTTCTTTAAGGATGCTCCTGGTTGTCCGTTCCAAATTTCTTCCAGCCATTTTTTTGTTCCATCGTCATCCATCCAGCCCTTAATGTGTGTGTGCACTGTAATTCGTGGTGGAAATTTGACTTTTTTAGGCAAGGTATTTCTTTTAAAAATAATAACAGGCCACAGCTTAGTTCCATTAGCCAAACACGACAGAACGACTATGAAATGGTTTTCACACTTCCTGTGGTTCTGAGTCAAATAGCTTTGTCTCCCAAACTTGCCACAGTTCTGTTGCTTGGAAGATCAAAGGTCATAGGTGTTTCATCCGTATCCCCACTATCTCCCAGGTCACTTTTATGGAACCTTCTTTGTTTTATGATGAACAAATGGAATTACATCACTTTTGCAGCAAGGTCTTTTGGCAACTTCTGTGAAATCTTTGTTTTTTGCCGCCAACATAGGGCAAACCTATTCATGAAGCAGGTACAGCATCCTGCTGACGCAACAAAATTTTCAATGCCTGGTGCTTTTAACTTGTCTTCTTTAGCCATTGGAAGGGCACGTAAGTGAATTCCCATGCGGGTTATGCAGTAACCATTTTGAACGACACTCCATAACCCAGTTATGCAATTCAGTTTCTAGAGCCCCATATGAGGTCATTCAAGCACTTCGAGCTTTTTTGGCCTTTGGAATCTTTTCCAAGTCAGCTTTCATTTTCCGCCACTCCCCCACTTGTTTTTCATCAACACAAAATTCCCTGCTTGCAATACTGGCATTGTTTTCTTCTGCTCTTGACACAACCTTAAATTTGAAACCAGCTTTGTATGACTTGAGTTTTTGTTTTGGTCTAGGAATAGAAGTATTGGGATCCATTTGTAACAAGATAAAAAAAAACTTTGAAAAAGAATGCCATATATACTGTAAGCCCTATTCCAAAATTGAGCCCTAGTTATAGTTCTTAAAAGAGGTTAATTAACAGTAAAAACAGTGGTGTCCAGGAAAATACTTGTATATATATATAGGCAATAGAATGCAGCAAAACAGATAGACTTCTGTGGTTGGAGGGGGAGCCAGCCCCCCACCACTAATCATGGGTTCAATAGGCACAATTGTACAGTTGAGATATATAAATGTTATATTAAAGTTATAGAGAGCATGAGCGATAGAAGAGATTGAAATAATGGAGTCAGACACATTTCATGGTAGCATGCTCACCTCAGCCCCGCTTAGTGGTCCACATGGAGAGAGGGGGAGGGGAAGGAGGACAAGGGGAAAGGGAACAGGGGAATAAGGATGGGAGAGGAGAGGGAGCCAATGAGAGGCCAAGGAAGGGGAGCGTAAGAGCAAGCTCTTTATTACTAACCCAGGCCTATATATCTTTGAGGGGAGTACAAGCCCACTAATTACAGGTAAAGACATAAATCACAGGAAGGGGTTGCACTATGGGTTATACAGCAATAAGAGGGGGACAATCTAGGGGTATGCACGCAATAGGAAGAGGAGGGATTGGGGGTACACATGTGACAAGATGGGCGGATCCTAGATTCAGGATGGCAGCCTGACTTTGGATGTCACTGAGCAGGTTTGACCTGTTCCCTGGCACCATTTTCAGTAGAGTGTGAACTCCACCTACAGGAACCAAATCGATGACTGCAAGCCTTTAGGGAGAAGTAGCCCACTGTCCTTAATAGCAGGGAGGTGGCCTACTGTAGTCTAGTGACTGACTGCCTTCAGGGAGGATGTCTCTAAGCATCTGACCTCCCACCTTATGCTGGCAAAAAGCCCCTAATGTTTGGCGTGTCTTTGGGGAAGACAAAGCTGGGGAAAAGTCTCTTTATAATCCCACAGACTTCACTACGGAAAACAGATTTCCCGCCCCCCCCCCCCCCCCAAAAAAAAAAAAAAAGAATCACGGTCAAAAGACACCACAAGAACCAAAACATGCTGGATCCCCAAGGGAGCAGACAGTCATTCAGGCTTTGGAGAGTTTGATGTGATAGTATTCCAGAATGTGATGACATGACTGTTTCCATAGAGCAGCCTGTTTAGGGGTCATACTGTACACACTCTGTTACTGCATGCGCTGCATTACTACATACACTGCGTTACCACACATACACCATGCAGTTTGTATAGTTTGAGACATAACGCAGGCTGATGATATTCCAGGATGTGACGACATGATCGTTTGCATAGGGCAGCCTGCGTTAGGGCGCACAATATACATGCTGCATTGTGTATCCACTGTGTTGTTATTCCATGCGCTGCATTACTGTATATGCAGAGTTACTGCATATGTAGAGGAAGTGCTAACGCAACACATACAGTAACACAGTGTGTACACAACGCAGCGTGTATATTATGAGTCCTAACACAGGTTGCTCTATGCAAGCATAGTCAACACTGGGTCCAGATAGGGGTAAATAAAAAAATAAAAAATGAAACATAGCAAAAAATAACAATAATAAAAAATAAAACATAACGGACTAAGTGCTGTCAATAAACGTACTATATATCCAAGACGAGATATATACCGGTACTTGTACTCAACAATGCTTGGGCGCAGGTAGGGGGTGTGACCAAGCACGGGTAAGACTGTAAAGGCTACGTCATTGGTCACAGCCCTGGAGAAGAGCGGCAGAAGAAGAGCAGCCACATCCAACATTCATCTGACAAGGATGCAGTGCGCCCCAGGTACCAGCACACAGAAGCGGGCAGGTTCTTGCCCAGTACTGCACGGACAACACAGAGGCTGCCGCCATGCAGGAGAAAAGAACAACAGTGATAATCAGCAGTCATTGGACCACCCACAGAGCCTACAGGCATCCGCAGATGAGCGGGAGAGACTAGAGAATATCCGCACTGTGCCAGAGAACAGGTAAGTGGGACCCTCACTTGAGTATAAGCCGAGGGGGGCTTTTACAACATTAAAAATGTGCTGAAAAACTCGACTTATATACGAGTATATACAGTACATTCATTTGCAGATCAAGTCACAGCAAACTCAAGACCAGTAGCCAATCTGGTCTCTGGCTTCACAGGATGCTGGGAGGAAAAGGTGCGCTAAACAACTAAGAATTATGGGAGGGGAATCAGTTGGGGAATCAAGGCAGAGTAAGGCATGCAGACGGTCCCAGCAGCGTTGTCATCTTTTGATCTTTGTCACTCTCCTCCCTCACCAGGGACAGAACAGAATTTCCAATGCTGGTCCTGTTTCTGGCATCAAGGAGCTTGACTACTTGTGCAATCCAGAGGAAAACACGTGAAACACATGAAGCAATGACAGTGTTCTCTCTTCAGACGTGTCTGGAAACTGGAACCAGACGTGCCTTAGACTTTCATAGGGGGTTGTGAGTGATTTCTCTACTAGCTTGATTATCTACAACTCATTACGGGGGATTCACATGGACACTCGATTCCTCTGATAACCCACCCAAAGGAAACCAACGTCACGAGAGATCCAAAGCAAGGAGAGAGAAAGGGACTAGGTAGGCTTGACTTTTGTATAAAAGTCTTGCTCTTTCTTCATTTTCATACCAGCTTAGGTGTGTGTGTGTGTGTGTGTGTGTGTGTGTGTGTGTGTGTGTGTGTGTAAAGAGGGGGGCTCTCCAACATTCATTGACAGAGATGGAAACTGAGGCCGAGAGTGCAAAAATTCCTTTAGTACAGCTGATTGTTTCATGTGGGGTGACAGCTTGCTCCTCTTGAAATACCTAAAGTGCTGTGAATTCTTATAACTAAATAGTGTTGGTGCTGCCAAGGCCCTAACTCAAAGACAGATTCAGCTCCCACAGATACTGTGGGATGAGAGATCCCCAGTTTGAAGAGAATGAAGAAATCAGGCCATCTGCCTTAACACAGCACTGCCTTAGAAAAAGAATTGTCAAGATTTAAAGCAAGGAGGGATCCCAGAGCTCCCAGGAGCTTCCGATGTCTGCCACCAGCATCTTTCTAAGCAGGTGCCTTGAGGGTTTGCAAGCTGTGACTTCAAGGCTGCTAAGGTTCATGAAATTTCATCCCGTTACCTGAGGATCACAACACCTCTGCTTCTGCTGTTTTGAAGGGGCATTAGGTTTAACTGTGTCTAAAGGAAAATTTATCCTATGGATATGTTAAGAAACTGATGAACGCCCCCCTTCTTTCTTGCTGCAATGTTGTTAATATCAACAATAAAATCTTATTTTTAAAATCTGAATGTGTGGTCTAATATATATACAGTATATATTTTAATGGTTGTATAG
This sequence comes from Echinops telfairi, assembly GCF_000313985.2. Lineage (NCBI taxonomy): Eukaryota > Metazoa > Chordata > Mammalia > Afrosoricida > Tenrecidae > Echinops > Echinops telfairi. The sequence goes on along the minus strand of NW_022106189.1, from coordinate 12,988,090 downwards.
TCTTTTTTTTCCTCTGCCAGTTTGTTGTACTATGGTGGATTGTATGTTGCTGTGGAAACTATGCACTGGTATTTCAAAGAGCAGGAGGGTCACTCATGGTAAGACAGGCTTGTCATGGAGCTTCCAGGCTAAGACGGACTAGGAAGAAAGGCTTGATAATACAGCTCAAAAATTAGCCAGTGATGACCCTATTAGTTACAAGAAAGCATTATCTGACTTGCATAATTTGGACATAGTGTCAAACAGGATCAATTGCTAGAGGAGGGCATTATGGTGAGTAGAGGGCTAGTGAGGTCACAACAGACCCTTGGTGAGATGAATTGGGACAATAACCACAATAATGACCTTGAACATGATGATTTTGAGGATGATGACTGTGTTTGTTTGGGGTTTCTAGAGAAGCAAAAATGTGATGCTTGTATGTGTTGTATATAGAAAGAGATTTATATCAAGAAATGGCTTACAGAGTTATAGAATAGGTAAGTCCAGTCCAGTTCAACTCAGGCTTCTCCTGTCTCATAGAAGCTGATGAATAGAGGCAGCAAGGGACACAGGATAGTGGATGTAGAAGTCTGAAACCAGCCAAATGAATCCAACATCAATACTCCACTGATGGCTCCTGGGATCAGCAGGCAACACAAGAGATTGAGGAATCAGACAAGAATGCTGAAGAAAAGACAGCAGGAAGCAGAGGCTGTTAAATACAGAGGCCCAAAGTCAAGGTCCTAATGAATCAGTAGTCCATAGACAACTGCTGGGATAGGAGGTGACGCAACAGGAGAAGGAGGAACCAGTTGCTAGAATCAGATTCAGCAGAAGCTGAAAGGTCAAAAATGATTTGACTTTGCCTGGTTTCTCTCTTATATAAAAAAGCTTATGAAACCAAGGAGATGTTATAAGTCTGCAACACAATTGATAGGTTGAGTTTTGCCCTAACTTTACCTAAGAGTGTCCAGTTGACATAATTCCTAACCATAACAATGAAGGACCAGGAAATGTTGTATATAAGATTGTCATGGGTTAGAGTCAACTTAACTGCAGCTACCTATCTAGCTAGTCTTTGTTCTAGTAAGTTACAGTTAAACTATTAAAAATATCTCTAATTTATAGTACTTATAAAAAGCCTCATTAAAAAAATAAACTTGTTTAAGTTAAAAAAATAGAGTATGCTTATAGAATAATATAAAATGAATATCAGTAGTAGGGTTATACAGATGTAGTTTAAAAATCTGTAGGGGGTCTTGAAGGAAAGCCTCAATCCAAAGAATGAATTTCTAATATGAGGTCTGAACAATGCTTTGGGGTCCTTGAGTTCCATGAGAGCTGATGTTAAGCTGTACTGTATCCACACCTATGGTGCATAATACATAAGCAAAATTCCATTAATGAAAGTGTTAGATGGATGACTAGATGGAAGAAGACTCCATAGTTTTTACAGCAAGGTATGAAGAGTGTGGTAAGAAAATCTGAATCCTACCAAGAATGCCACATCTTTGACATGCATACAATCACTTGTGGGTCCTAAGACCATGGCTTGCAGACATTATGAGCCAGTCATGGCTCTAACTTCCAGAGCTAGAATGTGGTCTCAGAATCCTTTTTAATATAGCACACCAGGCACCTCATCAGATTTAGCATATGAGATGCACCTTATTGATCTTTCTTCAATTGGATGACCTCTTGAGGTTCATTCCAGCCCCACAAATGGGCAAGGTATTATGAGACCGGTAAAGCTTGTAATGTCATCTCTCAAATCACCAGTTTGTGAAGACAGCTGCTTCTGAGTTTAAGCCAAAAGTCTCTAAGCTTTCTTAGAGTGGCTTCTCACATGGCTGAATGTCTAGTTGTCCCAAGGACCAAGACCTTCCCTTAAGCCTCAGAGACTCAATTTGGTGAAAGAGGTGGACCAGATGAGGTGGGAGGTTCCTTGAGGTGTGATTCTCAGGCCAAGTGTCCATAGTTACCAGGACTAGGATACACCCAGCACCTGCTAGGGCAATAGGTATTAGGCTCCATAGGGATAGAAAAAAACTGACCCAAGCCCTATGTATGTTCCCTGACACTGCAGCACTGTGTCTGACATGCCACTTACCTACAGCAATGCAGTTAGTCATGCACAATTCCTATCACTATGGACAAACAGATATGGCCAATGTACTGGTTGAACTGATGGGTGCATTTTTGTGTGTGGAGGGGTGATAATAATAGCTTTTATTTATTGTGTTTTTTAAAATCATTTTATTGGGGGCTTGTGCAACTATTATCACAAATCTATACATCCATCCATTGTGTCAAGCACATTTGTACATATGTTGCCCATCATCATTTCAAAACATTTTCTTTCTACTTGAGCCCTTGATATCAGTTTCTCATTTTTCCTCTCCCTGCCCCTCCCTCCCTCATGAACCCTTGATAATTTATAAATTACTATTATTTTTTTCATGTCTTACACTAACCGATGTCTCCCTTCACCCACATTTCTGTCATCCATCCCCCTGGGAGGGGTAATAGGTAGATCATTGTGATTGATTTTTCTATCATACCTGAAAACACTCAACAGTTTCCTAGCTATGATTCCCCCAGAATTATACCTTGAGACGTAGATTTGTGTGCATATTTTTATTGGGGTGGGTGTCTTATCATAAAAACCTATAGTAAGTGATAAAGTGAGACCCAGAAGAAAAGGGAGTATGTTGATGAGAAGGTTACTACTGTGAGAGACATCAATGCAATCCTACCAGGAGCTTCTGGGAGACCGCATAGAGCATATCTCAGAGTTACCTCACCTAAGAGAGGAGGAAGCTAGGGCATTTATATAACATGAAGCTATTCATCATTGGCCCAGAATTCCTTCCTGGGCCTTAACTCCCTTACATTTCTGCTCCATCCTGCTCCACTGAGAAAGTCCTCTGGCAGAGAGGTGCAGGTTCCCACAGCAAAAAGCTGGTAATGTGTGTTGAATGATGAGTACTGGATTGGGCACAGAAGGGAGTGCGTTGCGGCAGTAAAATTCAGTGATGTTGTACTTAGCATGGCAAAACTATTTCCCAGGTGGTTGGGGATTCCCAGTTATGAAAGTTTAGTGAAAGCAGACTCTGGCTATGTTTCCCCTGGATAGTTTGATTTGGCGGGATTCCATGACATGGCCCCTTGGGTGCCAGCTAAAGAGAGTTCAGGATTTTCCTTGCCAAAATAAGAAAAAGAGTGTGGAGCAACCTTCAACATGCTAAGAAAACTTGGCGGAACAAAGATATCATCAACTCATGGCCTGATTCCTGCTAATCTAACCATTTTCAAATTCCCCTTTGCAATGACTGCAATCAAGTTATTATCAATCATGCTATCAATGTCTTGCCCTACTCTAGAAAGTAAGTTAAATATTCTTGTGTGGGTGGGATGCTGCATCCCAGAGTTTCATTGAAATCTAATGACTTTTATCTTCAAAGAAACAATTTGGAACTAGCACTCCTTTCCCTACCCCTGCTGTTTAATTATAGCACTTCATACATTTTGCAGTCTGCAGACAAATATGCTGTTCTAGTGCTTATCCCCGTGAGATTCTTTTCAATGCTAATGTTACTAAAGTGCCCACTCCAGCAAGACGGTGGCTCATCGCCCCAACCTTACGAATGTACAACTGACTTTTGGTAGGATATTGCCGGAGTGCTTCAGTCTCTTCCCAGCTGCCTCCCTGTGCTGGCACCTGGGCTGATACTCTTAACCAACTACCAAGAGAGGCACGGGCTCCTATGTTTTCAAATGATACCAGGTCATGATCAACTTCAAGCCCCATTGGTAAGGAGTCAGTTCTGATTCATTTCAACCCTAACGGACAACTTAGAAGGTTCCTTTTTTGAGGCTTTACAGGAGCAAAAAGCCTCATGTTTTTTTTCCCATGGTGTAGCTGATAGATTCAAATAGTTGGTCTTGCAGATAGCTGCCCAACTTGTGATCCACTCTGCCGCCCAGATTCCTGGGACATCATTGTTACTGTTGTTGTTAGGGCCTATCGCATCTGTTCTGTGTCGTAGGGCCCTATCTTTAAGAGAACAAAACACTGCCTACTACACCGTCCTCACAATTGTTGTTGCGTTTTAGCCCATTGTGGAGACACTCTATCAATACATTTTGTCAAAGGCCTTCCTCTTTTTCGCTGTCCCTCTACTTTATCAAGCATCATGTCCTTCTCCAGGAGCTGGTGTCTCTTGATAACATGTTCAAAGGATGTGAGATGAAGTCTCGCCATCCTTGCCTCTAAGGAGCATTCTGGCTGTACTTCTTCGAAGATAGATTTGTTTGTCCTTTTAGCAGTCCATGGTGCTGTCAATCTTCTTTGACAGCTCCACAATGTAAATGCATCAATTCTTCTTCAGTCTCCTATTCAATGTCCAACATACACATACATAGGAGGCAATTGAAAACACAATGGCTTGGGTCAGGTGCACCTGTGTCTTGCTTTTCAACGAGGTCTTATTCCGCAAATTTACCTACTACAACGTGCCTTTTGATCTCTTTACTGCTGCTTAATTGTGGATCCGAGCAAGATGAAATCCTTGACAACTTCAATCTTTTCTCCATTTATCATGATGTTATCTATTGGTCCAGTTGTGAGGATTTTGGTTTTCTTTATATTGAGCTATATAATCCACTTTGTATGTGTTTGAAATAAGTGCCTCAAGTTCTCCTCACTTTTGGCAAGCAAGGTTGTGTCATATGCATATTTCAGGTGGTTAAAAAGCCTTCCTCTTTGAAATTTTCTCTTCAGATCTTTAAGTTTATTATTATTTCTTTCGCTTTCTCTGGCTAAACCATAATTAAGAGAAAGTTCCAGAGTTTCTTCTGATATTCACTTTTATCTTTTCATTGTTTCCTGTCTTTTTAATGCCCTTTTGCCTTCTTCATGAATGATATTCTTGATGTCAGTTCTTCTGCCATTAGTATTCAATGTGCCAAATTTGTTCTTGAGATGTCCTCAAAATCCAAGAGAGATGTTGAGGTAGTTAGTTTATTGTGCCAACCTGGCCGATAAACACTTGTGGGGTTAATTGAAGGGGAGAGAGGTAAATGGCTTGGTGAGCCTCGCCTTTCTAGTTCTCGGGTCTCTTGCTTTGTGATGGTCAGACCAGGGTGCAGCTGACTTAGCCAGTTCCCTGCTTTAGCTAGCAAGGCTCACTTCCTGCAAGACATCCCTGAGGAGAAGTCACATGGATCTACCCCGATGCAGCCCTGGGTGCTGGAGCAGCCATGTGGAGACCCCTGCCAGTGCTGAGATGCTTACACATTCGCTGACTCGGCTTTCTTCCACAGTTGGCATCATTGCGTCTTTTTGTGAGATGGAAGAGGAATTTGTGGATTGGTGTTGGACATATGGGTTAGTGGGTTAATGTTGGACTTGTGGGCTTGGGCCACACTGGGTTGGGATGTTTCTTGATGTGCACTTAACCTTTATATAAAACTCTCTCTTATAAATGAGTTTCTGTGGATTTGTTTCTCTAAAGTACCCAGACAAGCACATATGTACTCGAGTGTGTATTTTTGGTTCTGTGGACTTGTTTTGATTTTCTTCAGCTTCAATTCAAACTTACATATGAACAATTGATGATCTCTTCCACAGTCATCCCCTAGCTTCAGTTTAGTTGCTGATATTGACCTCCATCATCTCTTCCCACAGATAGAATCAATTTGATTTGTGTATTCCTTCTAGAGAAGTATACGTACGTTGTCCCTGTTTGTGTTGTTGAAAAGGGGTATTTGTGATGAAGAAGCTGTTGATCGTGCAAAATTCTGTCATCTTTAGCCATATTTTACAAGTACTGTGCCTCCCTCTTCATTTCCAACTTGCATTATAATCACCTATAATTATCAATGCATCTCGGTTGCATATTTGATCAATTTCAGACTGAAGATGTTGGTGTATAATTCTTCAATTTCTTCATCATTTGCTTTAAAGTTAGGCACACAAATTCGAGTAATTGTATTGACTGGATTTCCTTGTCTGGGAATAGATATTTTCCTGTCATAGACAGTGTTGAATTGCAAGATAGAACTGGAAGTGTCCTATTTGATGATGAGCATGATGCCATTCCTCTTGAATATGTCATTCCTCGCCTGGCAAACCACATGACTGCCTGACTCAAAATGGCCAATACTAGTCCGTTTCAACTCACTCTCACCTAGGATAGCAATATTTATGCATCCTGTTTCATTTTTTGATGACTTTCAGTTGTCCTAGATTCATACTTTGTGCATTCCAAGTTCTAATTATTAATAGATGCATGCAGCTGTTTCTTTACATTTTGAGTTGTGCCTGTCAGCAAATTTAACACTTAATAAAAAAGTAGAATGTTTTGTCTTCTTTTCCTCCAAAGTACTTTCATATGTTTAATAATTTTCACTTTCCACTATTTACTGAACATCCATTTAATAAGTATCTATAGAATACCTGTCACATGTCAGGCACTGGTACATGAGATTGGACAATATAGCATCCCTGTGCCCACATACACAAATGGCACAATACTGAGAGAGTGACAGAAGATTAGATATATGGAAGGTGAAACAAGAGAGACCCAATAAGAAGAACTAGAGAAGGGCCTGTTTAAGATGAGGTGAGCAGGGAAGATAGGTTAATTTAGATCTTCTGTGTAGCAGAGATCAAGATAGTAATGGGTAGTTTAGAGATTTACTGGACATAACCTTCTGCAAATAACAAAGGGGGAAAGAATAAGAAGAGTTGAGGACAAGCTGCACTCTGTCAAGACAGGTCAGACAACTGTGAAAGAAAAAAAAATTGGGTAAGAGGAGTCTCAGGTTGCCATGGAGTTCGGACAACATTTTGGTCAGGTTAACGAGGAGTTCCAAAACCAAAGGGACTGCTACATTAGGCAAGAATGGTATATCTCTAGTGTGTCCAACATGCTTAGTGATAGAGTAGAAGGAAGGTGGGGAAGTGTGGCCTCAATATGAGTACCACAGTAAAACCTAAGTTATGGTAGCTGGAGGTTTTCATACAAATAAATTGCTCACACCAAATCCTTTTCAAAGGAGGGGTAAATGAGACACAGCCATAACCACAACAGTCCACCCCTTGTCCACACAGATCTATTTCTCCACACTATCTTCCAGAGGTAGAGGAACTTAGGAGAGGAAATTAGTAGGATGAACTATGGTCTTCATGTATGCCATTGGTCTTGGGATCACCAATGGTACTCACCCTTTCTGAATTCCTTTTGCCCTCTGTTATAATCTCATCAGGTCTGACAACTGACCTGGTGATTTGACTCCAGCTTTCATTGCTGAGGAGGCTAGCCTTTGTCAATCATACACATGTCCATTCACAGCTACAATGGAGCAAGAGAGTACAAAGTGCTGAAATGGAACATCTGAATTCCACACATAGTCTTTCCTGTTCCAATTGTGTACCGGTAGTCCTACCTTCTATACCAGCGGTTCTCAACCTGTGGGTCGTGACCCCTTTGGGAGTCAAACGATCCTTTCACAGGAGTCGCCTGATTCATAACAGTAGCAAAATTACAGTTATGAAGAAGCAATGAAAATAATTTTATGGCTGGGGTGTTACCACTACATAAGGAACTGTATTAAAGGGTCACAGCATTAGGAAGGTTGAGAATCACTGTTCTATACAGAGATCTAACTACTGCTGCTATGATGGTGACTCTTCTTCAGCTTTTTCCTGCTAGTCCCTGGCAAAGCACTCTGGGGCAGCAAGAGTTTACAATTCATTGGAAACCTTTCTGTATCCTCTGGCAAAATTGGACCCTTCTTTAAAAACCATAACTTTTGTCATGGCAGAATTCAAAATTGAGAAGATGGTAAACGAAAAGTTTCTGGTGGGCTATTGAAAGTTACATTTCACTCTAGTCTCCACTCCTTTGTTCTTAGACCAGGAGTGTAACCAAATATTGCATATGATTTTACATGTCATTCCTATCTACCACATGTGGCTCTGTGGTTTCATCCTAAAGGGTGGCACTTCATTGATGTCTCCAAGCTGGCACTTCAGTTGTGGCTTTAGAAGATCATTCTCTCTCTCTTTTTTTTAATGATTGCACAACTCTTTTCAATATGCCTAAGCCACTGAATTGTATGGTATGTGAATTATATGTGAACAAAACTAAAATTTTAAAATAAGTAATCAACCAATCAGTTATGAGAGTTTGAAGTTGTTTGATCTATACTCAAAGAATACCGTTCTAACATTCTAGGAGGAGAGTGGTTTCTGGATGGTGTGGTACGTAATAAAACCAGCAGACTCCAGAGTCATAGACGTACTCTTTGTTTTGGATTTTCTTTCATATCTCCTTTGCTATGAGTGGGTTTTCTGGGCAGATGCTAAGTTATATGGGATTATATGACTGTGGATCAGGAATTTATAGGTCCTTGGATAGTGCTTTGATTTAGATTTTGTGAGCAGAAAGGACAAACTCATACCTCAAATATATATATGTCTACCTTATGATTTTGCACAGCTGCTCACAAGAACGGGAGGAGTCCAATGCAACCAACTTACCATCAGGCAGCTCATTAGTCTCCTTGAGAAATAATGCCATACCTGGGACTTAGTGCCGTTTCATTGCTGCAGTGTTGTACATACAGTGACTGCTGTTGCTAGTTGCCATTGGCTGCCTATTTTGCCTCTAGGAACACCATGTTCTGTTATCTGTCTGAGCATTGAGTCACCATGGTTGCTATCTGGCATTGTTGATCATTTTGATTATTATGATCCCCTGACTACTGATAATTAAGCACTAACCACCTGGATTCTATTGAATTATCCCAGAAGTTATTACTGATCCCAGTTCTGCCATCACTTCTCCCTTCAACAGCCAGGGTCTGCAGTGCAGAGCCACTACTGAACTTGTAAATCATGTTGATGCCTCTCTCACCAGTGTACCTGATGTCTTTGGCAAATGGAAAGTCTTCTAGGCATGTACGCAGAACACGATCCTCTAAGAAGGTCTATAGTCTCACACACTACTGCATGTGAACCACCACCACCCCCAGCCTCTTCCTTCCTCTGTCATTTACCAGGATAAGTCAGGACTTTCTACTTCACCTTTACATGGCTACTGCTTTCGCTAGACTTCTAAAATCCTCTATGGGAATGCCTCACTTCATTCAACTTAGAGACTTGATAGGGTATTCAATACTGCATGCTGTAGTTGTTAAGGATTGGGCTGCAATCTGCATGGGCAGCATCTGGAAACCACCAGCAGCTCCACAGGAGAAAGACTGGGCTTGCTACTCCTGTAAACAGTTACAGTCTCAGAAACCCACAGCAGGTCAACTTGAGTCAGCATTGACTCAATGGCAGTGACTTTGGTTTGGGTACTAAGGAAATGCACCCAATTCAATGAATTTTTGCTTATTGAGTTCCATGACCTGATTTCTTTGATTAAACACCCAGGGGTACTGTGGAATACAAATTCTATCCCAGGGGTACTCTCTTGACTCCTACTACTATGTGCTTGCTTATTCGTACATCTCCTTCAGAATGTATTCTCTCTCCTAATTTATAAATCCTAACATGTCTCCATCATGTTCACAGTGGAACAGTATTAATTTTTACAGAAATAGATGCATAAACCCCAAACTCACTGCTATTTTATCAATAGTGACTCATAATAGAAGTGAACAAATCCTGAGTGTACATATGAATTTTCACACAATGAATACACCCAGTTAAAGAGCACTGAGTCTGAGAACATGACCACCCCTCTAGAAGTCCCCCTCATGAGTCCTTGCACTCACAGTTGCTGCTCCCAAGGACAATCTATCTTGATCTTAATTTTTAACACCACAGATTAATTTATCTAGCATTGGACATTATGTTAGTAAAATCATGCAGTATGCACTTTTTCTTTCCGGCATCTTTGGCTTATTATTATGCTCCTGTGTTTTCTCCATGTTATGTGAGGCTGCCATACACTCATCTCCTCACTGTGTAGTCTTCCAGTATATGATTATGATTATATAAAAATATAATCATCACCTTTTGACTCATGAACGTTGCTTTATTTTTAGTTTGGTGCTATTATGAACAGCACTGCTATGAACATTTTTCCCTTATTTGTTTATAAATATATGGATACATTTATTTGTGGTATATAGCCAAGAATAGACTTTCTGGCTCATGAGTTAAGTATATATGTATCAATTGTCCTTCTGAAATCACCAGGCAATAAGCAACCTCTTAGAGCTGTTTCTGGGTAGAGCAAATAGCTAAATACTTAGCTTCAAAGCAAAAAGTTGGAAGTTCTAGTTAACCTAGAGGAACTTCAGAATAATGACCAGGTAATCTGCTCCTAAAAAAAAAACGAGCCACTGAAAACCGGCTGAGCAGCTGTGCTTTGAGGTACATGGGGTCACCGTGAATCAATCTCACCTGGAAAGTAACTGGTTTTCTCTCTATTTATTTAATATTCTCTAGAGAAGCAGCAGGAAACATTCCTTCAGAACTCTTGAGAGTTGCTTATTAAGTCCTTTAAGCTTAATAATTCCTTGAAGAATTTCTCATCGCCCACTCCCGTCTATATAAGGAAAAGAGCAAGAAATCATCTGCTTCGAGAATCATTAGCTTAGGGGACAGGAGGAAAAGGATGGGGAATGGAATGATTACTACCACCAACCCATTGCCTGACACCCTTGGTGAGTTGCTTGTGGACCTGAGGAATTTTTTAGTCACTCCTCCACTGTGATAGGAGGGGGGGGGGGGGGAAGGGGATAGAAACTTTCCTGGGAGGCTGGCATTTAGACTTGGAAGTTCAGGGGCACATGCTTTAGGCTGGTTAACCCATAGCAGCAGACATGGATTGCTTTGAGTACACGTAGTTTGAGATATGATCCCAGGGAGCACCAGGAGGGAAGTGGAGTAATGAATGAGAAAACAAAGTCAGAACAGAGTGCATTTAGGCAGGGTGCCGCTGTGAGCCATTAAGGTTTGATTCTATTGAGGTTTATCCACCAAGTCCTGTTCAGTTTTGCTTGAGCGCTGTTCCTGAGAGTATCAGCTCCCTTGGCACATTGAACTAAACCACTAGCAGCCAGAGAAATTTTTAAGAAGAGAGTTCCAGGAAGTGGAGTGTGGCAAGAGAGTGATGGCAAGGTTGCAACTGGTATATATAAAGGGGACTTCAAAAAGGTTATGGGGGGGAAAAAATTCATCATCTTTGGATTCCATTTTCCTGAAAACTTTTTGAAACACCATTGCATATGCTGGCATATAAAGGAATCCTGGTGGCAAAATGATTATGTGTTCAGTTGTTAATCAAAAGATCTGAAATTCAAACACCAGCCACTCCCTATGAACTATATAAGGCAGTCTACTATCAGACAGTTCTACTTTGTCTATCTGGTGGCTGTAAGAATCCATGGGACAGCACACAACAACATATGTGATCATTAAAAATATCTTAGTCCTCTAAGGGACATCTGTGCTCTTTAACAATTTAAATAGGTCTTGTACTACAGATCTGCTCAATGCAATATATCATTTGATTTCTTGACTGCTGCTTCCAAGGGCTGAGTGTGGATCCAAGTAAAATGAAACTTATGACCGCGTCAACCTTTTCTCTGTTTTTTTTAAAATGCTGTCTAGTTGTCCAGTTGTGCGGATTTGTGTTTTCTTTACACTGAGTTGTAGCCCATAGTAAAGGCTGCAGTCTTTGATAGTCACCAGTAAGTGGTTCACGTCTTCCTTGTTTTCAGCAAGCTAGGTTGTATCACCTGCATGTTGCAGGTTGTTAATGAGCCTTCCTTCAATCCTGTTTCCATATTCTTCTTCCAGCTCCTTGGATTATTTGCTGAGATTATTCTTCCCTTTCGGTTCTCTAAGTCTAGGTCTTTGCACATTTCAGTATAATGCTTTGTCTTCTTGAGGTGCCCTTGGAAGATTTCTGTCCAGCTCATTTATATCATCAATATTCTATTTTCTTTAGCTACAATCCATTCAAGAATAACTTTTAGAGTCTCTTCTGACATTCTTGGGCCTTTGCTTTCTTTGTTATTTTATAAATTACATTTTGCTTTCTTCATGTATGGTGTTTTTTATGTCTTCCCATAATCTGTCTTGTCTTTGATCATTAATATTTAATGCATCATATCCGTTCTTAAGTTGGTCTCGAGGACTCCCAGGCAAGATAACAACCTAGTAGCACACACATCAGGGATTTTTGTGGAGAACAGCACAAAGGACTCAATGAGAGGGAGATCCTACACTTCCAGATCACAGGATTTTCAGCATAAAGATAACAAGCACAAATTTACCAAAATTAGAGTGCAGCAATGTTTACCTATGAGAATTCCCTTTGTCGTCTCACCGCAGCCTTTGACCAACTGAACACATATTCCTGGGTCTGCAGATTGAGGAGCTAGTTGGAGCAGAGTGCTGCAGACCTTCAGGAATGCAATTCTAAGCAACCACCCCAGCATAGATAGAAATATAAATACTGTATACACTAGAGTGTAAGTCGCCCCGAATATTAGCTGAGGCACCTAATTTTACCATAAAAACTGCATTTAAAAATGTACTGGAAAACTTGGCTTCTACATGAGTATATATGGTAACTTTGGCTCTCCACTCAGGCCAGAAGAGCCCTGGTGGGTAACACAAAGCCTTGGCACCCCACTAGCAGGGACAAGACAACCTATGGAGCTGTATGGAAGTCAACAAGGGAGCTGAGAGCAGGTGTAAGTGAAGAATACATGCTCAGGAAACTCCAGCCACACTTAGCAAATCTAATTCCCCCCCTCCCTGAGATACAGCTCAGCAAAGCCCCCAACCCCAAGACACCCAAAAGAGCCTGTGACTTCAAAAACAAGGCTACTCTGGGTTTGTTTTTTTTAACTTTTTAAACTCCTCTGGAATGCAGCAGCCACACACCTGGTCCATTAACAAAGTATTAGCAAAGGAAAAAAAAAAAACAAAACAAGAAGAAACTGCAGCAGGTTTTCCAAGTTCCTGAGCAAAGCTTAGAGCCCCAAAATACTTTACTAGATTTCCTGTGTCCTGCTCAAGTATTATTTTTCCTATTATTAGTCTTAAAACCTTCATTTCTTGCCCCTCCTTTTAATTTCCCTTTCTTTAATCTAAATAACTAAAGCTTTACTTCATAAAACTAGTAACCTATCTTTTAGTTTTTCTTCTCATCAAACCTTTTCTTTCCTTCTCATCCTCGTGAAATCAAAAGCTGACACCATCCTTACATTTAAAAAGAAAGAAAGAAATACTTTTTCCTATCAAATACTAGTACCCATTCCTCCATCGCTGCAGATCAGGCAGTTTAGAGGGCCTAATTTCCTTTCCCTTAACCTGCCAAATAATACCACCTGATACCTCCCAATTTTACCTACTTCTCCTTTCACTCTTCCTCCCCTAACACTGCTTCCCCCACTTTCTGATGGCTCCCCTTAACAGCTAAGTTAACACACTCCCTCAGATACTTAATACACTACTGTCCATTACACCTCTACTGTCCCACCTAACAGAATTAACCACTCCTAAATAACATCACCTACCTAACACAACTAATAGCAACTCCAATATGTCAAGGAAACAACAGAAGATATCAGTAGACACTCACACACACACACACACAAATAGAAACAGAAACATATAACAATGCCAACCAGACTTCAGTGTAATGCCTGATATGAATAGGCTGTGGATTTACCAGAAAAAGAATTAAAAACATGACTGCCCTTGTGTCACACAGGAAGGAAGAGACAGAGAAAAATTAAAAGAACAGAAAAACTAGTAACTTCACTAGAGAAACTCCAAACAACACAAAAATCAATCACTACAATAGCAGAATTAGACAACACTGTAAAGGAATAGTGCAACACTATAAAAGAACAGAGAAACCGAAGTGAGGAGTTGGAAACTCGAATTAGTAATCTAGAAGACAAATCTATAGATTCCACCTAAAAGAAGAACAAATGACAAAAAATGCAAAAGAGACCAAGAAATGTGTGAGAACCCTGTGGGACTCAATTAAGAGAAATAACCTGCGTCTTATAGGGATTACAGAAGAGGAAGAAGCAAAAATTCCACACAGAAAATAGTCCACGAGCCCCTGCAAGAGAACTTTCCCCCATGTCTACAGGTGGAAAGGTTAATTTTTCAGGAAGCCGAAAGGACCCAGCCAGAAGATAGCTCAAAAGGAAAACTCCTGACATAGAGTAGTCAGGATGTTTGAAATTAAAAAAAAATAGAGACAAAACCCTAAGAACAGCTATGGATAAAAGATCAATTATATACAAAGGGTCAGCAGTTAGAATAACCTCAGATTGCTCAGCAGAAACCATACAGGCAAGAAGACAATGGATTGACATATACAGAGCACTGGATGTGGCAAAATTACCAATCCAATATGATGGGGAAATAAAAGTATTCCAAGACAAGGAGAAACTAAAAGAATTCACAAAAACAAGACCACCATAGCAAAAAATACTCAATGAAGTACTATGGCCAAAACAGCAACAACAAAAACCGAAACAACGCACAAACTTGAAACCAACATACAACATAATCCCTTACAAAAACCAACACAGAGAGAGCAATACCCAAAGCAAGGAAATAAAACAAGAGCAGAGAAAATAAACACACTCTACATGCAAACACACAAAACACAAATATATAAAGTAAAATGACAGTAACAAATACACACATATCAATAATTTCACTGAATGTTAATGAACTAAGTGCACCAGTAAAGAGACAGAGTGCAGCAGAATGAATAAGAAGACATAATCCATCAGTATGCTGCCTACAAGAAACACACCTCACAAAGACATGAACAGATTAAAAATCAAAGGCTGGACAAAGCATACCAAGCAAACAGCAAACAACAGAAAACATGGATAGCAATATTAATCTCCAAGAAGATATGCAATGCAAACAATGTAATAAGAGATAGGAACAGATATAACACAATGATAAAGGGGACAATAGCTTAGCACCTATAGTAAACATGTTGACCCAATGAAATACCCTAAAAATATTTCAATCAAATCCTCACAGAATTGATAAAAGATATAATCACATCAATATTAATAATAGGAGATTTTAATACACCACTCTCAAAGAAAGAAAGAATCTCAAGAAAAAAATCAACAAACACATGAAGAAAATCTCAATAACAATCGATAAAAACAACCTTGTAGACATATACAGAATGCTTCATCCCACAAAATAAAAATATACGTTCTTCTACTCCAACACACACACAACATTCTCGAGAATAGACTGCACATTAGGCCACAAATCATGGCTCAACAAGTTCAAAATAATTGAGATCCTACAATCAATCTTCTCAGACCACAAAGCTATAAAATTAAAAATTAAAATGAGCAGAAATAAAAAGACAAACACGTTGATTGAACAACATAATAATAAAAATGACTGGGTAATAAAGGAGGAAATTCTACAATTACTTGAGACAGATGAGAATAACACAACCTATCAAAACCTTTGGGACACAGTGAAAGCAGTAATCAGTGGCCAATGTATAGCCATCAACACACACATGGAAAAAGAGGAGAAATCTGAAATCAACACCCTAACACACACCTCCAAAACCTGGAATAAGGACAACAAAATCCTCCAATAAAGGAAGGAAATAAATCATAAGGATCAAAGTAGAAATAATATGGGGTGAAAATGGAAACATCAGTAAGACAAGAAGTTGGTTCTTGAACAGGATTAATAAAATAGACAGATCACTGGCAAACTTAACAAAGGAAAAAAGAAAAGATGCAAATGCCCAGAATAACAGATGAAACATTGACATTACAACAGATCCAAATGAAATAAAAAGAATAATAACACACTACTATGATGTAGGGAAAAGTATCCAAGCTAAAATTATGAACACCCAATTTGTAGAAGGCTATGGGGGGTAGTGGGAGCCCAAAACCCATCTGCAGAGTAACTAGTTAGATGAAGCCGCTGGCAAACCCCCACTAGCCACAGGTTGCCAACAGCCTTACTATCAGAGATCATTGTTTATGTTGGATCGAACTTAATACTTGGTCAGATGTCCTCCTTATTACCCAACCCGAATTTGTTCCAGGTCCAAGTATCTCTTGTGCATTCCATGACAAAAATTTCTGCTCTGGCTTTTTAAGTATTAAGAGGGTGGTCTTTTGTTTCTTACTCATTATTTGTATTTTTATTTTTATATTATTATTATTTTATCCTTACCACTTTATGTCTATTTTGGTTTTTCATTGTTTCCATTGGCTTTCCCAGGTTGTGAATTACAGAAGGAGTGGATGCCTAGACATTATAATGAATGCAAGATTTTATAGCGGATGTAGGGGTGTGATGTGGGAGACTGGGAGGGTGAGGGGATTTGGGGAGTCCACAAGGAAGGTGGGAGAGGGGAGGAAGCACTTGAACTGATTGTGATTTCACAATTCATTTTAAAGGTGATTTAACCAAGGGGGAGAAATGTTCTCAAATTGATTGTTGTAATAGGTGTACAATTCTTCTTGATATGATTCAATGATTGAACTATTGAATTGTATGATATGTGGATTAGGTGCCAATAAAAATGTAAAAAAACAACAACTGTGAAATCACGGATTTAACACACACACACAAAGATGGTCTCTAAATTCAATGGAATGTACTCAAGGGGTGGAGGGAAGAATTTCAAGCTTCATTGAAGGCATTTGCGGAAAACAAAGTTATTGAAGTTGACAAAATACCAATTGAAACATTTTTTTTAAACTGATGTGATGCTGGAGGTGCTGACTCCAACTAGAAGAACTCCATATTGTGTGCATTACAACGGAAGGTAAATTAATGGAATGTAGAAATTATCAAACAATATCATTAGTGTGTCGTGTAAGAAAAAACTTGTAGATATTTTTAAATAATTGCAGGAGTACATCCAGAGGGGACTGTCAGAAATTCCAGCCAGATTCAAGAGGGTGTAGAACAAGAGATATTATTGCTGACATCTGATGGGTCTGAACTGAAAGGAGTGAATACTAGAAAAATGTTTCTTGACTAAGCAAGTGAGTGTGGATCATAAAAAAAAACACTGTGGATAAAACCATGAAGGCAGTGATTGCACATTGCTCATGTGGAAGCTGTGCATATGCAAGAGGCAGTTGTTCAAATAGAATAAGGGAATATGTGGTTTGAAAATCAGGAAATCTGTGCCTTAGGATTGTAGCCTATCACCATATTGATTAAATCTGACTAAATAATCCAAGAAGCTGGACTATATGATCAAGAAGGAAGCATCCAGTAGGAGGAAGAATTAAGAATAACCTATAATATGCAGACATCACAACTTTGCTTGCTGAAAGTAATTAAGCTTTGAAGTACTTACTGACGAAGATTAAAAACTACAGCCTTCTGTTTAGGTTATAACTCAATGCAAAAACAAACAAACATCTTTACAATCAACAGATAACAAAGAGTTTGAAATTGTCAAGGAGATCATTTTAGTTGGATCCATAATCAATGCTCATGGAAGTGGCAATCAAAAAATTAAATGATGATTTCCATGGGAAAATGACCACCAGGTAACAAGCCCAGGAAGAACTCCTTGACAAACACATAAAACATTAAAATTCAGCAAAAAGAAAGTCCTGCACTCCTTTGAAGCTGGAAAGTCATCTTAAAAGCTAAGTAGATGCAGGTTTCCTAAAGCTGTGTGGGAACACAAAAAGCAAGGGGAAGAGGCAGCAGAGCTGCCACATAGAGTCAGGTAACTCCAACTGGCTTGTTACCCCACCAGGAGCAGACCCTGCTCTAATGTTGCCCCGCCCCACAAACCAGAAGCCCAAGTTGCTTTTGTGCACTCCCTCTGCTGCACACATGTACCTCCACAGCCTTTGCTGGCCCTGCTGTGGCCCCGTGCAGAAGCCCTCACTGTCTGCCTTCTCCTTGTTGTTTTCCTTGTTCTCTTGCTGCCTTTCTTCTCTCACGAGCCCTGCTCCTTCAGGCATGCACACTTCTGTGGACTAAATGCACATGCACATGACGGAAATGCGCATCCCCACGCACTTCGCATCCCCCCACCACCTGCCTTCTTCCTCAGCAGCATGTTGCTATTGCAACAGAATTTAGCATCTCCGCCCAAGCCAAGGGCAGCCCTAGAAGTGTAGTGGTTTCTATGGGCTGCGTTGTCAGTTGATAATCGCCATCAGCTCCGAGGGAGAAAGACTGGGCTTTCTATTCTATTCCTGTAAATAGTTAACAGTCTTAGAAATCCACAGGGGGTCACAGTGAGTCAGCATGGATGTGGTGGCAGGGAGTTTAGTTTTTGAGACTAGTCACACCCATTTTTTTTCTTCTTCTTCCTGGAAACTGAGAGCATCCTTCATTTCTGCCCCTGAACAAGAACAAAGTCAAACACACAAAAACTGAATAATATATTACTTGAAAGCAATTGGGTAGTAGATCGAATAAAGGATAAATTTTACATTTTTCTTGAAGCATATGAGAATAAAAACACAACATACCAAAATATTTGGGCCACAACAAAAGTAGCTTTTGTCAGGGAACAGTTTATAGCAATCAAAACACACATACAAAAAGAAAAAACAGAGAAATCCAAATCCACACCTTAACACTACATTTTCAACACTTAGAACAAAAACAAGATAAACCTTCAACCAATGGCTAAAAGAAATAATAAACTTTACAGTAGAATAAATTGGAAAACAGAAAAAAACCATGAAATAATTCACATGCAAGAAGCTGGGTCTTTGAAAGAATCAACAAAATTGAAACTCACGGAAAACTGAACCAAAAAAGAGAAGGTGTAAATATCTACAACTAGAGATGAAAGGGTGACATCCCAACATTTAAATGAAATAAAATAATAAAAACACACTACTTCAAAGGACTCTACTTCAACAAGTTTGAAAACCTAGAATAAATGAACATATTTCTAGAAACTCAACATTCTACCCAAATGAACACATATTGATGCCGTAAACCTCCATAGACCCATAACAAAAGAAGAAATAGAACAACTCATCAAAAACTACCAACCAAGAAAAGCCCAGGACAACATGGCTTCACAGAGGAATTCTACCAAGTAGTCAAAGAGCTGTCACCAATCCTACACAGACTGTTTTAGAACATAGAAAGGGACAGCAAACTCATTTTATGAAGTTATCATAACCCTGATATCAAAAGTAAGCAAAGATACTACAAGTATTGAAAACTACAGACCTACAAAAATCCTCAACAACATCCTGGCTAACAAAATCTAATAATATGTCAAAAAGTAGTACACCATGATCCAGTGGGATTTACACCAGGGATGCAAGGATGGTTCCGTATTAGAAAAACAACCAGTATAATCCACCACATAAAAAAGAAAAAAACAAGAACGCATGTTCATACCAATAAATGCAAAAATATATTAGATAACATACAACACCAATTTCTGATTAAAAATATTCTACAGAATATTGATATTTGTTGAGGAAATTCCTCACTACAATTAAAGCCATATATATAAAAAAAATCAATGGCCAGCATTTTGCTCAATGGGGAAAAACTGAAAACATTTCCCCTGAGAACAGGAACCAGACGAGAGTGCTGCTAATCCCCACTTTTATTCAGCGTTGTACTGAAAGTCTTAGCCAACATTAGACAACAAAAGGAAATCTAGGGAATACAACTGGGCAAAGAAAACTGAAACTCTCCATATTTTCCAATGATATGAATATGTATATATACATCCCCAAAGACTCAACAAAATGTTGATGCAAACAATTGAGAAATTCAGTAATGTGGCATGATACAAGATTAACAAGTAGAAATAAATTGTATTCCAGGATACCAGTGAAAGGAGCTCTGAAAAATAAGTCAAGAAAACAATACTATTTCCAATAGCCACATAAAAAATGAAATACTTAGGAATAAACCTACCTAAAGAGATAAAAGATCTACAAAAGGCAAACTGTCGACCACTATCACAAGAAAACACGGGGCCACTATGATTGGAAGCCAACCCGACAGCGCCTCAGAACAACACAAATACTTAAGGTCATATTTCGTTCTCATAGGCGTGTTTGCACTTTCTTCAGCTTCAGCCTGAAATTTCATTCAAGTAATTGAGGGTCGGTTTCACAGTTGGGCTCTGGCATTGTTTTGACTTCTGATTTTGCATTTTCCTATCAAAATCTCTTTGACCAACTGACTGACAATGATGGATCGAATGTCACCATTCTAAAGAAAGGTGACCCTTCAGAATGCTCGAATTATAAAACAATATTATTAATATCACATGCAAGTAAAATTTTTCTGAAGATAATCCAACAGCAGTTGCAGCAATATATTGCCAGGGTTCTGCCAGAAGTTCAGGCTAATTCAGAAGAGGACATGATATCCAATGGATCTTGTGTGAAAGCAGAGATTGCCAGAAAGATGTTTAGTTGAGTTTTATTGATTATGCTAAGGCATTAGATTGTGTGAGTCATGCAAATTATGGATAGCCTTGAGAAGAATGGGAATTCCAGAACCCTTAATGATCCATATAAAGAGGCAGTTCTGGGAACAGAACAAGCAAATAGGAATGATTTAAAATCAGAAAAGGTGTGTGTCAGGGTTATATCCTCTCCCTACACTTATTCAATATGTACTCTGAGTCAATAATCAGAGAAAATGGATTATAGAAGAATAATGCAATTTTAGGATTGGAGGAAGGCTTATGAACAACCTGATAGTCAGATGATCCAACCTTGCTTGCTGAAAGTGAGAAGGACTTAAAGCACTTGCTGGTAAAGGTAAGGATTGCAGACTTTAGTATGGATTAAAACTCAATATAAAGAAGACCAAGATGGAGAACAGATTGAAGTTTTCAAGGATTTGTCTTGCTTAAATCCACAATCAATATTCAGGGGTCACAACCCACAGGTTGAGAATAGCTGATGTAGATGGTTCTTGAAAGTGTATAATGCTACCATAACTAGTTACCTAAATGATAGTTTATTTTTATTTATTTATTGTTCCTGCTTGAGTTTCTGGCTTCAAATCTTTTTGGTTGTTGTTGATACTTTAGTTTTTATTGTTGTTTGTTCTTTGTCTTTTAGTCATTTTATTGGGGGCTCGTACAACTCTTATCACAATCCATTGTGTCAAGCGCATTTGTACATTTGTTGCTATCATCATTCTCAAAACATTTTCTTTCTACTTGAGCCCTTGGTATCGGCTCCTCATTTTCTCCTCCCTCCCCACCCTCCTCCCTTTATTTTTTTAAGATCATTTTTAGGGGGGCTCTTACGGCTCTTATAACAATCCATATAATTGTATCAAGCATATTTGTACAAATGTTGCCTTCATTATTTTCTAAACATTTATTTTCTATTTGAGTCCTTGGTATCAGCTATTTCCCCCCTCCCTCTTCCCCTACCCTTGTGATCCCCTGATAAATTATTATTATTTTTATATCTTACACTAACCACTGTCTCCCTTCCCCCATGGTATCTGCGTTTTTCCCCTTGGGGAGGGAGTGTGCTGTTATATGTTGATCATTACAATCCATTTTCCCTTCCTCTTCTCCTCTCCCCATCTTCCATCTACCCTCCTAGTATCACTACTCCCATTTCTGTTCCTGAGGGGTTAATCTGACCTGTATTCTGTGTGTAATGAGCTCTTTTCTGTAGCAGTGTACATGCTCCAGTCTTGCCCAAAGTGAAAGGTAGGACTGGAGTCATGATAGTGGGGTGAGGAAACCTCAAGGAACCAGAGGAATATAGTGTGTTTCACTGGTGCAATACGGCGCCCTGGTAGACTCATTCCTTCCTTGTGACCCTTCTGTGAAAGGATGTCCTATTGTCTACAGATGGGTTTGGGGTCTCTGCTCCAACCCACCTCATTCTCAGTCATATGGTTTTTTTGTTTGTTTTGGGTCTTCTGGTGCCTGTTACCTGATCCCATCGACACCTCATGATCACACAGGCTGGTGTGCTTCTTCATTGTAGGCTTCTTGTTTCTCTACTCCATGGCCACTCGTTTAACTTCAAGTCTTTAAGAAAGAAGAAAATTTTGAGAACAGCTAGTCAAAAAACAAACAAACAAAAAACCCAGCCTCCTACAAAGAATATGCTCAAATGTTTCTGCAGGAAGAAGAAAAGGGAGCAATATATACCAAACTTTGAAAGACAAATATTGCCAATCAAGATTCCTCTGTCCAGCAAAGATATCTATTGATTATGAAGGATAAATAAAAGTAATCTAGAATAAAGAAATATTTAGAGAATTCCTAAAACTAAAGTCAGCATTACCCCAAATATTAACCAGATCTCTATGGTAAGAAAATAAAAATCTGCAGCATATAAACATGAGACCAACACAGTGTGTGATACTACCCTAAAGTCATCACACTGAAAACAGTACCTAGAACAATATCAATCTATAGGGGAAACAAAGACATGAATAAGCTCCTGCCAATTCTCCCAAAAGGAAGAAATTCACTGAACACAAATAATAAAATATGACATCTGCTAACCTATATATAGAACTAATAACACTGATCTCAATGGACTAAATGCCAGTCAAAAAACAAAGAGTAGCAGACTGGATTAGGAAACAAGATCCAGCATCTTCCACCTTCAAGAGACGCACCTCAGACTCCCAGACAAAAAGACTGAGAAGCAAAGAAAGGATGGTGAAAATTTTACCAAGCTAATAGAATTTTTAAAAAGCAGGAGTGGCAATATTAACCTATGACAAAACAGACTTCAAAGTAAATGACATAATGAGTGACAAGAATTGTCATTACATAATCAATAGAACAAGAACAAATAGTGATAAACATACATGTGCCCAACAAAAGATCCTCAAAATACATCAACCTAATCCTCAAAGAGATAAAAAGAAAAATCACCAGATCAACAATAACAATAGGAGATTTCAAGGACAGATCGATCAAAAGGAAAAAAAAAACTCAATAAAGAAAATGAAGAGCTGAACAACACAAACAGCTCAACCTCTTAGATATTAACAGAGTTCTCCAACCAATAACGAAAAAAAAAACATCCTTCTCCCACACACGTGGCAAATGTGGTAGTTATATAATCTGGTGTCGATTTAAGAAGATTATGAGTGAAGGAGTGGAGCCTAGCCTGTCAATCAAGATATAACCAATGAGGCCTCTGTGTGGGCATGGCCTTCTCCTGAGAATTCTGGGAACTCCTGTATTTCTTCCTAGGAGGTAGGAGACACTTCTCTCTCTCATCTCACTCCCTGAGAGACACTCTACTACTGACAAGACACATGACACTATGCTGATAGACCCCATGCCCTGGGAATTGGAGGAACCACGTGGAGACCCCTGCCAGCACTGAGAAGCTTCTACTGCTACTGGATCCACAAGATTTTTTACCCACTGGCCTATGATCTTCCAACATTCAGGAGTATTGCATGTGTTTTGTGAGTCTGAAGAGGACTTTGTAGATTGGTATCAGACATGTGGGCTAATATCAGACTTATGGGCTTGATCTGGACTGGGCTAGGATGTTTTCTCAATAATCAACTGTTCTTGTATATAAAGCTCTTTCTTATACATATATGAGAGAGTCTATGAATTTGTTTCTCTAGTCTGCCCAGACTAATACAGCAAATATTCTAAAATAGACCATGTTACACCATAAAGCAAGCCTTAACAAATTGAAACACATAGAGATCATTCAAACAGGTTCTCAAATCATCATGCCATAAAACTGGAATTCAACAATAGAAAGAATAAAAATACAAAAATATACACATGGAAGCTCAACAACACACCACTCTAAAAAGACTGCTTTGTAGCTCAAATAGAGATAAAATTAGGAGGTTCTGAGAAACAAATGAGAACGACACAATATACCAAAGCCTATGGGACACAGCAAAGTATTTATCAGAGATCAGTTTATAGCAATTAATACACTTATTAAAAAAGAGGAGAAAATAATTTTCAACACTTTAACACACTTCCAACATTTAGAACAAAGTCAACAGCATAAATACTCTGACAACAGAATAAAAGAAATCATAAAAATTAGAGCATAAATAAAGGAGCTGGAAAATAGAAAACAATGGAAAAAATCAACAAAACAAGAAGTTGGTTCTTTGAAAGGATAAACAATCCATTAAAAAAAAACAAACAAAGCCTTTGGTATATACCCACAATGGAATACTACTCATCCCTTCAACACAGTGATGAAACCAGGAAGCACCTCATGCCATGAAGGGATCTGGAAACCATTATGCTGAGTGAAATCAGTCAATCACAAAAGGACAAATACTGTATGAGCCCACTGCTGTAGGGATGAGCACCAGGATGGGAGCAGGCTCAGGCTTCCCTGCTGTCCTATCCACTGGCCAGGGCAGCTCAGCTCGGTGGAGAGACTGCCTGGTGCCAAGGAGCCATGCGCCATCCTCTCTATGGGTGTAGCTTGAAAGCCACTTTGGCAGAGTGGTCCTCACCTCAGCATGGATCAGATTGTTTTTGGGGGGTAGGGGAATGAGTACTTAGTTGTTGTCACTCAAAAGTATCACAAGCCCCTTCCCCTCCCCCCCCCAGGACTGGAAGGCATTCCTATCGGAGTGTTGAGGGATACCGGTAGGAAAGTGGTTAGGAAAGGGGAAAGGGAGAATACAAACAGGTACAAAAAGAAAGAGGACCAATGTCCTAGTGGGTAAAAAATGACTATATTTTATAAGACCCCAAGGGGGCAGTATGCTTGTAATATGCTCCTCATAAGCTGCATTGCGCTGAGTTTCAGTCTGCTACCTGGGGATCCAGGCCATGTGTCATAGAACACTGGGACATTGAACACTGGATCCTCAAGCACACAATGCACTCCACGGGCCATAGCAGAGGAATGTGATGTAGAAACGCCAGTACCTCAAATACATCTGAAACCTGAGGATTTAAGACTGAACTACATGGTGTGTGAAGAAGCAGAAGATAGCTGTGCCAAGAGTATTGAACAACTGGTAGGCAGACTAACCTTTACTTATGACTTCAGAGCCTATTTGCTGTATTAAGATATGTATTACCCTGGCAGACCTTCGTCTGACATTGTTAGTAAATATTATTGTAAGTATTGCCTGACCACCAACTCCCATTTGTGCAAATAGCATTCAGTCACCTAAGAATTTATTCTGTACAAGTGAATAATCCATGTATTGGGATATGTAGTTAGCCTACCATTTTTAAATATCCCATTCTCAATAGTGTTTTAAAATTAGTACCATGGGCTTATCATTATAAACAGAAGGTCCTTATAAGCCAGTTAGAAGATCGATAAAATTCTCTATCATAAATTAACAAGGAGGTCTCTAAGGTGAACCAGAGGCAGATTTAAAAAACATAGATTCAGGAATGGATTTTGTGCTCATACTTAATCCTAGTTCCAATCTAAAATCAATTCTTTCTTTTGACATGGCCCTGCTTGATACTTGCCCTCATGAAGGAAACACAGAATATATGGATGCCACAGCAATGTGTGGTGAAGAAAGTACATGGTGCCTGGATATCAGAGAGAGGAGTGTCTGGGGTCTTAAAGGCTTGTTTCCAAACACGCAGCCATCGAAGTGAGATGTCAACTATGTGCACCTGGAAGAAGCACACCAACATCCATGATCCAAGGAATATAAATTATATAATCCAATATGTTTTGTTTTCTAGGAGCATAATCAGTAGAGGGTGGTGGTGGTGGTGGTGGTGGTGGTGGTGGTGGGTGGGTGGGTGGGTGTGTGTGTGTATGTGTGTGTATGTGTAAAGAGAAAGCAAAAGAAGGAAATTTACTTTTTAAAAATGGCTCCTGGGGGACTGACAACAGAAAAGTGGGTGAAGGGAGATTTTGGACAGGGCAAGATATGACAAAATAATAATATATGAATCGTTAAGGGTTCATGAGCGAGGGGGGAGCAGGGAGAGAGGGGAAAATGAGGAGCTGATGTCAGGGGCTTAAAAGTGGTGAGCAAATGTTTTGAGAATGATGAGGGCAATGAATGTACAAGTGTGCTTTACACAATTAATGTATATATGGATTGTGATAAGAGTTGTGTGAGCCCCTAAGAAAATGATTTTTTTTAAAAGAAGAATTTCTGGAACCTCCAAGTTGATGTACTGCTGCATTAAAAAAAAAAAAAAAAAGATCTTCAGCAAAAAAAGACCCACAATTGTGAGGCTGACAAGTCTCAAATCTATGGATCAGATGGCAGGTTAGAGACCACTGCTGGCTCCCATGGTTGCTAAGGCTGGCTGAGCACACCAAGCCCCATCATGGAATGAGATTATACTATATTATATTATTGAACACCAGTGTCTATGTCACAAAGAATCATAGTTCAGACACATTGACACATAACATGAACCATCCCAACCACCATCTGCCTGTATGTAAATCTTCAGGAAAATCTTATATTCTTTCTAATATCTAGCTTGCTTGATTGCAATATGTGGTAATACTCACCTGTAAGTATAGGAGAGCATTTCTTTGAGGCCTAAAGAAGATGAATGGGACACAGATTTCTAGACAGTAAAATCCTGAGTATATGCCACTACCATCCTTGACCATTCAGAAGCATCAAACTACCATGAATATTTCAAATAAAGCTTAGTTTTAGAGTAAAAAAAATGCTTCTGTTACCCTTGTACATATAGCCAAATACCAAGCAGCTCCACTATGTTGTTCACCTCAGGAGGAATACTTGAGTGGCCCATACCCCCTACCTTCCACTGTGAGCATTTCAGAAGTCAAGTGAGAGCATCAGGGATCATTCCCTTGATGCCCACCTAGAGGAAGGCACTGCCCTGCCAGGCTACTTACAAAGGCTCAACCCTCCAGAAAGAATCATTTGGGGGCAACGACCCCGTTTTTCCAAAATAAATTAATAGAGTTGGAATGCTTCTTGTGTACATGCCCTCTCCTTACCTTTTCCTGTTCAATGTGAGGGAGACGGACCTGGACATTTAACCCTACCTTAACCAGCTCTTCAAGAAGTTTGACAAAAGTACCCCCTAAGCTTCTCCAAGACAGTCTCTAGGGTCCCCACTGCCTCTGAGAGCAGCTCGAGAAACGCTGCTGTTTGTCTTTAGTTTTACATCCATGGGCTTAATGGCAAGTTTAATGGATTTCCGTCCTAGAAAGAGTCCTGGTGGGAAACTGAAAGGTTGGTGGTTTAAGGGAGAAATACCTGCTGATCAGCTCCTGTAAAGACTTCAGCAAGGAAAACCTGATAGCTCTATTCTGGCATATGGGCTGGCGTGAGTCAGAATAAGCTGAACAGCACACAACAGTCAATGGGGAAAGTCTAGAAATATACCCAAGATGAAGAAAATTTGTGCAGGAAAACAAATGTCAGCAGTCTGCGAACAGTGCACACTCAGACTTATTTTGCAGATGGAGAAACTGGGGGCAAACATTCACAGCCTGTGTTTTCCTACAAGGTCAGTATCTTCCAACATGTCTGGACACCTGGCTGTTCAACATGGCCTGTGACAGTGCTGGCCCATAAACTGTTTTATGTTGGCTTGTGTCAGAATAAATGCATACATCGAAGGGAAGACTGCAGAGATCCCTATTGCACTTTGACGTTGCCATGATATACAAATGCATGACCGCTGGACTCACTTTTGGAACAAGTTACAGAGCAGTTTGGGTGGCAGGTAGCTTGTGGTGGAGGTTGCCCACTAGTGGCATGGAGGAGACCATGCTCAGGCCCACGATGGATTGGGAAGAAAAGGACAACGTCTTTTAGCAGATAGTTCGAGAACTCTTTCACATGAAGGTGAATAGTCCTTGAGGAAATTGAATGATGAGTATTTTTTAATAATAAGAGATAATGTATGTTCATCTAATTTCTGAAAAAAGAAAATATATAACTGGCTCTGTGCCTGTGAGCACGTGAGTATTAAGACTTAGCACGATGTTAGAGGGGGTATTTCAGGCAAATGTAGGGCATCAGGGGTTCAGCGGCATAATTCTTGTTCTCTTACAGGAGACTCCGGTTTGACATCTGGCCAATGCACCTCGTGGACAGACCTCACCAGGGGCTGTCAGTGGAACATTACAGGTTTCAGTGAAGCGCGGTCAGTTTCCGCAGAGCTCTGAGGCTTCAACAGAGTGGGAAGAAAGGCCTGGCTACTTCCCAAAATCAGTCAATGAAAAACCTATGGATCAGAATGGTCTGATTCACAAATGATCTTGGGAATGGTGCAGGCCCAGGCAGCGTTTTGTCCCATTGGAGTTAGGGCTACCTCCTTGTCGTCAGCTAACTATAACTCCAAGTGCAAAGGTAACCCAGTTCTCATTCTTCCAAATCTCGAATTAAAACATGTCTGCCTTGCACTCTGTGTTCGGCTTCTCCCAGCCTGGGCTCTTTTGTGTCTATCTCCTTCCTCTCTCACTCTGGGTCCCTAACCCTCTATCATCGAAGTCTTGACTCTTTTGTGGACACACAAAAAAAGTCCGTTATTTTTCTCCACTAATTTGCCAACAAGCTCAGCCATCAGTCCAGTTGGCCCAAAATGAAATTCTATAATTATACAAAAGCCTGGGTCAGTGACCTCCTGATTGCAATATCTTGTCTCTTTTGTCCCTTCCTTCCACCACTTTGCCCATGGGACGAGATTGCTTCAGCTTCCCCAGCAGCCTCCTGAATAAGGTGGTATTGGAAACTAGTGAGGCATGGCCCAGCAGAGGTGTTCATAGCTTGGCAATAATTTAACCATTTTCATTTTGTTTGATTTCATTAACACCTGGGTCTCAGGGGAGAGCTCAGTTGGGAAGGGGGAAAAAAAACAACAAGTGATTCCAGTTGAAATAGAGTGGTTATCACCGCCTTGTTTTGTGTCACCGAGGGACTGCAAAATGCCAAGTGCGGAGTCGACTCTGATGTTGACGACACAGGAGGCCTCTTTGTGGGCTCATCTGCCTTTCCTGTCAGGCAGCCTGCACAGAAAAATCCTTTTCTTTGCCAGATTCGACTCTCAGTATCACTCCACTGACACCAAATATGCCTTTCACTCCAGAGCAAAACCAAACTCACTGCCATCGAGTCAGTGCTAACTCATGGCAGCCCCCTGTGGATTTCCAAGACGGCAATCATTGATGGGAGTAGAAAGCCCTGCCTTTCTCCTACAGAGCTGCTGGTGATTTCAAACTGCCAACCCTGCGGATCGCAGCCCAACACATAACCACCACACCAGCAGGTCTCCTCTCCCAGCGCTTGCTCTTTTTATTCATAGAGCCAGCCTCCCATGCCCACGGGACCAGGATCACTGGGGTCACTGATCCAGGCAAAGTGGCTGTATGGTGAAGAACATATTGACATCTAGAATGGGGTTCTGATCCTGGCTCTGCATCATGCTTGCACGGGATCCTTGAACCAAAAAATGGTTTACCTTGATGAAACTTGGTGACCTTAAGACAAACTCAAAGGTTGCTGCAAGACAGCAATCGGAGCAATGATTGTGCAGAGTTGAATGTCACCTGTGAAGTTAAAACAGCAGTGGTCATGATCATAACCTCAGCTAGGGTTCTGTAGAGAAATGAACTAATGATACAGTGTGTGCGTGCGTGTGTGTGCATGTGTGCGTTCATGTGTGGTGTGTGTGTGTGTGTGTGTGTGTGTGCGTGCGCGCGTTGGTGGTGGTGCCGTTGAATGGGTTCCTGCTCCGAGTGACACCATGCTGCCCGATGCTTATCGGTCAGTACCAGCAGGGCTCCTAGCTCCCACTGTATCAAAGCGCAGATCCTCAAGGAATTCAAATTGTGTTTCTTTGAAATGTTATTCGAGTTTGGGGAACAAAAAGAAATATGAAAGGGTAAGCTGAGGGCTAGAAGGTGGATGAGGTAAGGTTTACCATAAGGCTATAAGGTAGGACAGCCCTGGATACCGTTGAAGAATGAGCAGCAGCATTGACATGACTGAAAACAAAAAACACCCTCGGTGCAATTTTTCTGACCTTTTTCTCACCAGAGCTGTTTTCTATTTTCTTAAAATACCTTTCTAATAAGGCCCCAAGATTATTCTGTGTCCTTTGAGAAAATTTTCCAAAATTACCCCTTTGGATTCCCCCAAACACAGCTGCCCTATCCTTCTGAGCAGAGCCCCCAGCCTTGAATTCATCTGAGGTCTTCCCAACCTTCCTTAAAAAAAGATCAATTAATCTGAAAACCGTTGTTTTATGCGGGACAGCATTCTAGTAAACTACTTGCAAAACTTCAATGATTTGGGAAGATATACTGTTCAGTTGTATGAAAATGTGGACAGCCTGTGAGCCCGTTTGAATTTGATACATAATACAAAAGGGGGAATTGTGATGAACTGAGGGACTGGATGAGAATCTAATGCAGCTAAATCCTCTATGCCCGTAATTACAGGTCTGGAAAGCTTACTCCGCTGGGGGAAGACCCTCACAGTAATGAGATATAAATAAAGCTTAATACACATTCTCATGATGGGACAAAGTCCCTCCAATAACCCTCCCCACTCCATAAAGGAACTGTCATAAAGAGCCTACCATATAAGGTGGATCATTCGTGCATCTGGCTATTCACTGTGCCTGGAGGTTATCTGTAGGTAAGAGCATTCAGGTTCTATAGCTATACAACCATAAAATGTAGCAAGCCCCTGGGGAGGGATCAGGGGCATTCAAGGTCAAATAGCATGAGGTCAAGGCAATGATGCACCTCATTGCTGGTTTATTACATTACCCGCTTATGATATTACCCATTGACTATGTAAATATGTTGGCTTATTATGCATATGCCTTTTGAAAGATCTATAAGCCCCATTATATACATACCCATTGAAAAATATATTCATCCCCTTTGGCAGTTACATAATCTCCTATCAAATTGCGCAAAGAGGTGGAGTCTAGCTTGTCAATCAGGCCATAGCCAATGAGGCTTCCATGTGAGCAAGGTCTTCTCCTGAGGAGTCTGGGAACTCCTGTATTCCTCCCTGGAGGTGGGAGACTCTGCTTTGACATTCCTGTTGACATGCCACATGGAGCCACACTGATGCAGCCAAGCCCTGGAACTGGAGGAGCCACATGGAGACCCACACCAGCTCTGCACCACTGTATCGACAAGACTTTCCACCAACTGGCCTGTGATCTTCCTGCATTTGGCATCATTGTATGTGTTGTGTGAGTCTAAAGAGGAATTTATGGACTAGTATCAATATATGGACTAATATTGGGCTTATGGACTTGATCTGCACCGCGCTGGGATGTTAATGTAAAATTGTTCTTTGATATAAAGTTCTATCTTACACACATCTGAGGGTCTCTGTATTTGTTTCTCTAGTCAGTCCAGACTAACATACCTCTCATCCTGACATGGGACGAAGAGCCCCTGTTCCCTACTGTCTGTCTGTCCCTATCATTTTCCACAATTGCAAAGCTGCACCTGAGGACCCATTGGAGTGTTGGGGACCCACTCACCCTGACATCAGCCCTGACTGCAAAATAATTTTTCCATGGCACACAAAAAAGTATTCCCTTTTTCAGAGGAAGGCATCTGAATATATATAAGAAGATATACTAAGACAAGTATATCATGGAGTGAACTTGTCTGCCACTATCCACTGACTGCAGAGATATGTTTAAAAACATGTTATTTGGACTAAACTTCTGCCTGTATGAACTGGAGCCCTAGTAACAATACATGTTGGCTTACCTGGATCGATAGAAAGAGAGTTTTACTTCAAAGAGTTGGCTTATGTAGGGGGCTGGCAAGTCCAAAAGCCTAAATCAGAAGGTTGATTGGTGTATTAGTCTGGGTACTTTTGAAAAACAAATCTACAGAAACCCATGTATAAGAGAGAGTTTTATATAAAGGGTAAATGCACATCAAGAAAACATCCCAACCCAGTGCTGCCCAAGCCCACAAGTCCAACATTAACCCATAAACCCCAAACTCCAACACCAATCCACAAAGTCCTCCTCCATCTCACAAAACACATGCAATGATACTGACTGCAGGAGGAAAGCCGAATCAGTGAATGTGTAAGCATTTCAGCGCTGGCAGGGGTCTCCACATGGCTGCTCCAGCACCCAGCGCTGCATTGGGGTGGGTCCATGTGGCTTCTCCTTGGGGATGTCTTGCAGGAAGTGAGCCTTGCCAGCTGAAGCAAGGAACTGGCTAAGGCAGCTGCACCCTCATGCAACCATCACAAAGCAAGAGACCCGAGAACTCAAAAGGCGAGGCTCACTGACCCATTTATTTCTCCACCCTTCAATTAACTCCACATGTGTTTATCGGCCAGGTTGGCACAATAAACTAACTACCTCAATTGGAGACTCCTGCAGGTTTGCTTCCCAAACTCCAAAGGAAGGGAGGCAAGGAGTGAAAAATCAATGTGCTCTGGCAAAATGTCTCATACCTCTGACATCTAGGCCATCTGTATTTCTTTGTCCACTGCATGGTTGGTAATATGAACTACATATAATGTTGCAGTTGATGTTAATCCTATTCAGATGTTTACTTGCAAATGTTCAATGTTATGATTTACTCTTCAAAACACTGCCTCATAGCAGGTTAAGAAGGTTTAAAAAATAAGATATGTATATGCATCAAAATCAAATTAAAGCAGAGTCCTCTGAATGGAATCGTATCATATGTCAGAGACTTTCTGCATTTAGCATTTGGAGGAAGAACCCACCCTCGAGAAATGCCCTTTTGCTGTAAAGGCAATTGATCATGGAGGTCTGCTTACAGCTTTACTTTAAGGTCAACTGCTTTAATCATATGTAATTACTTCATGCATGCAGATCTGTTAGTGCAAATGGTTAAGCATTAATCTACTAATTGAAAGGTTGGAAGGGCAAACCGACCCAGCAACTCCAGATCTACTTCTGAAAGGTCATAATCATTGAAAACCCGATGGTGGGCTGTTCTACTGTGAGCCATGTGGTCACATGTCAGAGCTGACTTGAGGACAAGTTGTTTGGTTTTTTTTGTTTGTTTAGTTACTTCATAACAGAAACTAAGCTAGTGTTTGATTAAAAACAAACTAACAAAAAAAAAAACTGGGCACCATCGTCTAACCAAGTTGACACATGAAATGAACTGTCATCATCATCATCTTCCTCTTCTCCACCATCATTATCAGGCTCTGCCCTGCAATCCCCCAGTCTCTATAAACTCACTATAAATAGAGACAAGCCTCTGAGTGAAGGCCAAAGGACTTATATGGGGTGAGGAACAAACAGTTCCCAGGCCAAGGTTCCTCCAATGAGAGAGTCTGATCACTATAAGCTATACTACTGACCTGCAGGACCCGCCACTTCTCAAAGAATTGAGGGTGACATGGGGCCAGGGAAAAGCACATCATTGACCAAGTACTACAAATACTCTACACTCCTCGACTGGACCTGCATATTAGCTTCCCCTACGTGTGCCCCTAGTTCCCTAGGTGTTACCCTAGAGAGGGCTTGGGACTGGGAAGCAACTTCCGGTTCCATTTGGACCCAGGACTATAGTGGGTAGGTGAAAATGTTGCTTTTGATAGATGGGCCTCCCCAATGCCCTTCAGCCATCCTCAAGGAACATTAAATGACTTCCACAAAATCCTGTAAATTGGCACCAAAAGGTTGACAGCCTGCAAAAGCAGGGCTGTCCAGTGCAAAGGAGAAGGCGGCAGTGGCTGCTGTGATGCAATGGTAGGATTCTTGCCTTCCATTCAGGTCCCTGGGTTTAATTCTCAGCCAATGCACCTCATGACCAGCCCCTGCCCATCACTCAGTGGTGGTCTCTGGTTTCTCTGATGCTGAACAGGTTTTAGGGGAGCTTCCAAACGAAGGTGGGCTAAGAAGAAAGTCTGGCCAACTACTTCCAAAAATCAGCTCTATTGTTCTCATCCCCAGCAGATAATGGGGCAGGGGCAGGATATGGCAGCATTGTGCTGTCCTTGTGTGTGGCGTGTATGTGGGGGTCTCCGTGAGTCAGACACTGACACACGACAGTCCACAACAGCTATAGCTGGCCGTTATCAAGAGCTAATTATGGGCCAGTGTTATAAGCACTACGCATGTATTAATATCTAGGTCAGATGAACCCAGCTGAATCTTAGTTTGTCACTTCCTGGCTGTCACACCTTGGGCCAAGGGTTTTCCTTCTATTAACAGAGTGTTCTCATTCGTTACATGAGTTCTTACTAGCAGCCACTCATGAGGAGTCGCTGAGACTCCAGGTTGTACTACCTGACTCTAAGATCCATGTCTCTACCTATTGGATTCTTCTAGCCAGTACAAAATCCTTCACTGCCTTGGATTAACAGTGTCCTCCAGGGGCCTTTTGACCCATCCTGGTTCTAAGTGTCAGGGTACCTCTGGAAGTATGGGCTTCCTTCCAGTGAGGCAGCCCTACAGGTGCATGCTCTCAGGACCGCAACTCCTGGGCTCTAGGGCAAAAAAAATCAGGAGTTGTGTTTACAAACCAGGAGGAAGGAGCTCTCTGGCCATCCTCTTATGAATTCTCCTCAGCATGTGATAGGTTCTCTTCGAGTCAACTGATACCAGAAGCTTCAGAAGGGGCCCTGACTGCAATGGGAAGAGAGAGCACCACCCCGACCACGCTGGACGCTCAGTCTCTAACCAGGCCGCCTTGGCAATGTGCTTCTCAAACTTCTGCATGTTCCAGAAGTTTCTAGGTCATAGGTTCCCAAGACTTATCTGGCCTACAGATCCCCTAAAAAAAAAAAAAATTACTCAGCACTCCCCTAGCAATTAAAAAATTTGGTACTAAAGCCCATAATCCTGGAAAAAGTAAATCTCTGCTTTTGCAGCCCCACCTCCACCCCCCACCGCCACTGAATCATTCCAGTACTCTCCAGGGATCCTTCCAGGTCCTCACTCAGGGAAATACTGCTCTAGGTCAAGTGACAAATGCAGAATGAATCATTGGCTCCACACTCAGACATGGGCTCCATACATAGTAACAACCCTGAGGGATTCCTAAACAAGGGAGACGGGGAGGGGCGGGGGGGCTGACCTGACAGTAAGACCCACAGCCTTAGGTCCCAGCATATTCCTGGCCAGTCGCTCACCTATGTGGAATCATCTCAAAATCCCATATCTTCTTCTGGTCCCCTGACAGATTCCCACCCCCAGCCATATGCCCATCTCCTGCCTCTGAAGCTGAAGTGCTATCCCTGGATCCCTTAGACATGCCACGGACAGAGTGCTACCAGGTTCCACAGCTAAGACACACCTTTCTGTTTCTTCTTTCACACCAAGCTTACTCTCAAGTCAGGGCCTTTGCATTTTTACCCCTTGCCTACCCCTTTCTTCTCCTGAGGCCTTCCTTGACCATCCCCTCCCTAGCCACCCACTCCTAGTCTTCTCCTTCATGTGACTATTCCAGTCTCATTTTTGTAACACCCAAATCTCCTGCTTGCTATATGAACCCTTTATTAAGGAAGCTTCCGTTTTTATTTTGCTCTGTGTCTCAGTTTCCATATCTGTAAAATGGAACTGTTGGGGTGATTATGAGTTAACGTATGTGAAGTACTTAGAACCCTGTCCATTCCCTAGAAAGTGCCATATTAAGTCATGGTTTTTCTTATTGATTCTCGTATTATCATTGCCCACTTTGTTCGCAGCAGCTGGACCTAAACCTCATACACAGTGGGTGCCCAATACAGATTTTTGGTTGAATATTCAGATGACTGAATAAGCCACGATGCAGAGGGTCTGAAAACCCTCACCCTTGTCTGCTTCCTGAGACTGTGGCACCCTTCCTGTGGGGCTATAATTACCCAATAATAAGACACCCAGCCCCAGAAGGATTCTCACACAGCAAATTTCCCAAAGATGAAAAGCTCATTTGTGAATAATCACATAGCAATATCTAAAATTTTGGTTGTATTGTAAGGTCGATGCCTTCCCCATTCACCAATAATGACAGACCACTTAAAAAATAAATAACACATATAATTTAAGCAACTAAAACAAATAGCAGTGTTGGCTTTCCCTGGGAAAATATTTTCACTATTTCCTTGAGACGTCCTCATGGGTGCCCCTGCTTTGGCCTCCCTGCTGAGATGCTTTCTCAGCAGGCAGCTTGGGAGGGATGCCTGCAGAGAACAGCTTCAGTGAGCAGAGCTCACCCACAGCATTCAGGTGCCCTTCCTGGCGGGGGAACCCTGACCTTTTTTCCACAGATCTGGGAAGGAGGAGCTACTTTCTCCAGCCAGGCCTACCGCACCTCTTTCCGGACACCCTCTTTCCCCAAGGATTATGAACGAAAATGCTACAGGGGAAAAGCAAGCGAGTGTGAGAGATGGGGTGGGACTTCGGGGTAATTTAAAGGCAAGCATCTTTCCACAGGAGAAAATGTCACCAATTCACCAATGTAGACGCAGTGTTGCAAAACAAAACAAACCTCAGTACCACGGAGTTGATGCCGGCACTGTCCCTGTGAGTTTCAGAAACTAACTCTTTACAGGAGTAGAAAGCCTTTCTCTCATGGAGCAGCTGCTGGTTCTGAACTGCTGACCTTTAATTAGCAGCCCAACTTGGAACCACTACAGCACCAGGTGTTGTCGAAGCTCCTCGGAATTCAAAAGAAGTCCCTTATAGATGCTGGCCTTTGGGGTGAGCTAACAGTCCTACCTTCTGGGCCCTTATTTCTTCTTTGTTCTGGACTGGTCTTGGGCCACACCAGACACACTCTTATGAAAGCCATTTACATGCGCTTTCCTCTCTGTCTGCCATTCTTCCAGATGAGGACACAGCTTGCTCCCTGGCTGCTGCTGTCAGGTCTCTAATCATTGTCATCTTCTCACCCTACTAAAACTTACAGCAACCCCTCCCCCCCCAAACTCTAACCTAGGTATATCCGATCCCTCTCACCCTGCACCAATCCCTCCCATCTCTGTTTAATGTACTATGTCATTTACTCTCTCATTCTGCTTATTAAACATTGTTAGTTTCTGAGCTAATGCTGTAAATCTGAGAGAGAGCAAAGGTTTTGTTTTCTCGCTTTTTGTGCTCAACTGCACCCCAAACACCTAAAACAATACCAAGCACGCAGAGCAGGTCCTGCCTTGTGGCCCGCACATGTGGCAGAATGGAACTGCTCCATAGGATCTTCCTGTCTGTAATCTTTACAGAAGCAGTTTGCCAGGACTTTCTTCTCTGGTGGTGCTGTTGGGTTGGTGATCTGCTTCCAAAAGATTATAGTCCAGGGGAGCAACAAGTGATCCACAATCAGTGGCAAGGAGGGTGAGAGAGGCCTGGTAGGGACTCAGCCAGGGCAATGTAACCGAGAGAAATTACTGAAACCCAAATGAAGGCTGAGCATGATAGTGGGACGAGAGGAAAGTAAAAGGAAATAGAGGAAAGAACGAGGTGACAAAGGGTATTTATAGAGGTCTACAGACAGGAATATGTAAATAAATCTATATAAGAGTGTGGGGAAACAGATATACGTGAATATAGTTATAGGTTTAGTATTAAGGCAGTAGATGGACATTGGGCCTCCACTCAAGCACTTACTCAATGCAAGAACACTTTGTTCTATTAAATTGGCATTGCAGGATGCACACCTTCCTGACACAAATGCTGAAGAAAAATGTGAGCATAAGCAAATGTGGTGAAGAAAGCTGATGGTGCCCGGCTATCAAAAGATACAGCATCTGGAGTCTTAAAGGCTTGAAGATAAACAAGCGGCCATCTAGCTGAGAAGCATCAAAGCCCACATGGAAGAAGCACACCAGCCTGTGTGACAACGAGGTGTAGAAGGGACCAGTTATCAGACAACAAAGAACTAAAATTCATATCAGTGGGTGTCCACCTTCCTGATATGATCACTGAAGACAAACGTGTGCATAAGCAAATGTGGTGAAGAAAGCTGATGGTGCCCGGATATCAAAAGATGTAGCGTCTGGGGTCTTAAAGGCTTGAAGATAAACAAGTGGCCATCTATCTGAGAAGCATCAAAGCCTACATGGAAGAAGCACACCAGCCTCTCTGACCACAAGGTGTAGAAGGGACCAGTTATCAGACATCAAAGAACTAAAAATCATACCAGTGGGTGTCCACCTTACTGATATGATCACTGAAGACAAACGTGTGCATAAGCAAATGTGGTGAAGAAAGCTGATGGTGCCCGGATATCAAAAGATATAGCATCTGGGGTCTTAAAGGCTTGAAGATAAACAAGCAGCCAACTAGCTCAAAAGCAACAAAGCCCACATGTAAGAAGCACACTAGCCTGTGTGACCACGAGCTGTTGAAGGGATCAGGTATCAAGCATCAAAGAACATTGTAAATGTGGGTGAGTGCAGAGTTGAGACTCAAAGCCCATCGAGAGGCAACAGGACACCCCCTTACTGAATGGTTGTGGGGAGGAGATGAGCAAGTCAGGATACAGGGTAGCAACGATGGAACATATAACTTTCCTCTAGTTCTTAAATGCTTCCTCCCCACCACTATCATGATCCCAATTTTACCTTACAAATCTGGCTAGACCAGAGGATGTACATTGGTACAGATAGCAACTGGAAACACAGGGAATCCAGGACAGATGACTCCTTCAGGACCAGTGGTGAGAGTGGCAATGCCTGGAGGATGGAGGGAATGTGGGGTAGAAAGGGGGAACCAATTACAAGAATCTACGTATAGCTTCCTCCCTGGGGATGGACAGCAGAGAAGAGGGCGGGGGGGAGGGGGGAGACGTCGGTTAGCATAAAATATGACAAAATAATAATAATTTATGAATTATGAAGTGTTCATGAGGGAGAGGGGAGTGAGGAGATAGGGGGGAAATGAGCAGCCGATATTAAGGGCGCAAGTAGAAGGCAACTATTTTGAGAAGGATGATGGCAACAAATGTACATATGTGCTTGACACAATGGATGGATGTATCGATTATGATGAGAACGGTACGAACCCCCAATACAATGATTTAAAAAAAAGATTACAGTCATGAAAACCCTATGGGGCAGTATTCCTGGCACACAGAAGGTCACCACGAGTCAGTTTGGGGGTGTGGACAAAGGCAGGAGCACCATGTCGGAGTCTGGTGTAGCATCCAGGAAGGACAATGAGAAGAGGCTGGAAGCCGGGCGTGGTAAGCAGTGGAGCTGACAAGATTTGCTGAGGAATTGGATGTGGGAAGGAAGAGAAAGAGGACTTACTTCATGATTTTGTTCTGAGTTACTAGAGGAAAGAAGGAAGTAATGTCCAAAACAAGAAATACCCCCATCCTACCAAGCCAGCCCCAAGAACTCCTGCCGTGGGCAGGACCAAATTATGAAGGAGCACAAGTTGAGCCATTTGTAATCAGAGTTTGAGGCCTGGCTCGGAAAGTGACCACGGTGTGGTCCTGCATGAGGCAGCACTAGAGATCCCGCTTTTCTGCCGTGAACAGTAGATAATGACACCCGGCTTGGAGTGTTGTTAGGAAGTCTGAACCTGAAGGAAAGTGAGATGTGTATAGAAATGGCCTCCCTTACCATAAAGAGTAACATTGCTCTCCATTGTTTATGTATGCTACTTATGTCCCCTTAGGCCATGGTCAAAAATGTATGGGATACCCTGGCCAGCTCTCAACTTGGTTTTAAGTTTATTTATTAGCTATACCCTATCCATTTACAACAACAAAAATACACACATGTGATGTCTTCAAAGAATACGCAGATGTACCTGCGCACTCAAAAGGCTTGGTGGTTCCCTAGTAGAATTCGCACTTCCATGTAAGAGACCTCAGTTCAATTCCTGGTCAATGCACCTCACCTGCAGTCACCAGTTTTTTGCCAGTGGTGGTTTTCATGTTACTAAGACTATCTGCTCCTACCAAGATGTACGGCCTTACATACTCTACATCGTGTCATGATGAGTCGGGATCAACTTGGTGGAAGTGGGTTTGCTTTGGGTTTGTATGATGCTAAACAGGTTATCAGAGCTTGCAGACTTAGACCCAAAATAAGGGCCTGGTATTTCCTTCTGAAAATGAGCCAGTGAAGCCCTGTGTATTGTCCAAGGGGTCACCATGGATTATAGGGCTGACTTGACCACAGCTAACAACAATGATACTCACATGGGTGAATAAAAAGGAAGAAAATCAGAAGAAATTGAAATCAGGAATTAATAGACCCATATGACAGTTCCAAGGCATGAGTGTCCTAGCAGACAAGAGAAAAAGAAAAAACAGTAAAGTCAACTATTACTGGGTACAAATCCCCCCACATGACATATGACCATTTATTCCCCCCTAACTATGGGTTGACTGGACAGTCTTGCTAGTGTGGGTCAGTCTTAGCTGATCTCAGCTAGACTCCCTGGTACATCTGGGTGCAAGCTCTCCCCAAAAACACACCTACTTTCGTCTAGTTCCTAAATGTTTCCTCCTTGCTCCCACTATCATGATACAAATTCTACCTTGCAAGTCTGGCTAGACCAGAGGATGTACACTAGTACAGATAAGAACTGGAAATACAGGGAATCCAGGGCAGATGATCCCTTCAGGACCAGTGGTGTGGGTGGTAATACTGGGAGGGTAGAGGGAGAGTGGGTTGGAAAGAGGGAACCAATTACAAGGAACTATATGTGACCTCCTCCCTGGGGGATGGACAACAGAAAAGTGGGTGAAGAGAGACATCGGACAGGGCAAGATATGACAAAATAATAATATATAAATTATCTAGGGCTCATGAGGGAGGGGGGAGTGACGAGGGAGGGGAAAATAAGGACCTGATGCCAGGGGCTTAAGTGGAGAGGAAATGTTTTGAGAATGATGAGGGCAATGAATGTACAAATGTGCTTTACACAATTGATGTATGTATGGATTGTGATAAGAGTTGTATGAGCCCCTAATAAAATGTTTGGAAAAAAAAATCTATCAAAATTTAAAAAAACACACACACCTACTGGCTTCAAGTTGATTCTAACTCATAGTGACCCCCTATTGGGTGTTTATGGCAGCAGATCACCCCCTCTTTCTCCATCAGTGCCAACACTTGCCAGACAGCACCCTCAGGGCTCACTTTGAAGGACTAGCCCAGGCTTGCTCAAATGGCAGGAGTAGGCATTCATGAAAGAGCAGGGAATACCTCTAGGACGGCCTCTTTCCTTAGGCTTAGAACTGGCACTCCATGACTTGTGCGGCACTCTATAGCCCCATGCAAGTCACAGACCAGCCCAGATAAGAGGGCTTCAGGAAATAGATGCTGTCTTTCCATGGGAAGAGTGAAAGGTTGTACCGTTTTATAAGTTGACCGCAGTGCCATTTACAAGGTGTAGACATAGCATGGTCATCAGTTAGAGTAGCATTCTTCTCCTTCATCGTGCCAGAGAAATAGTCCCAAGAAGTGTAGTCTAGCAGCCCATACATTAGCCTCATGTCTTTTTTTTAAAAACAGTTTTATTGGTATTTCATCCACATATCATACAATTCAATAGTTCAACCATATCAAGAAGAGTTGTGCAATCTTTACACCATCAATTTTAGAACATGCTCTTTTCCCCCATACTCATTGTTATTCATGTAACTTTTTTTCCATTTTGACAAAATGGTAAAATTTGACAAAATTTTCCATTTTTCCATTTTGACAAAAATATTCACCACAAAACATTCGCCAATCAATAACTTGGACATGTAGAATTCAATGCCATCGATTATACTCTTCATGCTGTACACCCATTAGTGATGTTCCTCTCCAAATTGTTCCACCGCCCTGAAGATGAACTCAAAGCTCCCTCAGCAAAAACTCTTCCTCCTGCACCATCGTAACCACAGGCCAAGCGTGCCATGAGTTTCATTTTCTTCTTAGCAGTGATCATTTATTGGAGACTTACTGTGCCATACCCTGCTAAGCACTTCACATTCATTTGCTTCCAAAAAATATAGGAAGAACATATCATGGTTCTTTCTTCTGCGGCTCCTTTCAAATATTATTTTATTGTGTTCATTAGGGTGAATGTTTATGCAAATGGGGTTTCCATTTGATAATTTCCACACCATTATTCAGAGCCATTAGTTACATTAGAATGGCACTTAATCAAGAGGATTTTTGTTTCTACACGATGAGCCATGATTATATGGTCCTCTTTGAGGTTTTTTGTTTTGTTAATTGCTTTCTATTTGTGATATAGGAGCCCTGGTGATGTGGTTATGAGTTGGGCTGTGATTTGCATGGTCAGCAGTTCAAAACCAGCCGCAGGTCCTCAGGAGAAAGACAGGCTTTCTACTCCCATACACAGTGCTGTCTCAGAAACGCACAGGGTTTCTATGAGTCAGCATTGACTCGATGGCAATGAATTTGGTTTTTTGTTTTATTTGTGATATGTACTGTTTGTTTTCTATTTGTGGTTTTAATCTAAAATTTTCCTTTTGAAATAAATCGATTTAAATCTTTTTATTAAATTTTGTTATTGCCATTGAGAATATACACAGAACACTGACTCAAAAAGTTATGCATGTACAGTTCAAATTGCACAACTTGAGAAATATAACTTAATTCCTTTTAAAGCGGGCCAATTAAAGAATCATTAAATAAACAGCTATCTAGGTAGTATGTAGCCAGTGGAAAATTTATTTGGGGGCAAGAGTGAGGCAGGGAGTGGATTAGGATTTGGAAAACATACTAAATGACCTCTTTTAATCCTTGATTGATTTCCATTGGGCAGAAGGGGAAACTGAGGACAGATGGAGCCCACGGAGGTTCACCCCAAGATGCTGCCAGATGTGCAGTGTTGCCTGAGAAAGCCCTGGAGGAAGCTCCCGCGTGGTGTGTAATGGGAGGTCTGGTGCACAGCACGCATTTTTGGCACCATCTGTCACCATCATGAGACCCCTGGGGCTTCCTGGGTGTCTCCCTCACCCTCTACCCCAGCATAACGAGGGCTGCAGGCCAGGGTTCCTGTAAGACACACACTCATAATTTGAATCAAATAGAGCTTGAATCAGACTGTTCCCCAGAGACGCCGGCAAGGCATCAAGCTGAACTCTCTAGAGAATGAGGTGAAAGCTTGCACGTAAACTGAAATCACTTTGCACCTACGAGGCCATGCATGGCAGCCAGCGCTGAATAAATTAAGAGGAAATAGACACGCTCATGGCAAAGGGAAATGGGAAAGCTTCATGCCCCTTCTCTGTTATAATGCACCTTCGATTCTGATCAAGGAGTACCACCTGGGGAACAGTGTTAAGGTCATGGGCTGAGGCCCAGGGAGGGATGGGGTAAAAGGGATGTGGAAAAGTTTCTCCTGACTGACACTCCAGGCCCCCGGCCACACAGATATCCAACCACTCGGAGCTCTGGAAAAGTAGATTCTACAACCCCACAGCTGCTGCTTCATTGTTAGTATCACTTGGAAGTTCTTCCTTATGTCTAGCTGCTTCTCTCCCCCTCTTCTTTTCCTATACCCTGGTCAAGGGGTAAGAGGAGATCAGCATCTTATGGGGCCCTTGTCCAGGAACATCCTCTAAGTACAGGTCTATAAAGAAATGCCTCAGGGGTCACTCTAAAGGGCTGGGTAATCAGCACGAGAGATGTGGGTGGTGACTGAAGCCAGGACTCACATGGGAAGATGCTTTCTACCAGAGGAAGACACACTTGGGACCATACCATCACTCTACTTACTCAATGGATGATGCATTCGCTTGAGGTATCCCATACTCTGGGACACCATGTGGGAGAAACAGTCCTGGTCCTGCCTATGAGGAGTCAGGGGAGTTTTCTGAGCCATCTTGATGGGGAAGGGTAGAGAAGAGCATAATAGATAAGACCAGAGAGCCATTAGCATGAGTCCTAAGGTGTAACCCTGCCCCAACCAACTGTGTGACCTTGAGCAAGCTGTGAAATGCCTAGAGTCTGTCTTGGTTTCTATAACTTGGGGTGAAAATAAGAATCAGATCCTCCTCAAAGGGATTTGAGAGTTAAATGAGGTGATGCAAGTTCTCACAGTGACTGGCACTACTAGTTCAGTACAAAAGATTTTTTTTTAAGTAATGGTTTCTTATGCTATTATTTTTTCCACTTTTCCCTAACTCGTATTCAGATTGCATCTACGCTTGTCTTTGGGCTGTCCTGCACTAGATTTATGACCTTGGTCCTTGCTCAGACTTTTCCTCTCCCCTAAAATGGCTCACCAGTCACCATCATCTCACCCAAATCCAGTCCAGGGCCTTTTCCCAACTCCTACAGAAGGTCCAGAGAGGCAGAGAACCTGATTGGCCCTGCCTCGGGTCTTCCCAGCCCTCGGTCCAATCAATGGAGTTGAGTGTTACCACATGGGTGGATTCTGCAGGGGTTGCTCGGTATCGCTTCTCAGAATGCTCCTCTCCTTTGTGAACTTGTAGCCCCAAACCTTCCCCTTTTTCATACTCTCACTAGGCCTTGTGCAACGGGGCTTCATATACTTTCATTTTTTAGTTTGATTGGCACTTCATCCATAGATCATACAATTCTGTAGTTCAATCATGTCCAGGAGAGTTGTACAATCTTTACCACAGTCAATTTTGCATTCACTTTCTGAAGCAGTGATTCTCAAGAGTGAGCAATTTTATCCTCAAGGAACAATTGGTAATGGTAGGTAGAGCCCAGGAGTTCTGATAAACATGCTAAAATGTGCAGGCAAGCTCTCATAACTGAGGGCTATTCAACTCCACATGTCAGTGGGGCCAAACTGGAGAACCTCAGCTCTAAGGAGATACCTGCTGTCTTTCCCAGACCCTGAGCTTCGGGACATAGTCATTCTGCTCTTGGACTGCTCACATTGTGGTGGATCTGGTGGCCATGTTGTAGCCTGAAAGATGTGTAGTGCTACGCTCTGATGGGCAGCATGCAATGCGGACACATTGGGACTGGCTCCCTCACCTCTCAGCTGGGATCACTCTGGGACGCGCGCTCTCCACAGTGTTCTCAAGGTCGCCAGCAGGAATAAGCACCGGTTGCCCATGTAATGACAGTAAACGGGCCTGTTAGGTAGCTAGCATAGGGACTGAGGTGTCCATTAAGTATGCTCA
Source organism: Echinops telfairi (assembly GCF_000313985.2). NCBI lineage: Eukaryota > Metazoa > Chordata > Mammalia > Afrosoricida > Tenrecidae > Echinops > Echinops telfairi. Next base: position 12,943,117 of record NW_022106189.1, on the reverse strand, counting down.
GAGGTTCGAGCTTCTGGCCCGGAAGCGGTGGTACACCTAGGTGGGTGTTACACCTGGATTTGTCCATCTGGGCCAGGTGAGTTCAATTCAGCCAGTGGGATTGACCAGGATCGTTGACCATGCTTCCCAGCAGAGGACCTGAAAAGCCAGAGTCCAGAGTCTTGCAGGACCTTCTGCTTCTCAAGCTGCTCCCTGGAGGCTGTGCAGCGTCTCCTCTGGCCCCAGGACTCCACATATGGGGGTGCAGTGCCCAGAGGTGCCTGTGTAAACCCTGTAACTTCTTCTATCCTTTATAAAACTCACTTGGATGGCAAACCAGGCTTCAGAGTGAATTCTTTCTCATGCAAAGCCAAGGACTGAGGTATTTTCTCAACAGAGAGATCTAACAGGCTCACCGCAATAAATTCTTGATGATGTGCCTTTATGGGCTGCCTTCGCTCCCTAACTCACCTGCTCCCTTACTTGTACTTCCTGGGAACACGTCCCAAATAAGCCCCTTGCACTGGATTCCGGATCATAGGATCTCCTCACTCAAACTAAGACACCAGCAATCACTAATAGCTCTGCTTCACATGCAGACTGTTAAGTGAATCTTGTCAAAATACAGCAAGTACCCAGCTATAGTTCAGCTATTTATCTCTGCTCAAAACCTCCTGGGGGTTACTCTAAAATCTGCTCTCTGAATCCCATCTGGATAACATCCATAAAATTCATTTGGAATAGAATTCCAAATCCTTACTAAAATGTCAAAGCCAGATCTTGTACAATCGGCTCAATCTCCCTCTGGTCCTTATAACACTTTGCCCCTCATTCGTTCTGCTATGGCCTCTTTGCTATTTTTGGAACTTTCCAAACATGTTCCCATCTCAGCATCTTTGCGTTGCCTGTTTGCTTAGCTCACTGAACCCTGAAATTTTGACATGTCTCCCTTCTCACTACATTCAAGACTGCTCAAAATTCTCATGATTAGAATCATTGCTGCTTACCAATATCAGAATATACAGTAGCATTGGAGAATAAGGAAACCCACCACTCATCTTTCAGTTTCTCATACTGTGATTGCCTGCATGTTGCTATAGACCAGAAAGTATTCCACAGATATGTCAAATACCCACAGGATCACCTATGGCAAGTAAGTTTCAGCAGAGCTTCCAGATTAAGACAGCGTAGGAATGCGGATCTGATGTCCACTTCGGAAAATACTGGCTACTGAAATATTATGAGTAGCATGGAACCATAGCCTGATATAGTGCCAGAAGGTGAGCCTCTCAGGTTCGAAGGTGCTCAAAAGACTACTTGGACAGAGCCAAGCTTTCAAGATCTTCATTTACTCTAGTGGCAGGACTCAAAATGAAAATAAATAGCTGCCAACATTCACTAATAATGTAAACCCAAAAGGTCAAACTCACTGCCATTGAGCCCTAGTGGTGTAGTGGGTTACACAATGTGTGGCTAATTGCAAGGTTAGCAATTCGACTCCATCAGCAGCTCTATGTTGATGAGGCTTTCTATTCCCATCAAGATGTACAGTTCCAGAAGCCCACAGAGGCAGTTCTAGTCTGTCCTATGGGGTTGCTGATTAATAATATACCAAATACTAATCTAGGAAAATTCAAAGTCAAAAATAAAATGGAAGATATAAAGATCAATATCCTAGGCATTTGTGAGGGGAAATAGATGGTAACTAGCCATTTTGAATCAATTATGTGATCTACAACGCTGAGGTTGACAAAATGAAGAAAAATGGCATCTATACTGTTAAAAAGATCATTTCAAGATCTGTCCTGAAGTTCAATGCTGCCAGTAATATGATAATAGCCATATAACTATAAACAGAAGAACAGTTAATATGACTATTATTCACAATTCCGCACCAAACACTAATGCCAAAAATGAGGAAATTAAAAACTTCTGACCACCTCTACAATCTGAAATTATTCAAAGATGGATTGATAATCACTGGTGATTAAAATGCAAAGCATGAAAACATAGAAGCATCAGCCGTTCCAAAATGTTACTGTTGATAGAAACAATAAAAGGGATCATGTAATAGAATTTTACAAGGTCGATGAGTTATTCATTGGAAATACCTTTTACATCAACCTAACCAATGTCTATACCTACAGGCGTCCGATAGGCTACATCTGTGAAAAGAAACCATGGAGAAACTCAGTATCATCCATCAGAACAAGGCCAGGGTTCAGAGGGCTGACTGTGAAAAACAAACAAACCGCAATGGCTCATATGCAAATTCAAGTTAACAAACAAATCTATTAAAGCCACAGTACAACCTTGAGTATACCCCACCTGAATTTAGAGACCATCTCAGTGCTTCAAGATTAGAAGCAGTAAACACTAATGACCTAAGAGTAAATGAGTTGTTGAATGATATCAACCATGTCATATATGAAGAAATTAATGAGTCATCTAAAAGACAAGAAAGAAATTAATCACTGTCTTAGTCTGGGTTGACGAGAGAAACGAATTCATAGACACTCATATATGTATAGGAAAGAGCTTAATATAAAGAGTAATTGTACATTAAGAAAACATTCCAGCCCAGTCAAGATCAAGTCCTTAACCCCAATATTAGCCCATATAACCAATAACAATCTATAAAGTCCTCTTCAGACTCACAAAACACCTGCAATGACCCAGAATGCAGGAAGATCACAGGCCAGTGGATGGAAAGTCTTGTGGATCCAGTGGTGGTGTAAGCATCTCAGTGCTGGCATGGGTCTTCACGTGGCTCCTCCAGCTCCAGGGATCTAGCATAACTCCATGTATCTTGTCATCAGGAATATGAAGCAGAGAGTATATCTGGCCTCCCATGGGCTATTCATCTCCTTCGTGCCTCCAAATGAGGTCATTGACAGGCTAGGCTCCACCCCTTTTCAAGTTGATATGAGATTATGTAACTGTCACTGTCACCAAGCCTGGAAGCACAGAACCATAGTCCCAGAGACACCAAGGTCATTTGGAATATTAAGTCTACAAGTTTACATCCTACTTTGGTGAGTAGCAACTAAAGTCTTAAATCTAATAAGTGGCCACCTAAGTTACAAAAAAGAAGAGTAATAAAATTAAAGACACATAGAAACAATTAGTCCGATGAACTAACAGATCACATGAACATCAGTCTCCAGGACTCTGACACTGGAAGAAATAAATGGTGCTGGCTACCACTACCAATGGTTCTAAAAGGGATTGCATTCAAAGGTCCTGGATTGAGTGGAGGGAAAGTTTGGAACAAAACTGAAAATTATGAAAGAGACCAGGCTTGGTGGTCAGATAGAAACTATTGGAATGCTCAAGACTATGGCCCGTAGTCACCTACGAGTCTGGAACTGAACTCATCCCTGTGGCGCAATTTTCAGGCATACAATAGACAGATCTCTAAGGAGAATACTACTGAGGTGTGCAGACCTTAGAATAATCGACCATTTCCGATCAAGGGGCAGGATTTACTCACAGATGAAGTTGAGAAAAATCAGATAATTAGTAGGAATGGAAACAGACCCCCCAGGGAAAAGATGGGTTGGGTGATGTTACATCGAAGGAATTGCGGAGAGTGAGCTAAACACAATATTTATGAATCAATGAATACAAAACTTATGATCTGCTCTGTAAACTTTTACCCAATTCACAATAAATAAATGGGCAAGAAGGAAACGCTCAAAGTAGAGGTCAGACAAGTTTGTGGAGTAATTAAAGTGAAAAAAAGAAATGATGATGAAAAGGAACAGAATAGAAAATTCCAAAGGAGATGAAGTCTGGCAGTGAAGGCTACAGATACCTGGAGGTAGAACAGCAACAGGAAGGACCCCACGGCATTTCTCAAGCTGAAAGAACTAAAGAAAATGCCCCAGCCTTGAGTTGCTTTATTGACGGCTTCTGTGGCAAAATCTCAAACGAGCCAGAAAGTACCCAAAGAAGACGGAAGAAATGTACACAGTTATTGTACCAAAAAGAATTGGTCAACATGCAATCAGTAGGAAGGAAGATTAGGTTGCACCAAATGTATCGGCTAAAAATGGGCTCCTGGAATAGATGGAATACCAATTGAAAGGTTTCAACAAACAGATCCAGTGTTGGAAGCACTCATTCATCTATGCCAAGAAATTTGAAAGACAGCTACCTTGACAAATGGCTAAATGAGATCCATTGTGTGTCCATTAAAAAAAAACTGACACAAACACGAGGAAATTATTGAACACAATGAGGAAATTAAGCAATATTATCGATAACACAAGTAAATAAAGTTTTGCTGAGGACAACTCAAAAGTGTTTTCAGCAGCACATTGGCAGGTAACTGCCAGAGATTCAAACTAGATTCAGAAGAAGATATGGAACAAAGTCTCTCATTGCTTATATAATATGGGTTTGGGCAAAAAGCTAAAATACCAGAAAGATGTTTACCTGTTTTGTTGTGTATGCAAAGATATTTGACTGTGTGGATCATAACAAATTATAGATAACACTGCAAGAGCGGGAACACGTGTCAATGCTCATACAGACTCTATACATAGACGAGAAGGTAGTGCTTCAAAGAGAACAAGGGAATACTGTATATATTTGTTTTTTTAAATGTGCATCAAATTGTATTCTTTACTGTATTTATTTAACTTTATATGCTGAGCAAATAATTGAGGCATCTGAACTATATGAAGAAGAATGTGGCATCAAACTTGGGGAAAGACTCTAACAATCAACAGTGTGCAGATGACACCCCCTTGCTTGCTTAAAATGAATAGAACTTATAACACTTACTGATACAAATCAAAAACTGCAGTCTTCAGCATGGGTTGCAAGGAACAAAAATTGTCACAGCCGTGCCAATAAACGATGTAACAATACAGACCCCAAAACTGAAGGTGTCAGGGATTTCATTTCACTTAGGTCCATAATCAATGCTCGTGGCAGCCGCAGTCAGAAAATCAAACATGTTGCACTGGGCAAACGCTGCAAAAGACTCCTTTGAGGTGCTTAAAGGTAAAGATGCCCTCTGGGAGACTAAGGTGTACCTGATCCGACCATGGGATTTTCAGGTGCCTCCTATGTATGTGAAAGCTGGACAATATATAAGAAAAACCAAAGAATTGATGCATTTGAATTATGGCATTGGGGAAGAATGAAAGCTACCAGCAGAATGAGCCAATCTGTCTTAGAATAAGTCCAGCCAGAATGCTCCTTAAAAGTGAGAATGGTCAGATGTTATCTGGACATGTCATCAGGATGGATCAATCCCCTGAGAAGGACCTCATTCTTGATAACGTCGTTGTTGTTGGATGTCAACAGTCAGTTCTGACTTATTTGCTACTAATGTACAACAGAATGGAACCCAGGCTGGTCCTGTGCTACCTTCACAATTGTGCTGGTTGAGCCTACTGCTCAACCAGTGTGTCAGTCCATCTGTTTGATGGGCTTCCTCTCTTTCACTTACCTTCCACTTTACCACAAAGGATGTTGTTTTTCAGAGACTGCTCTATCCTGATAACATGTCCAAACTATGTGAGATGAAGTCTCACCAGCCACACTTATGATAGGGATTTGTGTCAACTCCCCTGGTCCAAGGTTCTCATTTGACAATTGCAGCCCCCCTGCGCAGATGATGTAACATGATGTAACCAACTCCAAGGGGGGATCTACTGTGAGCAGCCTAGCAGGGTGGAGTACTAGTAGGATTCATTCAACTCTGTGGCCAGGAGCCTGACTTACTGCCAAGTTTGCCTTCCTGCTTCCTGGTTCATCAGCTCCTGGCAGCAAATCTGACACACAGATTTGAACCAGAATGGGCTTAATTATTTGTACAACTCTGTGAGACATTTTCTTGATACAAAAGTTAATATATATAATATATAAAATTGTATATATTTTTATATATAATATCTCTATCGTTGGTTTTACTTCTCTAAAGAATCCAGCCTTACACACCATTTATCAAGAGCATTCTGGTTATACATCTTCCAAGAAATAGTTTTGATCTCCTAATAAATTAGAGGGTAAGTGAAAAAGATAAAGTCTCCTAATAAGATGGGTTGGCACAGTGGCGGCAACAATAAACTCAAACATAGCAACTGTTGTGGAGGAGGAGGCTGGGGAAGGGAGCGGTAAGCAAACAATGCCATAGACAGGGGAACAACTAGGGAGTTAAAATCAGCAGCAAGGAGGACGGAGAGATCCTGGGGTGTTAGAGCAACAGCAATCTAGCTGAGAGGAATTACTAAGTGGCAGAAGAAAGGCGAGCACGAAGGTGCGACAGGAGGAAGGTAAAAGGAGACAGAGGAAAGATCAAGGAAGCAAAGCTATGGATAGAGATTAAAACATAGGTGTGTGCATATGTAAATATATTAATTAATAAAAATAGAGGTATTTGCCTATGTACATGTATTTATATGGCAATATATTGACATATTGGATGGACTTTAGGACTGTATTCAGGCCCTCCTTCAATGCAAGAACACTTTGTTCTAACAACCTGGCATTCTGTGATGCTCACCCTCCAAGCACAATCTCTGAAGACAAAATGGGTGCACAGCAAATATGGTGAAGAAAGCTGATGGTGCCCAGCTATCAAAAGATAGAGTATCTGGGACCTTGATGGAATCAGGTAACGGGCATCAGAAGACACAAAACAAACAAAAAGACATATGACTGAGAATGAGGAGGGTTGGAGCAGAGACCCCAAACCTATCTGTAGACAATAGGACATCCCCTCACAGAAGGGTCCCAAGGAAGGGATGAATCAACCAGCATGCAGTATAGCACCAATGAAACACACAATCCCTCTGGTTCCTTGAGGCGTTCTTGCCCCCACCGTCATAACCCCAGTCCTGCCTTTCAGTTCTGGCTAGACTAGAGCACGTACACTGGTGCAGATAAGAGCTCACCACCCACGGAATCCAAGTCAGATCAACACCTCAGGAACAGAAATGGGAATAGTGATAGCAGGAGGGAAGAGAGAAGTTGGGGGGAGGAAGGGAGGAATGGGGAACCAATCTCAATGATAGCCATATAACACCCCCCTCCCCAGGGAGATGAACAACAGAAACCATTGGGGAAGGGAGACAGCAGTCGGTGTAAGATATGAAAATAATAATAATTTATAATTTATCAAGCGGTAATGAGGCTGGGGGGTGGGGAGCAAAGAGGAGCTGATACCAAGGGCTCAAATGCAAAATGTTATTTTCCTGTATATTCTGCAGCTCCTGTTCTCAACAAACAGACAGCCTGGCACTCCTGTAAAACAGCCCTACTGCTTCCCTCTAGAGGCCAGACCAGCATGCTGAGCAGCCACTGTGCCTCTGTGCACTATTGCTCCTTATTAGGTATGATTAGGTACATAGTAATTACCATAGAATAACTATATGCACTGCTTAGGCGACCATCCTCAATAGCAACCATTCCTATTAAGAAGTCATAATTGCTGTATCAAGACTTAAAATGAAGGCTAATTTGATATCAGTTGCCCACCACCACTACTCACAGGCCCCTACATAATCTTTGTGTCCCAAGTGGCTGGTGACTACCAGTCAGCCTTGATAAATCTGTGGAAGCCAAAATAAACCATTTGGTCCATGAGGATTAAGAGAACACATGTGAATGCCTAGAGAAACATGCAGGGTATGTGGGTGGCTGAAGAACCTGGCTGGGAATTAGGTGATGATATTCCATCTTGGTTATTTCATGACTTTGCTGTGTGCTCTAACCACCTTACCAAGACCACCTCCATCCCCATGTTTTAAGCTGTGGGAGCTGACTTGGAGAACTGCTAAAGGTTTTTTTTCCCAAGTGAGGTATATGCACTTAAAGAATACATTAAGATGCACAAAGGGGCTTCAAAACGTTTGTAGAAAATAGAATTGAAAGATAATATTTCCACAGACTTTTCAAAATATATACATATATGCTTCAAAAGCAACTCTCAATTCAACACTGTTACACGTAGAATTCAGTGATGTTGAGTATATTAAGCCTGTTACACATCCATCATGACTATCCTTTTCCAAGCAGGCATTCAGTACTCTCTTAGCAGTGATTCCCTATCCCCCTCCCCTCCAATCTCTAAAAAATAAACAAACAACCCACCATAGAGTCCATGAATCCATTCTGATTGATATCAACTCTATAGAGTGGAGTAGAATTGTTCCCTAGGGTTTCCAAGACAGCCTCCTCTTTCTCCCTTGGTAGGTCTGACATGTGAACTTTGGAGTACCCAACACATAACCCATTATGAATCTGGGATCCTTGTGACTTCTCCTTCTCTTCCGCCCACCCTTCTAACTCTTCATTAGTTTTAGTCTCTACACACTTGTCTGTTTCATGTAAGTGTCTGTCTTTCTGTGATTGACTTACTTCACTCAATATGTTTTCAAAGCTCATCCATGTTGTAGCATGTATTAAGATTGCATTTCTCTTTATAACTGAGTAATATTCCACTGTATGAATTACCACATTTCATTTATCCATTCATGTGTTAATGGGTATTTACATTGTTTTCATATGTTGGCTATTGTAACTAGGGCTACAATGAACATCGGTATATATGTCTGCACCTGGTGATATTTCATAAGAGGACTTATATTTAATAAGACAATTCCAAGCAGAACTGTGAAATGAGAGTGTCTGGAGACAACCACCTTACGACACTCACTGCAGCATCTTCAGAGGTAATATTTGGAATCTTTAGTGTTTCTGGCAGAAATCAAATGCTGAAGCCCATGTTCCTAAAACTCAATTTTCTTTTTTCAACAGTTTTATTGGAACACGATTTACATATCATACAATTGAATAGTTCAATTGTCCAATCATATCAAGGGGAAATGTACAGTCAACACCACATCTGTCCTAGTCCTCTAAGATACTAAGACACATCTGTCTTTGGGCCCTCCCCACCCCCACCACCATGGTTAAATCACCTTTAAAATGAGTTGTACAATCACGATCAGTTCTAATGCTTGCTCCCACCTTCCCACCTCCCAAAATCCCCTTTCCCTCCCTATCACCCAGCCCCCACCCCTGTATTCCTTATAACACCTTGTATTAGTTATTATCATTATATATCCACTCCTCCTGTGCTTCACAGCTGGGAAACCCAACAGAAGACAATGAAAATCAAATCGCACTAAGGTGGTAAGAATAACATCTTATTAGTATAAAGACAAAAATACAAATAATGCATGAAAGGGAGAAGACCCCCATCAACCTTCAGGAAGCCAGGGAAGAAATTTGTCATGGAACATCTAAGATATACTCACACCCAGAACAAATTGAAGTCATGTCTATAGGGAGGTCAACTGGCCAAGTACCGAGTTCAGTCCATCAAAAGCAAGATTACAATGGTCTCTGCTCGATAGTATCTTGCCTGGGTAGAGAGAATCTGCCAGAAGCTCTGTCTGACTAGATACTCTGCAGATGGGTTTGGGGATCCCACTGTCCTCCATAACCTTCTGCAAATTGTGTATTAATGATTTTAGCTCTGATACTTTTCTCTTCAATCTATTCAAATTTTGTAATTGTTAATCTTTGGATCACCCAAGCTGGTGTGCTTTCTCTGTGTGGGCTTGATTGACTCCTCACTTAGATGGCTGCTTGTTAGAATACAAGCCTTTAGGACCCCACACACTATTCCAATTGATAGCCAGGCACCATCATCTTTCTTCACCACACTTTTCTGAAGCACCCTTTTCTTCAGTGATCATTTCATGAAGGTGAGCATCGAACAGGACCATGATGTAAGAATTAATTGTTCATAAGTTGGAACTATGATTCAGTGTGAGCCCAGAATTCATTCCTGGATCAGAATTAATGCCTATGTCATATCATTCCATAATTCAATCATGTCCAACATAATTGTACAATTGCTTCTATAATCAGTCTCTAAACATACTTTTCCTTCCTGGGCTTCTTGACATCACCTCCTTCATATCTCCCCAACACCCCTAAGTCTCCCCTCCCCCCAAATTCTTATGTTTTCTTTCCCTATAGTCTCAACATCGCTGGGTTTCATTTACCAAAAAAGAGAAACAACACAGTTTCAAGAGGGTAACCCCCAGTAGTGGCGCACTGCTGAGATACATCCTAATACACACAAGCATAAGTAAAATATAACAGACTGGCCTTCACAGGATTGATGGAATAATATGTCTCTAAATATGGCATACAGGTCACTGATGTAGCAAGATCTTGTTTGTCCAACAACTTGGTATAGCTGTCTTCCGTTTCCTCAGACACCATGTATTTTCCAGCTAAAGTCCTCAGGTTACAATAGTGTTTTAGGTAGCATCCAGTTCACCCAGTGGGGATCCTGTCTGAAGGTCACACCGATGCAGCTTCTGGAGCATGCCATGCACCCCTAAGGTACAGAGTTCAGTGCTCTTTGACACCCATCTGGGTTCCTGGGATACCCCTAGGGGACCTAGGTCAATTCTGTCCACCAGCTGCACGCCACTAAAAACTCTCCCTGCTAAGGTTCCCAAGAGTATCCTCAGTCTCTCCTGCCCTCACCTGGAAGTTAGCCCTCCATCCACTCTCCTCTACAGACATGCCCCTATGTCCCCTCAAACATGACATTTCTCTCTCCCAACTTCTACTCTGCCCTTCTCATCAGCAAGCCTCATCCCTCTGACAGGACTGCCTCCCTATCTGGGAGATGTCACCCCCAGATGGACATGGCTACCCCTCAGCAGACAGCACACACACACCCCACCCCCCTCCCCTATTCATTTGATCCCAGCTGTCGTGAGGTGCCCTCTGGCCAGGTGACCTAGACTATACTTAAGTGGAACAATGGTGTGTGGTAGATTGTCATGGGTCCACCTCTTTACCAGGCTGCCTGGTCCCCAGTCAGAAGACTGGATGACCTGCAAACTTGAGTTTGTCCCTGTTCTGAGGCTTGTTCGTACACACGTGGATTCATACAGCATTTGTCTTTTGTGCTTCACTAACTCCACTCAGTATGTCTTCCAGATCCCTCCATGGGTTGATGTGTTTCATGGTTTCATCACTGTTTGTCAGGGATGCGTAGTATTCCATTATTTGTATGTACCAGAGTGTTTTACCCACTCTTCTACTGATGAGAATTTGGGCTGTTTCCAGCTTCTTGCTATTGTGAACTGTGCTGTGATATGGTGGAGTGTGTTAGTCTGGGAGACTAGAGAAACAAATTCATAGACACTCATATGTGTATAGGAAAGAGCTTTATATAAAGAGTAATACATTAAGAAAACATCCCAGCCCAGTCCAGATCAAGTCCATAAGTCTGATATTATCCCATATGTCCAACACCAGTCTGTAAGTTCCTCTTCAGACTCATACAATGCATACAATGACATTGAGTGCAGGAAGATCACAAGTCAGTGGATGAAAAGTCTTGTGGATCCAATGGCAGTGGAAGCATCTTACCACCGGCATGGGTCTCCACGTGGCTCCTCCAGCTTCAAGGATCTGGCTGCCATCAGCATAGCTCCATGTGGCTTGTCAATAGGAATGTCTCTCAGGGAGTGAGTGTGTGTCCCACCATCAGCAAACTATTTATCTCCTTAGGGCCTCCAAATAATGTCATCAAGCTGTGACCTGATTGGCAGGAAAAACTCCACCCCTTCACTCTTGATAGTCTCAAGTTGACCACAGATTATGTAACTACCACAGGGAGCAGATCTCTGTAAAGCTCCATTTTTTAAACTTGTTTGAAGACTGGATTAAAAATTGCTGATATCTGCACCCAACCCAGCTATTATGATTAATTGGTCTGGGGTGCAGCCAGGGCATTGGGGCTTTTATAGCTCCCCAGGTATTTCTAAAATGCAGCCAAATTATAGAAACTTGTATAGATCCTTACAATGGAAGATTTAATGTACAGCCTGGAAAAAGAGCCTCCTTTCTCAGACGTCAGTTTCCCCTTCTTCCAAACTGGAAGTTGGATGGAATGGCCTCTACGGGCCTCCTAGTTCTCGGATTCCTTCCTCTTGGAATAACTCAGAGTTTAGCACGCTGAGAGTGCCTGAAACCTGCGGGAAAGCAACGTTGTTTGAGTCCGTTTTTTTCTCCCAAATGATATTTTGCTTTTGTTCTTGTGTGCACAGGCCTTTTCCCAGTACTAAGAATAAAAAGCATTATAGGAAGATAGCTAAATATTCCTTGCCCTCCAAGAATTTTAGGAACCTAAAGAGGTCCATTTCTTGGAATTGAATGATTTAAACAGCAATGAGCACGTTTCAATGAACACGCACAAGTTGACCAGCATTCAGCTTCCCTAAAGGACTATACAGTCAGGTTGCAAGACTGTGTGGCAGACTGCAGACAATGTAAGGAAGCATTTGACAACGCTCTAGACGTACAGGAGGCCCTCAGTAAATGGCAGTTCTGGTTACTGTTGTGCTCAAAACCAGCATTTCCCTAGGGGTGATGATCAGAACACCCATGCCACAGGAAGGGTCGGAGTGAAAATATGGCCAGTCCACTAAGCTTGTGGAGTATTGCTTACTGAATTTCAGAGAGTCACATAGCATCCTGAAAGCTCTGGGAAGTCGTATAATAAGTAATCCTGCTTAGCTCTGTTTAATCAATCATCCCTAAACTTTTTACCCCCAAATGCCACTGCAAGTCTGGGGCACCCATGCTCCACTAAGGGAAATTGGGACAGACTGAGGAACAGCCATAAAACCCCAGTCATTAAGATCTGGGTAAGGGAGGCTGTGTGGGCCTGGGTGGTCTAGAGAAACAAGCTGGTGACACTCATCTGTGTACAAGAAAGAATGCAATATCTAGAAGCAAATTAACATTAAGAAAGCACACCAACCCAGTCCAACTGCCTGCCAGCCAGGCCCTCTTCAGACTCGGGGCGTTGCAGGCTGATCCTGCAGAAAGGTGAAACAGGAAGCAAGGGGATCACAGGCCGGTGCCTGCAGAGTCTCAGGGATCCAAGGTCAGTGGAAACGCAACAGGGCACAGACAGCTCTCAGGGTTGGGATGCCCACATGCAGCTGCCCTGGAGAAAGACACAGAGTCCCGGCAAGAAGGAAGCCAACGGGGCAGAAAGAAAGGAGGCCGTGCCCAGTGCATCACTTAGAAAAGGCCACACCCACAAGGAGGCGTCCTCAAGCTCCCACCTGATAGACAGGTTGGATTCCACTCCTACACTTCCATATAAATTCAAGTTAACAGACAATCCAACTGCCACCCAGGCTGAATTTTGAACAGTTTTTGGCAGAATGTTGGTAAAATTGCTATAAATTATATAGGGTCAGGTGGTATTAGTGGTAAATTCTATTAATATAGGTAAGGAAAAAATGCTGTCAATAATATATAAAATCCTGCAGAATCTACAGGTAGAGAAAATACTTTAAAACATACCTTACCGGTTCAGGATTACTCTGGTCCATAAGAGAGCGTGACTATGCCTGTGTGAGTAACAGGAATCATTTGTACGTTTGGAGGGGTTGTAGGGTATTGAATCATCTAAGAAGGAAAGCTGTTTTCAGGGAATGACTGAAGAACCTAGCTGGGAGGCAGGGCAAAATCATAATAGACGAGTGATGTCACTAAGCAATGGTTAAATAGAGAACTGAAAAATTCCAGCCCTCCACGAAACCAGCAATTAAACTGGTAAAAATTCATAGAATTAATTTTCTAAGAATTTTAGAAACAAAACAAGAAACAAAAAAATTAAGTGGGGGAAATGTTTAATGAAAAAAATAAATCGCTAAATTTTAATAAGATCATTGTATTTTGTCTACCCACCTACCTATTTCACACTCAGCAGCTCAACCATGATCCTGGGACTGATGACCTTCATTCATTATGTGGCTTACTGGTTCCAGAGCGGACAATATGTCCAAGAGGGATGGCTGTATGCTTTAACCCATCTGGTGGTTCCCTTATGGATTGGTTCAGGGGGGTTATCTAGGTTCCACCCACCTCAGAACTTTCTCAGGGCTTGGCTTACCTTCAGCTTGGTATTTTTCCAATAGTTTTCAAGGCAAATATATTGGCCATAGCCACCTAGGGCCAGGGATAACATATAGGGCAAGCAGCAATAAACTGAAAATCTTGAGAAGGAAGAAGCTGGGAAAGGGGATCCATAAAATACCAAGGACTTTGAAAGCCACTGTATAGACCACACAATCTACAAGGTCACATTGATGACCAGGACTGGATATTTACATAGAAAAAATGCCAGACAAGACCTGTTTTCACTTTAGGTTGACTTTTAGGCCCCACAAAAGCAGTAGGCTTGGTGCTTTGTTTTCTTTATTTTGTTGGGTTTTTTGCATCCAGAATTCCTAGCTGATAGGAAAGGCTAATAGAACAGAAATTCTCATCATAGACAACAAAAATAGTTTCTATAAAAAGTTAACAAATATTACTGAACAAATGAACAACTGAAATCTACAAGAAGCAATAAGAAACTCTGGGAGGAGGGATAATCCTATTTCCAAAGTTACCGCATTATAATATATTAAATGTTTATAAAGAAAATGTCTATAAAATGTTCAATAATGATAACAACAAAAATACATGCACGAAAGCATGATTCATTCTCAGCGGGGAAGTATATTAATAGAAACTGTTCTTGAGGATGTACAGACAAGGATGTTAAATTATCTGGCTTAAAAATGCTCCAAGAGCTGAGGAAACCCACAGACATAGAACTAAAGAAAACAAAGAGAACTACATCACACCAAATACATAGCAGCAAGAGATAGACACTACTTAAAGGAATCAAATCACAATTCTGAAGCTGAAAAGTTTAATACTTGAAATAAGAGATTTATTAGACGATCTCAACAACAAATTTGATCAGGAAGAAAACAGACTCAGAAATTTGAAGATATATGAAGAGAAACTGATCTATCTAAGAAGCCAAAACATAAATAAGTAAACTGCACAGAGCCCGCGAGACCTTTGGCACACAATTAAACACATCATCCTACGCATGATGGAAGTGCCAGAAGGACAGGAGAAAAAGAAAGGGCAACCGCAAACCTGAAAAAATAGAGCAAAACTTCCTAAATGTGTTGAAAGACATAAACTTGTACATCCAAGTAGCTCGACTAGCCCCGAGGAGGACAATCAAAGAGATCTATTAAACTAGACGTGCTAAAATCAAACTGTCGAAAGTCAAAGAAAAGGGAAAATTCTGGAAAGCAGTAAGACAGAAGAGATATGTGATACAATTAAGAGATGTATTGTCAGAAACCATTTCATATAGGAGGCAGCGGAATAACATACTAAACATTCTGAAAGGAAAATGAAGATTTCAATATCTAGCAAAACCATCTTTCAAAATAGAAAGAAGAACTGAAGATACTTGCAGATAAACAGGAGTATACTGAACGGCCTGCTAGAAGCCAGCCTGACAAGACACGCTGAAGTGAGACCTGCAAATTAAAATGAAAGGACACCAGCTAGTAACTTGATGATATAAGCAAAAATTTTAAATCATCAACAAAGAGTACTACTTGTAAATAGAATTGCCAATGTTCATTTTATTTTTGGTGTGTATTACCTCTTCTTATTTTTATATGACTTACAAGACAAATGTACAAAGAATAATTATAAAGTTATTTTAATGGGTGCACAATGTACAAGGATATAGTTTATAATAGTAACAACATATACAAGAAAAAGAATTGTATTAGAGCAGTTTTTTTAGTGTATTGTTGAAGTTAAATTGGTATTAATTCAAAATAAGTTTTTAAGATGTTGATTGTAACCCCTAGGGTAACAAAAAAGAAAATAACTAAAATATATACCAAAAAATTAAATGAGAAGTTGTGTTAGTCAGAGTGGACTAGAGAATCAAATTCATGGACACTCATATGTGTATAAGAAAGAACTTTATATACAAGAGCAATAGAATATTGAGAAACCAGCCCAGCCCAGTCCAGGACAAGTCCATAAATGCGATATTAGCCCATATGTGCAATTCCAGTCTATAAATGCTTCTTCAGACTCACCCAACACATGCAATGATGCCACATGCTGTAAGATCACAGGCCAGTGGGTGGAAAGTCTTGTGGGTCCAGTGGAAGTGGAAGCACCTTAGCACTGGCGTGGGTCTCCATGTGACTCCTCCAGCTCCAGGGCTTCAACATAGCTCCATGTGTCTTGTCAGCAGGAAAGACAAAGCAGAGTCCATATTTATCTGGCCTCCAGTGAGCTATTTGTCTCTGTGGCGCCTCCAAATGAGGTCATCAAGCTGCGACCTGATTGACAGGCTAGACTCCACCCCTTTGCAAGTGACACCAGATTATGTAACTATCACAGAAATATAGTAGAGAAAATTACTTAAACTTAAAGGAAGATATTAATGGAGGAATTAAGGAACAAAGAAATAAGAAATATAGAAAATAAATAGCAAATTTCAAGAAGTAAGTCCTGACAGTAATTACTTTAAGTGTAAATGGATTAAACTCTTCAGTTAAAGGGCAGAAACTAATGGATTAAAACAAAATCAAAACAGTCTCCAAATGTCTACAAGATATTCACTTTAAATGCAAATAAACAAATAGGTTGAAGGTGAAAGGATTCATGAAAAGATATTTCATAACTACATACAAGCAAATAATAATTCCAAAAATACCTTAATTAAAAATTAACAGATTTGAGGAGAGAGATAGAGTTCCACAAAATAGTTGAAACTCCACTTTCAATAATGAATAGAAAAATTGGACTGGAGATCCATAAGAAAATAGGAGACTTAAGAAATGCTACAAACCTTGTAGACATATAGAGAACAGTTCACAGAGAAAAGCAGAATGTATATTGTTATCAAGTACACATAAAACATTCTTCAGGATAGATCATAAGACAAGTCTCAATAAATTTTAAAAGACTATAATCATACAAGTGTCATCTCTAACTACATCAATGGCAAACAGAAAATTTCCAAATATCTGGAAATTTAAATAACACATTCTTATGAAGACAATGGGCCAAGAAATAGCACAAGGAGAATTAGCATATACTTGGAGATAAATAAAGAGGAAAACACAATATAAGACTAAAATTGATACCATGAAAGCAATGTTCAGAAGGAAATTTATATACCCAAAATTGCACCCTTCAAACTGAACTCACAAATACAAGGGTGCATTAGCAAAGAGCACTCAATCAAGAAAACAACTAAGACAGATGTATGAAATAATTATAGACCTATTGGAAGGGTAAGTAAAAAAGTATTGCTATATAATCTTAGAAACCTTTTTAAACAAAATATCAAATGCAAAGGTATTATTTCTCTACATATCCTCACTATAGTTCTATATACTTCTAAAGGTAATCCTTTTATCATTCCAAACTTTGTTTGAAGAATTCTGAACTTTTCAATTGATACTATGCCAAAATTATAGTTTGGACATCCTTGAGGGACTTGGATCTCAAATCTTCTTTGGTTTGAAAAACAGAAGCAAGTCTGAAGGGGCAAGATGAGCGCTGCTGGGTTAGGTAAGGTTTACCAATGAAGTTATTACAGCACAACCCTTGCTACCTACCCTTCAAGAACGAGCAGGTTCATTGTCATGGTGGGGGGAAAATTCCTCAATGGAACTTTCCTAGCTTTTTTTTTTAATCACCAATGAGTTTTCAATTTTCCTCAAACTTCTTCATAGTAAGCTCCAGTCATCACCCTGTGTTCTTTGAGAACATCTGTCCAAATTACTCCGTTGGCCTCCCAAAAAGCAGTTGGCACAACCTTCTGAGTTGATACCATTGCCTTGAGTTTAACTAGCCCATCAGATCACCCAGGATGTCACTGCTTGGATCTAACCTTGCTTTGTGGATCACATTGTTGAATCTAAGACTCACTTCTGGTTATAGTTGGTCCCTAAAATTATCTTCATTGGCTTCAATTTGGCTTAAAACACTGGTGGAAAGATTAGTTCTTTGAGTTTGCTTATCTTTATACAATGCTTTTGGTGCTCACTGAGTCCAAAGCCCCCTGAGGCCGAGAAGTTCATTATAATTGAAAATGCTGAACCTGGTGAGACCCTCGGCCTCCTACCCCAATTTCAGCAGCTGTCACATCAGTGACAATTCAGCAGTCATCTTCCACCAGTTTCTGGATTCCTGCCACAATACATTATTCGTTGATTTTGAAAGTCTTTCATCTCTTGGTTCTTCTCAAACCTCCTTAAAATGCTTGCTCCATCTAAAACGCATGTTTTATGTGGGACAGCAGTCTTGTAAAGTTGTTGTCAAGCCTCAGCGATTTTAAAAGATGTCTACCCAAGTTTTGTAAAAGTATAATATTAATGCTGATCTAAAAATCATCCTCTTTTTCACAACATAAAAAAAGTTTCCTGTTTTTGAAGGCACCCTAACAAGTATTGGTTGTTGTTATTGTTGTTGTCATTAGATGCAAGACACATGTATTACTAAGACATTTGTCTGCAGCCAAACACTATTGTAGTGTTAAAATAAACTTGCCCCAAACTGGAATCCTAGTAGCATTACCCTCATTGGGAAGGAAAAGCTACATTCATATATGAACTACATGATTATTTACATAGAAATAGGCTAAGGAAACTAACCAAATTACCCTTAGATCAAACAACTTAGTAAAGTTGCAGAATATAATGCTAACATATGAAAAGCAATCATATTTTATGTGGTCATAAATAAAATGAGGAATCAATTAGTTTGAATTGTCATGCTGGCAAAGAGTAGTGAAAGCACCATGGATGGCCAAAAGGATAAACAAATCTGTCTTAAAAGACGTACAGCCAGAATGCTCCTTCAAGGCAAGATGGAAAGACTTGGGACATGTTACCTGGAGAGACCCGTCCCTGGAGCAGGACATCACACTTGGTAAAGTAGAGAAAAAGCGAAAAAAGAGGAGAGCCCTCAACAAAGGGGATTGAGTGAGAGGCGCCGCAATGAGCTCGGGCATGGGAACAATTGTGAGGCTGGCGCAGGACTGGGCTGTGTTTTGTTCTGTTATAAATAAGGTGACTATGGGTTGCCACACACTCACTGCAACTAACAACACGAACAAAAAAAATTGCACATTTAGAAAATGTAAAAATGATATCATTTATAATTATATAAAATAAGTAATTAGAAATAAATATAACAAGATATGAACAAAACCTCCACACTGAAGACTAAAAAAGTATTGTAAGCGAAATCCATACTGAAATCCATACTCAAATTCACTGCCCGTGATTCAATTCTACTTCATAATGGCCCTAGAGGAAGATTAGAACTGCCTATGGGTTTCCTAGGCTGTAAATCTTTATGGAAGCAGAACGCTTCCTGTTTCTCCTGCAGAGCAGCGAGTGAGTTCACGCCACCTACCTTGTAGTTAGTAAGCCAACGCATATGCACAAGGTTCCTTAAGAGAAATAAAATGAAGTTTAAATAAAGATATCCCATGTTCATGGATTGAAAAACTCAATATTTTTGCACGTACATTCTCCAAATTAAAACTAAATTCAGCATAACCTCAAATAAAATATCATATAAGTGTACAAGTTGATTCTGAAATCAATTTGGAAACATGAGTATAATAGCTTTTCATAGCTAAAACAATCGTTAACAATTAAAAAGGAAGAATGCTGAAGGTCTTATAACACTGATTTCAGGGTTATGCTTTAGTTAAGTAGTTAAGCAGTATAGAAAACAAAAAGTACAGACAGCTGGGTCAATAAAACAGAATAGAAAGCCAACAAAAAGACCTACATAATCAATCATTTGATATTCAATAAAATCATCAAAGCAATTCAATGAAGAAAAGTAAGTCCTATGAAAAAAAATGCTTCTGAGATAACTGGATACAAATATTGGAAAAAGAATTCTCATCCCTATCTCACACCATATACAATATTAATTGAGCTAGACCAGATATCTAAATGTAAAAACTAAAACTATAAAAATTTTAAAGAAAATGTAGTAAAATATCTACCCTACCTGGAGATTGACACCGATTATTTGGATAAGACCCAAAGAGTGATGACAATAAAAGAAAGACATAATAACTTAGATTTAATAAAACTAAAAACTGGCCATTCAATCGTATCTTTTAGAATATTAATAGAGAATCCATGGACTAGGAAAAAATATTTTCAAAACATATACTTTGGACATGTGATTAGGCTAGACCAGTCCTGCAAAAGGACATGAAGCCTGGTAAAGCAGAAGGGTGGTGAGAAAGAGACAGATCTGTGATGAGATGCGTTGACACAATGGTTGCCGCAATGACTTCAAACGTCACAACTATTGTGAGGATGCACAGAACCCGGCAGTGTTTCATCTGCTATACACACGGCCCAAGGAGCCAGAACTGGCTTGACGTTACCCAAAAACAAAAAGAACAATACCTGATCAAAGGAGCCAGTCCTGGGGTAATAACGGTTTGTGCCTTGGCTTCCTAGCCACGTGGTCAGTTGTTAGAATTCATCATCCACTCTGAGGGAGAAAGAGGAAGCTTTCTGGTCCCGTCCAGATTTATGGTCTTGAAAACCTGAAGGGGCAGTTCTATTCTGTCCTATAGGGGCACGATGAGTTAGAACTGATTCAATGGCAGTGAGTTACCTAATGAAAGAATGATAAGTAGGCTACATAAAGAAATTCTACAGTTCAATAATAAAAATTATTATTTTACTGTTAGTTTAAAATATAGATAAGTAAAGTATAATTAAAATAGGCACATGCATCAACTCTTAATGATGCATATATGTCAATAACGAATGCTGAAACACAAGGCAAGGGTAACATTGGCTGTATTAAGGTTATAGCTCAACATGGCTGGGCCATGATTCTCGCTGGTTTGATAGTTATGTGATGATGCAATTTGACAGTTCTGTAATGATGTAATTTGGCTGTTATGTAATTGTGTAGTCACACTCTATTTTATGATCTGATGTGATCATTCTCTACTTTTGCATAACTCTTATTTTTGCATAACAACCTGGTTTGGGGGACCTAATAATGTTGTTAGACATTATATGAAGGAACAAAAAAGAATTGACAAGAAGCATATAAAAATGCTCAGTTTCTTCAATCACAGGGATACACAAATTATATTCACAGTGAGATATTTCTACATTCTCACCATAATGAATAAAATGTAAGTGATTGGCAACACAAAATATTTACAAAAATAAGGAATAACGAGAAGTCTCATACATTGTTAGGGAGTGTAAATTGTACAGCCACTCTGGATAAATGTATTAAGTAAACATGTGCTAACTATGCACCATAATCCAAGAAAGTATTAATCCTAAAGAAATTTTAAAATATGTGTACTTAGACTATTCTTAGAAGGATTGTTCAATATTAGAAAAACAATCAAAGCAATCTCCATAGATATAAAACAAAATAAATGAATCATACCAATCAAAGCAGAAAAGACCTTTGATAAAATTCAATATCATTCTTGATACAAAACTCAATAAAATAGAAGTAGGAGGGAAATTCCTTAACATAAAAAAGACCATATATGAAAAACCAATGGCCAGCATCTCACTCAATGAAGACAAATTAAAAGCAATGCTGCTGAAGAAGCAGCAGACAGAGTTGTGCTTTAGCACCATAGTCCTGGAAGTCTTAACCAGAACTATAAGACATCAAGAAAATATTTGACCAAGAAGATATTAAAGGCATCCATATTGGTAAAGAAGAAACAAAACTCTATTTGTAGATGGCATGATCTTATATATAAAAAAAACAAAGACCCAATTAAAAAAAGCTTAATGAGGGGGTACCCCCCAAAACACATCACTTTTTCCCAAAAGCTATTCATTTAAATTTTTTTTACAAAACAACCATATCACCTTCAAAGTACGCAAATGTATTACACTTAATACAGTTTTCAAGTTTGAGATTCCATTCTTGGAAACATTTTGCAAACTTATCTGTGTGGATGGCTAACAACCCCTCCCTCGTTTTTTCTTTACCTTTTCTACATCATCAAATTGCTGTCCTTTCATGTCCCTCTGCATTCACAGAAATAAAAAGAAGTGGCACAGAGCCAGGTCAGGTGAGTCAGGTGCATGGGAAAAGAGAGGCATGCTGGGTTTTGCCAAAAACTGGTGCACTGAGATGGCTGTGTGAACAGATGCATTGGCATGGTGGCAAAACCAGTCCCCCCTCTGCCACAAATCAGGCCTTTTTTTTTTTTTGGGTCACACACTATCGTATGCAATCTTTTCAGAACCTCTAAATAAAAAGCTTGATTAACAGTCTGATCTGGTGGTATGAACTCCAAATGAGTCGACACTTTCATTCATTTGGGAAGTTGATGGACATCCAGATCAAGATTTGTCATCAATCAACATTTTTTGAAATGTGAAAACCACTCGTACACTTGACTTTTTCCCATAGTGCTGTCCTTGCCAGGTGTGTTCAACATCACAACCGTTTCAGCAGCATGCTTCCCAAGCAGGAAGCAAAATTTCACAGCCACATACTGTTCTCTTAAATAAGCCATCACACAAAAAAAGAGATTCGAGTGAAATTGCTTTTATGAAAAAATTCACTGTGACCAGAGAGAACTTTCCCAGGCAACACCACTGATGGCACTAACTCAGAGTAAGTTACTCAGTGCTCACTTTACCTAGCAGAAAGAATGCAGACTACAAAATCTCCACTCTGCCCAGGCAATTCTGGTATTTTTTAGGGACCCCCTCATATATGTGTACACAGAAAAATGTATCTCAATGAAATGAATCACCCAATTGCAGAGGCTGGAAAATTCCAAATATAAGTGTCAGACATCAGAGTGGCTGATTCCCTTGACTCAGATACCTGCATGGGCTGACAAACCCAAGACTAGTAGATAAAATAGCAGGCTGCTGCTAATTCCCAGGTTCAGCATGCAATACAACAGACTGCTGTGTCAAGCCAGAAGAATCAAAGGTCAGATGATAAACCAGATGCCAGCTTTAGATACAACCAAAAGAAGGGAGCTTTGCCGGAGCTTCCACGTCTGCTGTAAGCAGATCATCCTCCAGAGTAAACTCCTCTTTAGTTGCTTGGCTGCTAATTACAGATCTCATCACGGTGAAAATTGCATTATTCATATTGTATCACGAGGGTTGACCACATAACAACAATCAAAGGACTGAGAAACATAGCCCAGCAAAGCTGGCACACAGCCTCACTGCCTATGCTAGTTGTCCCTCTGATATTTGGCTCTAACAAGTTTATAGAACATCTACACCCACAAAGCGGTTTCAGACATATCACTTTTTCTCTTTTCTTTTAAAAAAAATAAATTTTCCAATGAAGGATCACACAGCCAATTAGGTTTTCAATATAGTGACATTTTTTTAAAAAATTTTAATTCCAAAAGAAAGCAGAAACTAATAAAAATTGAACAAATTAAGAATGAATTAAAGGGGAAAACAAATTATGTTAAATTTTAACCTAATTATATCTGCATTAGCTGTGGGCAGGATTTTTCCCATCCCTGGTCAAAGTTCCAAAGGTATTCAATTGAGACTTCTTCCCTCCATTGAATTCCCTGTGTGGTCTCTGCATATAGACTCTGGACTAGCATCATCCTTCATACCATTCTGATCAGAATTTAAGCTCTAATATATTTCCCTCTTCTGAGCTTGGGTTTTGTTATTTGCAATCCTTGAATCACACAAGCTGATATGCTTCTTCCATGTGGGATTAGTTGCAAACTCATTTAAATGGCTGCTCTTTTTAAGACCCCAGATGCTAATCTTTCTAACAACTGGACACCATGTAATTTCTTCACCACACTTGGCTATAGCCTTCTTATCTTCAATGATCCCATCATGAGGGTAAGTACTGAGTAGGGACACAGCATGAGACCTCATTGTTATTAGGACTCACAATTCATTCAGATATCTACAGTATATATATATATATCCTTGCTCCCCTTTAGTGGCAACCATACCAGTTTTTTGAGGAATAATCTAAGTGGCCTCCATGGGGCTGTTAATAATTCTAATAATAGCATCATTAAACCACTTCAAGGAAATAAAGGGGATATTATAACTTTCACTTAACAACCAAAACCATTTTGATGAATCCAATATGCTGGAGTGCAGGTATTTCTTGATGTGTGAATAACAGTATTAGGATGTTTGTGTTTCTTTGAATTGAATTTTACAAGTTTTTATGCTGGTGGTGATTATAATATTATTACTACTCATAAAAAAGGAGGGGTGGTGGCATAATTGTTATGTGTTGGCCTGTGAACTGTGAGGTCAGCAGTTCAAAACCACCAGGAGAAAGATGAAGCCTTGTATTCCCATCATTATTTACTGTCTCAGGAAGCCCCAGAGGCAGTTCTACTCTGTCCTATAGGGTTGCTCTGAATCAGCATTGGCTTGATGGCAGTGAATGAGTTCTCTTACTACTGCCAAACGAAAAACCAAACTCATTGCCATTGAGTCCATTGTGATACACGGAAACTCCATGTGTTGCATCAATGTACTCAGTAGGGTTTTCTTCATTGTAAGATCCCCAGACTTGTCGTCGATATCACTACTACATGGGTTCAATCAGACAACCTATAGAAACCATTGACATTGAGTCAAATCTGCTCCTAGAAACCCTATCGAAGAGTAGACCTGCCTTCATATGACTTCCAAGACTATAAGCCTCACAGCTGAGTCACAGCAAAATGCAATAAATGGAGAAAAGTTTAGAACTGTTGAGAACTTCATTTTTACTTGGGTCCACAAACTATGCCCTAGAAGCAGCCGTTAAGAAATAAAATTACATATCGAGTTGGGGAAATAGGCTGCAGAAGCCTTATGTAAAGTGTACAAAAGCAAAGATATCACCTTGAGAATTAAGGTGCACTTGACCCAAGTCTTGGTTTTTTCAATTGCCTGATTTACATGTAAGTGGGACAATGAATAAGGATGACTCAATAAGATGCCTTTGAATTATGGTGTTGGTTGCTAATATTGAGTATACCATAGATGGAGTCCCAGAAGAAATAGCAAATATATTTTGTAAGAAGTACAGCCAAAACATCATGGAGAAAGGCCACTAAACTTGGTTAAGTAGAGTGTCAGCAAAAAAAAAAAAAGTAAAACCCTCAATTAGATGAACTGATACAGCAGCTACAACAAGAGGAAAAATGTGGGTGTGGTGCAGGATTGGGCCATGTTTTCGTTACACGAGTCAGAGATAATGCACTAACACCTAAAAACAATATCAAGAGCAGTCTTTCACCCTTTTTTTCTTGTAGAGCAGCTGGTGGGGCTGAACTACTAACCTTTTGGTTAGCAGTTGTGCATTTTATCCACTGCACTAGCAGAGTCCTTCTATCTTTAGTAGATTTTCACCACCGATTAGTACCAACGAAAGACATAATAAAATAATAATGCTGTTGTTCTCGTTAGGTGCTGTCTTGTCAATTCCAACTCAGTGGCCTTATGTACAACAGAACGAAACCTTGCCTGGTCCTGAGCCACCCTCACATTGTTCTTAGAGTTGAACCCATTGCTGGAGCCAATGTGTCAATCTGTCTCATTGAGGGCCTTCCTCTTTCCCTGCCTCTCCCCTCACCAAGCAGGATGTCCTTCTCCAGGGACTGGTCTCTCCTGACCACATGACCAAAAGGACTGGGGACAAAGCCACCCTTGCCTGGAGAGGGCACTCCGGCTGTTCTTCCAGGACAGATTTGTTGTTGTTGTTGTTGTTCTTTTGGATGCCCATGGTATTTTCAATAGTCCGCAACACCATAGTTCAATTGTGTTCATTTTTCTTCAGTTTTCCTTATTCAATGTCCAAATTTCACATTGACTATGACTTGGCTAGGTGTACCTTGGGCCTCGAAGTAACATCCTGGTTTTCCAACCCTCTAACGAGGTCTTGTGCAGCAGATTTGCCTAATGTAAAGCATCCCTTGAGCACTTTCCTGCTACTTCCATGATCCTTCATTGCGGATCCAAGCAAGATGAAATCCTTGACAACTTCCATCTTTTCTCCAGCTATCGTGATTTTACCCGCTGATCCAGTTGCGGGATATTTGTTTTCTTTACATTGAATTGCATTCCATTCTAAAGGCTATAATCCTTGATCTTCATCAGCAAGTGTTTCAAATCCTTTTCCTTTTCATCAAGGAAGTTTTTGTCATCTGCTTATTGAAAGTTGTCGGTAAGCCTTCCTCCAATCCTGATGCCTAATTCTTCATATAATCCAACTCCTCTGATTTTTGGCTCAGCCTACATATTGAATAAGTATGGGATAGGATTCAGCCCTGGCACACACCTTTTCTGATTTTAAACCATGTATTATACTCTTGTTCTGTTTCTACAACAACCTCTTGATCCAGGCACAGGTTCCACGTGAGCACAACGTACCATTCTGGAATTCCCATTCTTCTCAAGGCAATACATAATTTGCTGTGATCTACACAGTCGAATGCTTTTGCATGGTCATTAATATAGAACTAAACATCTTTCTGGCATTCTCTGCTTTCAACCAAAATTCATCCGACATAAGCAATGACATTTCTTGTTCGATATCTGGCCCAAATGCAGCAAGCACACAGACAGGAACGCTGGCACCCAGCCTGCACCCAGCCTAAACCTCTGGCAGTTCCTTGTCAAAGTACTGCTGCAACTGTGGTTGGATGATCTTCAGCAAAATTTTACTTGCATGTTATATTAATGATACTTTTCTATAATTTGAGCATTCTGCGGGATCATCTTTCTTGGAATGGGTACAAATATGGATCTCTTCAGGTCAGTTGAAAAATTAGCTGGCTTTCAAATTTCTTGGCATAGATGAGTGACTAGTGAGTCATTCCAGTGCTTCGTCGGCTTCTTGATACCTTTGATTGGTATTCCATCCGTTCCTGGATTCTTACTTTTGGCTAATGCTTTCAGCAAACTGAACTTGGTTCTGGTTCACATGCTACTTCTTGAAATAGTTGAACATCGATTAGTTATTTTTGTTATAGTGCTGACATCTTCTTCCTGTTTGTTTTTTAACTCTAGGTCCTCACACATTTCAAAATCCTAGAGATCACAATGGTGCGATTCCCAACCTGTCATGTCCAGGAAGCACTTTTTTACATTGTACACGGTATTACCATAAATTGGGACCAACCCCACAGCAACTAGCCATGGTCACCACCTGATGTGCTATGTAAATGTACCATGTATATACACTGTGTTAGTCTGGGTAGACTAGAGAAACAAATCCACAGAAACTCATATATATATAAGAGAGAGTTTATATAAAGACATGTGTCCATTAAGAAAGCATCCCAACCCAGTGCTGTCCAAGCCCAAGCCCATAAATCCAATATTAGCCCATATGTCCAACACCGATCTACAAAGTCCTCCTCAGTCTCACAGAACACACGCAGTGATGCCAACTGCAGGAGGAATGCCAAACCAGTGAACCTGTAAGCATCTAGCGCTAGCAGGGATCTCCATGTGGCTGCTCCAGCACCCAGGGCTGCATTAGGGTAAGTCCATGTGGCTTCACCTCAGGAATGTCTTGCAGGGAAGAGAGCTTTGCCAGCTGAAGCAGGGAACTGGCTAAAGCAGCTGCACCCTGGTCTGACCATCAGAAAGCAAGAGACCCAAGAACTAGAAAGGTGAGGCTCACTGAGCCATTTATCTGTCTGCCCTTCCATTCATCCCACATGTGTTTATCGACCAGGTTGGCACAATAAACCTTAACTATCTCAATGCACACACCACTAAGGTACAGGCCCAGATATTTGCTGAGGTTCATAAACAAACACACACACACACATTATATATATATATATATTTATAGACAAAGATCACACACCCATTCTCTCCTGTACATCAAGACACATACCACAGGCATACACATTCCCACACACTTGTTTCAGAACAGTACCCACATACCCATGGGTCCATATAACACATCAACTGCTGCTTAAATGAAAAGAGGTTTGTGTGACCCAGAAAAACATGCCAGCACAGGGGCACACATACAAAATCAAAAGGTCACTGTGTGTCCTCACATGCACACAGACACACACGTGCACACATGCACACGTGTGCCCTTGCACACGAATGCACCAAGCACGCAGGCAGGAATGCTATAGCACACCCTGTCCCGAGCCTGCTCTGTTCCCTGGTCCATGCTGCCACACAGTGGAGACCCAGCATCCTCCCGAGCACTCCCTCCCATGCACCTCACTCTCGCCCTTCCTTGGCCTAGGCAAGTCACATGAATGAAAAGACAAAAATATAGACGAAGGAAGGGGGCAGTAGGTAGTGGGGAAGGGAAGGGGCAGAAGATGAAATAATAATACTGCTGGGTATGTTCATTTTGGTGATAATTAGCAGTGCGAATACCGACCGCTCCCGGCTGATCCCTCGTGATGGATGCCTGGTGGTGCTGAATGCAAATTAGCATAATTTCATTACCAAGGGACCCGTGAAAAGGTTCAATTATAGAGCAATGTCATTAATACCAGTGCTTGTTAAACTAATAGAAAGAGACAGGCCCTGCAGCTCAGTGAGGTAGACATGTGCTCTGAATGCAATTGATGTTGGAATTCCAAGTACCTGGGCCACGCCCTGCTCCCTGGAGCCTGCCCCCAAGATCTTACAGACTAAGGCTTCCAGAGACCCCCTACCATCAGAATAGCACCTTCCAGCTTGATTAGCTTTAATTAATCACCTCACCCTCAGGCCACAGATGGGGAGACTGAGGCCTGCAGAGGGCAAGAAATACACGCTAGGTCCGCCGTGTGAATGGGCAGCACAGCAGAAGTGGGCCTGGGGAGGGAGTTCGCTCATTCCTGTTTGGGAGGGAAATTTCTTAATTGTCTCTCTTACATCATGACTCACTTTACCCTGGATTGTGGAGGTCCGAAGGTCCACTCGGCATTCTCCTCTCTCACTATAAATTGTATCAAAGCGAATGCATTCACCTCAGCCCTTTCACCAGCTGGCCCCTGAGGTCCTCGGAGTGAGTTTCTGTTAGGGTCCACCTCAAGCTGAAGCTGTGACCCGTTTGAGACAAGCAAAACCTGGAAGGCCATTCCCACAGCCGTTCCTTCTGTCCCACCTTCCATTCGTTTGCCTGTTCCCCTAAGGCACCCTTATCAAGAAACTAAAAGCTCCTACAGAGAGAGAAGCCCCTCATCCCCTCAGAAATGTGCCCTTGGCATAAGAATTCTTGGGGTTGTCATTATAACTCCCTGGTTTGACCTCAACAAAAATAAGTCATGCTTGGCATTTGACTTCACCTCCCTCCCCAAGAATCCTTTACAATGACTTCATGTCCCACCTCTCCCCCAGATTCAGTACCGTATGCACACTGAGTTGGGTCATAAGAATTTGCTGTATTTTTTACCACCTCTGTAATATTTTTTTCTACAATTGTAAGTAAAACAGCCAAGTCCTAAAATACCCCTAAGTTGGAGAATGACTCACACTGTATATTACTGAACACATAAAAATATGCAGTGACTCAGCAGGGCACGGCAGAATTGACAAGCCCCACAAAAGGCTTCATTGTTTCTATTTTCAAGGTAAGGAGGAGAGAGGGAAGCGATGCAGATGCAGATGGCCTGGTCTGGTTTGGGCAACTGACACTTGTCAGATGGCCTGTCAGACTTTGGTGAGCTTTGGTTCACTCCTTAAAGAAGTCAGATACTTTCCTATGAGAAAGACGGCTGGAGATCTTCATTTCTGCCAGAATGTGCCGACAGGGTGGGGAGAAGCAACTTTGAAAACAATTGGGCCATTAAAGAAACAATAATCAAGCAGTTGCCATTGACTCGATTTCCATTCAGGCTGTCTCTGAATGTGTCAGAATGGAACTGTTTCGTGGGTTTTTCAAAGCTGTGCCTTTCAGAAATAGATTGCCAGGCCTTTCTTCCAAGGAACCTCTGGGTGTGTTTGCACTTACTTTTTGGTACTAGTTGAGTGTATAACCAATTGTACCACACAGGGACTCCCGGTAGGTGATCAAACCCACTGCCATCGGGTCGACTCTGAGTGACCCTAGATGACAGAGTGGAACTGTTCCCTAGGGTTTCCAAGGCTGTAACGTTTAAGGGAGCTGCCTGCCTTATCTTCCTCCTATGGAGAATGTGGATCTTTCAAAATTAGAGGGGCAGCAGCCCCTCAACAGGGAGCAGTCAGAAATCCAACCCAGATTTAGAAGAGGACGTGGAATAAGAGGTACCATTGACGATGTCAGATGGACCTTGGCTGAAAGCAGAAAGCAATTAGAAAGATGTGTTACATTGACTATACGGAGATATTTCACCCTGAGGATCACAACACATTAGGAAAAACATTGTATAAAGAATGAGAATTCCAGAACATTCGATTGTGCTCATGCATAACCTGGACGTGGATCAAAGGCAGAAGCAGGACAGATCTGCATCAGGTTGTATGCTTAGACCGTATTTACTAAATATACATAAACAAAATCAAACAAACTCACTGCCATTGCGTCAGTACTAACGCACAGTGACCCCTCTGTGGGTTTCTGAGACTATACAGTTTATGGGAGTAGAAAGCCCAGTCTTTCTCCCACGGAGCGGCTGGTGGTTTTGAACTGCCAGCCATGTGGATTACAGCCAGCCTGTAACCACTACATCATCAGGCTGACTCAATAATATGAGAAACTGGACCACATGAAGAGCGTGGCGTCAAGTTTGGAGAAAGGCTTACTAACAACCTGTGCTATGCAGATGGCACAACCTTGGTTGCTGAAAGCAAGGAGGACTTAAAGCATTTGCGTCTGAAGGATAAACACTGTAGCCTTCACTATGGATTGCAGCTCAATGCACAGAAAACAAAATCTCTCACTTGGATAGTCAACATCGTAAACACAGAGGCTATATTGAAGTTGTCAAGGACTTCATTTTATTTGAATCCACAATCAACACTCATGGAAGCACAGTAATGTCACAAGATTTCTGGGTAGATTGGCACGTTTCCCCTTGTGCAGACCTATGGCAGTGCCTGGGGTCAGGGACAGAAAATAATAGAGGGATAGATTGAAGAGAGAACAGTCCTATGGCCCAAAGCCCGGGCTTCAACAGTAGTGCATGAAGAGTCTACGGAAGCTCTGTAGAGGCAGACGGCCTGGCCTGGCTTTGGCTGCTAACACTCGTCAGATGGCCTGTGGGATGGGAGGGAAAGTAAGGATCCTTGAAAAAAAATCCTTATGCCATGGGGACTTATCAAGTCTAGCACTGCTGAATCAAAAAACAGAGGGGAGGGTCTTGTCCTCAAAGTTACCAAGGCAAATATTGGAAGCACGAAAGATTAATAACAGGAGCAGAGGGGGCATGCATGTGAACAATTTCTTAACTATCATAGCAAAAAGTCAATACATAATGTTTAAAACTGATGAATCAGGAAATGGCAGCAGACACATATTATTTAGAGATATGAGGAAAAGTTGGAAGAAGAAACTGGGAATTACCATTGAGGCCTCTGGGGGCAGGCCTAGCTGAGGAGAGCTGGGAAGGGCCCAAGCTCTGCACTGAGAGTAAGGCAGAGTTGTTGTTGGGTTTTTTGTTTGTTTGTTTGTTTTTTCATTTTAAATATTTTCTTTGAAACCTGTGATTTAGACTCTTGACGGTGCCACTAATTTCGCCCGTCACCCTGGATGGTTTCACTCACTTTCTGTGGAAGCAAACAGGAGGA
Source organism: Echinops telfairi (assembly GCF_000313985.2). Taxonomy (NCBI): domain Eukaryota; kingdom Metazoa; phylum Chordata; class Mammalia; order Afrosoricida; family Tenrecidae; genus Echinops; species Echinops telfairi. The sequence goes on along the minus strand of NW_022106189.1, from coordinate 12,911,516 downwards.
TGTATGTGTACAGATGGGCACATGTGTGTGTGCATGTCTATACATGAATGTGTGTATAAGTGTGTGAATGTGCATATGAATGTGCATATTTGTGTGTGTGTCTTTTTCCTGTGCCATGTACAGGACCTCCAACAACAGGTTTTGGACATTATGCCTCACTCTATTTTTGAGAAAACATCCCAGCCTCTCTTCTGGAGGAGCCTCTACTTTTCTGATATGAAGGATAGAAAACTTAAGCTAAAGCTCTGCCCCTCTGACAGTCTGAGGTTCATAAAGAACAGTTTAGAGTTTAAATTCAAAAGCCCCAGATTTGTCATTCAGGTTTTACCACTTCCTAGCTGTGTGGCCTTGACCAATTAACTCTATCTCCATGTATCTCAGTCTCTTCTATACAATAAGTAGGTTTGGCTCAGTATTCAGTGGAAGTGAGTCATCAGCTGTGGGGCTGTGGCAATCAATGGGGGCACGGTCTGGTTCCCCTGTTCCCTGCATTTGCACGGCATCCACTCTGTCTTACTGTTTCACTTCCCGTCTTCCTCGGGTGTCTTTTTTCCTCTCATGTTGGAGTCCCTGAGCCGTGCAAACTGAAGGATTAACAGGTCAACTCTACTCAGAGGCCTCTGACAATCAATGTCCAAAGTGGCAGCCATTGAAAACCTGTGAGGCCCAGTGCTACTCTGACATACGATGATGTTTCCAGGAGTTGGAGTCAACTCAACAACTGATAGTTTGGTGACAATTAGCAAGAAGTAGATCAAAGTCCTCAACCATAGTCCTTGCTCAAGATGTAGAGAAGAGCCAGGTCAGGAAGAGAGAGGTCCAGGATGTAATGGGAAGGAGGATGGCAAAAGAAGGAGGCATTGAATATGTCTCTATGTTAGTCAGGACTCTAAGCTGTCAATAACAATCCAAATCCAAACAATTTCTAGCACACACACACAAAAGGGAATTAATTGGCAACAGGGAGCGCAATACCATCTTTAGGTTTCGCTGGATCCAGAGGTTCAAACAACGTTCTCAAAAATCTGTCTCTCCACTAGGAAGAGTCAAAGAATTAAAGGCAACAAAGGTAAGTACTGTTATATACATAATATTGCAATAAGTGATCTATGAGTAGATGCATAGATAGGCATACAAGCTGAATGGGTGTAGAAGAAACAGTAAGAGTATACTTGTGAACATATATATGTAGGTTTGACGAGGTCATCTCTATATAAGTATTTACATTTCCTGAAAATATATACATGAATATTATGGACCATACAGGTGCCAAGTTATGGAATTTTCTTGGATATGACCAGACACCTCAAAAGAATGGGAAACTGACCCTGAGGGTTCAGGGCAGTTGTGTTGGGGGGCACCAAGCTATATTACTTATAGTTTCTATTTTGTTATATTTAGTAAAGGTTTCTATTATTTTTTATAAAGACTTTTTACTCACCCTTGCACATCACACTCCAAAGCCTAGACTCTACTATATATTGTTTAAACATTTATTTTTATATGGAAATACTTACATAGGTGCCAGAAATTGTCCCAAACATTTCTGATGTAGTATCTTTTTTAATCTTCACATAAATCCCATGAGGTAGATGGTGTTGTCATTCTCATTATCTAGATGAGATAACTGAGGTATGAAGAAATGACATAGCTTGCACAAGGTCATACAGGCAGCAGTAGGCAGAGCTGCCATACCAGGCTGCAGAACGACACTATTTAAGGAAAGCAAGCAATTCCTTTCCCAGCCCACTGCTGAGCCAGGAAGCCATCGTGAGCATTCACAGATAGCTCTCAGTCTGAGTGCAGAAGACTTCAGAGAATTCTCTACACCCTGGGTGGTACAAAGGATTATGCCCTAAACTACTGGCATGAATGTTCATTGTTCAAACCCACTCAGAGGAGCCTCAGAAAACAAGTCTGGTGATCTGCTTCTGAAAGGTCTGGTGATCTGCTTCTGAAACAAGTCTGGTGATCTGCTTCTGAAAGGTCACAGCCTTGATTTGAAACCATGTCCAATCCTGTGCTGGAAGTCTTAGAGCGATAAGACAAGAAAGGGAAACTGAAGGCATCCAAATTAGCAAAGAAGCAAAACTCTATTTACAACATGATATAATCCAAAAGACTCAGAAAGAAAATTATGTAATATGTAAATATATTTATATATGAGGATGGGGAAATAGATCTATGTGCATATATTTATGGGTTTAGTAGTAAGGTAACAGATGGACATTGGGCCTCCACTCAAGTACTCCCTCAATGCAAGAATATTTTGTTCTATTAAACTGGCATTCCATGATGCTCACCTTCCCGACACAATCACTGAAGACAAAGCAGGTGCATAAGCAAA
>NW_022106189.1:12853955-12908031 GCF_000313985.2 Echinops telfairi | reverse complement strand
TCCCTGCTTCAGCTGGCAAGGCTGACTTCTTACAAGACATCCCCAAGGAGAAGCCACATGGACCTACCCCGATGCAGCACTGGGTGCTAGAGCAGCCATGTGGAGACTCCTGCCAGTGCTGAGATGCTTAAACATTCACTGACTCAGCTTTCCTCCTGCAGTCGGCATCATTGCCTCTGTTTTGTGAGATGGAGGAGGACTTTGTGGATTGGTGTTGGACATATGGGTTAATGGGTTAATGTTGGACTTGTAGGCTTGGGCAGCACTGGGTTGGGATGTTTTCTTGATGCACACTTAATCTTTACATGAAACTCTCTCTGATACACGAGTTTCTGTGGATTTGTTTCTCTAAAGTACCCAGACGAATACAGCCACCCAAAACACGAAATACTTAGCAACTAAACTAACTAGAGAAACAAAAAGACATAGCCAATGAAAACTACAAGAAAACTAGTAAAAGTAACCAAAGGAGGCCTTTAGAAAAGCAAGAATATAGCATATTCATGGATAGGAAGATTTTGTCAATAATACCCAAAGGGATCTACATATATAATGCAATTCCAATTCATATTACAACACCATACTTTAAAGAGATGAAATATTAATCACCAAATTTACATGGATGAATGTAATGCACTACTAATGAAGAAGAAGAACAAAATAAGAAGCCTCTCCCCTTTCTATCTCAAAACAGCCATGGTCATCAAAACAGCCTGAGACTGGTATAAAGACAAATGCCTAGACCAGTAGAAGAGAATTGAGAACTCAGAAGTAAATCCGTCCCTGACCTGTGATAAACTGCTGAAACACATTAAATGGGAAATGTCTTTAACAAATGATGCTGGCAAACTTGGATATTCATTTGCAGAATTGAACAGAACCCATATCTCACACCATATATAAACACAAACGCCAGATGGGTCAAAGACCTAAATGTAAACTCTAGAATGATACAATTATCAATGTAAACATATAGACAAACTTAGTGTCCTACTACATGGCATAAATACATGACTGAACATATCTGAAAATACAGGGGAAGACAGAATAAATGACTTGGACTTCCTAAAGATTATATACTTATTTTCAGCAAAAATGTCACAGAAAAAGTAAAAGAGAACCCAAAGGGTGGGGCTAAGGGGCGGGGTTGGTGATGACACTCAGTAAGGGAAAAAAATCTCTGCAATCTCATAGGAACTTTCAACACCTTATCACAAAAAAACAAACAAATGAATTTAAAAGTCGACAGGGAATCTGAACAGACACCTTACCACAGAAGATATAAAGAAATACTTATGACCATTGGTCACTAGAGAGATGAAAATAAAATCAATAATTACAGTATTTGATTGTTGATTTCGCCTTGCCCTGGCATTAATAGCAAAGTTCTAAAAAAAATAGAAAATAACAAATGCTGATGAAAGTGTGAAGAAACTGGAACCCCAATAAACTGCTGGTGGAATTGTGAAATTGTGTAACCACTAGGTGCTTCCTCAGATATTTGAGAACACAGATGTCATACGACCCAGAAATCCCTCTATGTGGTATGTAGCCTAAAGAAATGAGTCAACACATGAACAGATATGTGTGCACACAATAACAGAACTATCCACAATAGCAAAATTGTGGAAACGACCCAAATTCCCAACAATGGTTAAGCAATCTATGGTACATGCACACAATTGAATAATGTGCAATATTACAGAATAATGATGAATCTGCAAAACACCTCTGAATGTGCTTGAACTTGGTCATTTTTATGATTTTTCTACAACTCTCTCAAGGAAATTTTATTTATATTTTTTAATTGGGGGCTTGTACAACTCTTATCACAATCCATACATCCATCCATTGTGTCAAGCACATTTTTACATCCATTATCATTCTCAAAACATTTTCTTTCTACTTGAGCCCTTAGTATCAGCTCCCCATTTTTCCCCTCCCTCCCCCACCCTCCCTCACCTTGATAATTTATAAATTATTATTATTTTTTCATGTCTTTCACTATTCGATGTCTCCCTCCAACCACTTTTCTGTTGTCTGTCCCCCAGGGAAGGGGTTATATGTAGGTCATTGTGATCAGTTCCGCCTTTCTCTCTCATCTTCCCCTTACCCTCTTGGTATGGCTACACTCAATATTGGTCCTGAGGAGTTTATCTGTTTGGATTCCCTGTGTTTCCAACTCTATCTGTACCAGTGTACATGCTCTGGTCTAACCAGATTAGTAAGGTAGAATTGGATTCATGATAGTTTGGGGGAGGAGGCATTAAAGAACTAGAGGAAAATTGTATGTTTTATCGTTGCTACACTGCAACCTAAGTGGCTTGTCTCCTCCCTGTGACCCTTCTGTAAGGGGATGTACAGTTGCCTACAGATGGGCTTTGGGTCCCCACTCCGCACTCCCCCTCATTCACAATATGATTTTTTGTTCTTTGACACCTGATACCTGATCCTATCAACACTTCATGATCACACAGGCTGGTGTGCTTCTTCCATGTGGGCTTTGTTGCTTCTCAGCTAGATGGCTGCTTGTTTTATGTTCAAACCTTTAAGATCCCAGATGCTATGTGTTTTGAGGGAGGGGAGAGCAGGGAGGGAAGGGACAAATGAGGAGCTGATACCAAGGGCTCAAGCAGAAAGCAAATGTTTTGAGAATGATGATGGCAACAAATGTATAAATGTGCTTGAGACATTGTATGTATATATGGATTGTGATAAGAGTTCTACGAGCCCCCGATACAATGATTATTTTTAAAAAGTTCCTGGATAAAGTGTGGCAGAAAAATGAGAAACAAATGCAAAATCATAAAATAAAACTTAAAAAGACTAGGTTTACTGGTCTCTTCAGATGCTGGTAAACCCCTTTAGTAATCCTTCAGGTCAAGACTCAATTTTCAGCCAAACAATAGGCAATAGTATAAGGTGAACATTAGCAATATGGAGGTACACACACTCTAGAATAGTCAATCGTTTGTGACAAAAAGGACAGCATGTACTCAAGCACAAAGTTCAGAAAGCTGGAAAGGATGGATAGAAATGAAGGAGGAAACATGCAGGCAATGGGATACATGGTATTTGATGGTGGGGATTGTCATAAATGACGTGAAATGAAGTGGATATGAATTATTGAATGGAAATCAGATTTGCTATGTAAATCTCTTCCCAATTTACAATAAAATATGAAACAAAACTCTATGGACCATAGTTCTCTACTTTGCACAAGAGGTTGCCAAGAGATGAACTCAACACAGTGGCAACAATGACTTTCCTGAAGAGGCCAAGACTTTTGGTAACTCAATTTCCTCATCTGTAAAAGGGGCTCAGAGTTGGGGCAGGGATGCACAAGAAAAGAGGAAAGGAATGTGGTGTGGTGAGAGTCAAAGAAAGACAAAGGAGAGAAAATTAGGCTGTGCCTCGGTGAGTGGTCGCTGCTGTATCACTGCAGTTCCCAGAACATCATGAGAGGAGGATCTCCAGGGAAACAGAGTGAGACTGACTGCAGTGGGCTCGGCATCCCATTTTGTGCTCCTTGCTGGTCCAGGCCCAGTTGCCGTTCATCAAGTCATTGGGCCTTTCATCAACTCTCTGGGTTGGGGACACTCACCTCCCTCCAGGAGGAGTTTAGAGTAAGTGAGAGGGGCTGCCTGAAGATAAAGAGGTGACTTTGAACTACCCAGGGGTCCAATCTCAACTCCTGTCCCTTAACAGTCTCTTTGAATCAGAAAAGCCTTTCTTGCCATCAGCCCTGTTCTCACACCTGCCATCGCTCCCCATCCCCCCAGTAGAAAGTCTACATATCCCAGGTGGTCTCTGGGACCCTTCACTGACTCTGCACAACATTGAACTATTCCCTCTGTACTACTTGGCTAAGTAACTGTTTACTGCACACACTTGTAGAACACCCTTCCACCCGCCTGCACTGTAGCCCAAAATCTAAAGCCTGGCAAAAATGTGGACCTACCCAGGACTAATTCATTGCTCATATCAAAGACCTCCTTTCCTCCCATCTTCCCCTGATTTCCAAAGCTAGCTTTCCTTCTTTGTCTGATGAGATCCATGACTCCAAGTCTGGGTAGTAACTTAGCGTTCTCTAATTCTTCTATTTCCGTGTCCACATCTGCACATGTGAATGATGACAGTATCTATACACTAGGGTGGTTGTGGTGATTGAATGGAGATAATGCTGCCAAAATACTCAGAGCATAACAGGAACCTTGTCACTTTCCATCAAGAATTGGAATCAATATTTTCTGTGTGGGTTTTTTTTCATATTGGGGTTTATCTCTGATGTATTTTGTCTTGGGGTTAACCCTCTTGAATGTTTGTCATATGTTTCTGTTTGTTTGGTTTTTGATATGTGAAACTCATGATTGATGAACCTATAGATATAGCAAATAGAATAAGTGGTTCTGGGGGCACACTGGGAGAGGAGAGGAGATAAATGGGAGCTGATATCAAGGAGTTCACACAGGAAGAGAATGTTTTGAAACTGATTGAACAATACTGCTTCAAGTGACTGAACCATAGAATGATATAATATCTGTATTAATTCCCAATAAAATGGCTTTGGAGGGGAAAAAAAGAGTTGGAATCTATTGCCCCTACATCTTTCCTCTTAAAGCCCACCAAGTGATGCTATGTGGCTTCTCAGACCAGAGCATAAAAACACAACTTCGACCTACATCTTTCTCCTTGTCTCTAGGTCTCAGGGCACTCAGCCTAGGACCAACACCATGCTGTGGAAAGCCTAGGCCATGCAGAAGTCTATTTAGAGGTGTTCTCGCTAAGGTCTCAGCCAACATCAACCACCAGATATGAATGGGTGAGTCTTTAAATGATTCTACTCTCTAGCTGTAGTAGGCAAAATAATAACAACTCCCATGCCAACGTCACTCGTGTCCTAGTCCCTGGAACCAGTAAATATGTTGTATTGCACTGTAAAATGGACTTTGCAGATATGATTTGATATGACGAAAATATCTCAGATTATCCAGTGGACTCCATCTGAAAAGGGTGGTGATTATTATGTTAGGCTTGGTTGACTAGGGAAACAAATTCAGAAACATTTAAATATGTATAAGAGAACTTAATATCAAGAAGTAATTATATATGGAGAAAACATCTAACCCCAGTCTAACTCATCCATAAGTCTGATAATAGTCCATAAATCCCTCTTCAGACTCATGCAGCCACATTCAATGATGCAGAATGCAGGAATACCACAGGCCAGTGGATGGAAAGTCATGTGGATCCAATGGCACTGGTAACATCACAGGGCTCTGTCAGAAGTCAGGGGCTGACAGCAGGAAAGTGAAGGCAGAGAGAGAGAAGGGGAGGTTCCCTGTGCCTTTCTTGTGAGAAGGTCACCCCACAAGGAGGCACCATGAGGCTGTGACCTGATTGACAAGTCAACTATCACCCCTATACTTTTATGTATCTTCAAGTTGACGTGAAATTATGTTATTGCCACAAAGATTTTCTTAGTTTGGGTCAAAGAAGGGGATCAGAGAGATACAGAGGGGGAAGAGGTAGGAGAGATTTGAAGAACAAGATGAATCAACTACCATTTCTGGCTCTCAAATTAGGAGTAATGGGAAATGCAAGTAATCTTTAGAAGCTGGAAACAGCTTAACCATCAGCAACTTCCAGGAACAAATTCTATCAACAACCTGAATGAGGAAGGAAAAGCCTACAGAAAGAAACCATCCTGCCATCACTGGGATTTCAGCTTCCTGAGACCCTAGTCAGGTCTATGAGAAATGTAGGATAATAAGTTTGTCTGGTTTCAAGCTCTAAGTATGAGCCAATTTCTACAGCTTAAAATTCATTAGCAACCTTCCAGTCACCTTGATGGCGACATTCGAGTCTCTCTGAATGTTTCATAGCAACATTGAACTCTCCCGACAACACCCTCTCTGTAGTCCTGATCCATCATACCATTAAGCAAGTGGCTGTTTTATTCCACAAAGTTTTGAGAACACCAAATAATGATAATATATTTGAATTATGATGCTAGAGAAGAATATTGCATGCACCAGGCATGGCCAAGAACAAACAAGCTTCTTCTTGGGAGAAGGACAACCAGAAGGCTGTACGAGAAACAAAGAGGGCCAGAAGGATGTCAAACTAAACAATTGTGGTGATGGCACAAGGACCAGGCAGTGGTTCACTCCGTTATCCATACGGTCACTATGACTTGGAATTGTCTTAACGGCGTCTAACAAAAACAAATGATCATGTAGTCTTAGTAAATTTCCTCTGAGTGCTCCACACCACAGATGCTTCACTCACAAAATGAGAAAGATAATAAGGAGAGGTAAATAATATGTTTGCCATAAAAGATAATATGTTGTATTTTAAAGGAAAGTTGATGAATGATTGTATTGGGTGATAACATATTCGTGAAATAATAACCCTATGTGCATACCTGCATGGACAGTTACCACCATTAGTAGGAAGGGAGGCTGAAATTTCACTTTTCATTTTAGATTCCAATGTGCATTCAAGGAAAAGATCATCGTTTTGTAATAATGTTTGTAATAAAATACAAACTAAAAGTAAGAAAAGCACCTATCCCAGGTCTGGTATGATCAGAGTTCTCACTCAGTGAATGTCAAGTCCCCGCCTGGTTTTTTTCCGGTGCTGAGAATCTATATCCTGAGATGCACAGACAGCCGAGGAGAGGGTTGAGAATGGGGATTAAAGAACACCAGCTAGCTGCAGTTCTGTGACTACTGCAGCATCCATGCCAGCCAAAGTTTAGAAAGGGTCTGCGCCAGGATACTACCCCAATCCTGTGATCCCATCCCTCCAGGCGCCTTTGAGGGCATGACGTGTCAGAGTAGAACGGTTCTATAGGGTTATCTTGGCCGTAATCTTTATGGAAGTTGACCCCTAGGCTTTTCTTCCATGATACTGCGGGGTGGGTTCAAATCATCTCTCAGACAAATGCAAACTGTTTGTGCCATCCATGGACCTCTTGAGTTACCTGCTGCAGCAATAACGAAAATAACGAAAGTTGGTGGCTCAGAAATTTATTTCTCATAATCCTGAAAGCCAAAAATCCAAACCAGGGCCTCAGACCTGGTGATACCCTCCCCACTGGACGTTCCAAATGCTCCTTGTTTCCTTCGTGTGGAGGTAGTTCTCAGGTGGCCAACCCCATGTCCCTTCATAACTCTGTGTCTAAGTTGTTCTTTGATAACTCAGATGTAACTAGATCCAGAGCCCACCCTACTCGGGTGTGGTCTGATTAACATAACACAAGGAAACTATTTACATATAGGATTGCATCCATGGGCTTAATATCCCAACCCATCATTTTGTGAGAACACAACTTAACACTTAATACCATCTGATAGCGAATCTCAGAACCTATCACCATCTCTGAAATTCAGCAGGAATGTTCAGTCCTCAGGAAAATAGTATCCTTTTTAGATAGTCGCTAAGGTCAACAATTGCTGCCTTCCAAATCATAACTGACCCAGAAAAGTAGGAGACAGTTCATTCCATTTATTCTTCTTCCTCCAGGTAATAAGACCTTGTCCCATTATCCACATCTTCAAATAAACATCACTCCTCCTTGTCACCGCTTCGAATGTTACATAGCCCTTTGCACCCCACAAAGTCCTTCAGAGTCTAATCCAAATTCCTCATGTTGCTGCTAGTAGCTGCTGCCCAACAAAGAAGAAATGTTACAGACCAAAACCTGTTCCTCTGCACATCAATTGAGGAATGCAACAAATCTGCTCAGCGCTGCAAGGTCGAATGTGGGCTGTCAGCGATGGCTGGTTGAGGGATATAACTGGGACTATCACCAAGTACCTCAGATACAGTGTCTTCAACTACTACTCCAACCTCAGAGCTGTCCCTTATCAAACTGGGTTCATGGAATGTTCTACCCTAAGCCCAGTTTTCATCCTTAAGAAGGGCATCTATGTCTGATGAGCTCATTCTGGCCACATTTTGGGTCCCTGCCCCATCCGAAGGTCTGTCCCCGTCAGAGTCCGGTTTAGGGCTGCACCGACCCCAAGCTAGTGAATTGACTGTGAGTGTGAGAGCAGAGTGTGAGAATCACACACTCAGCTCTGCCCCTTCCTTGCTTTGTAATCTTGGGAAATTTACTTCACCTTTCTGTGGCTCAGTTTTCCTACCTATTGATTGGGGATTATAAAGGTATCTAGCTCATAGAGTGTTTTTGGCTGAATCAATGAAATATGTTTATGTTACGGCCTGGAAATGAACTTACTAAATGAACACATCTTTGTACTCATGCAAAACATGTACATGGATCAAGAGGCAGTTGAGCAAACAGAACAAAGGACTGTTGCCTGGTTTCAAATCAGGAAAAGTGTGCGTCAGAGTTTTACCTTCTCACCATACTTGTTCAATCTCTGTGCTGAGCAAATCATCAGAGAAGCTGGATTATATGGAGAAAAATGCATTATTAGGATGAGAGGAAGGCTTATTAACAGCCTGTGACATGCACAAGACACAAAGTTGCTTGCTGAAAGTGAGAAGCACTTTTTGATGAAGTTCAAAGACTGGAGACTCCCATATGGATTACAACTCAATATAAAGAAGACCCAAATTCTCACAACTGGACCAATAGGTAACATCATCATAAATTAAGAAAAGAAAAAAGTTGTCAAGGATGTTTATTTGTTTAGGTCCACAATCAATGCTTATGGAATCAGCAGTCAAGAGATCAAATGACACATTACATTGGGTAAATTTGCTGCCAAAGAAGACCTATTTAAAGTGTTGAAAAGCAAGTATGTAATCTTGAGGACTACGGTGCACCTGACCCAAGCGATGGAATTTTTAATGACCTAATATACATATGAAAGTTGCATATTGAATCAGGAAGACTGAAGACGAATCAACGCATTTGATTCATGATGCTGGCAAAGAATACTGAAAGTACAATGGACTGATAAAAGGACAAACAAATATGTTTCGGGAGAAGTGTAGCCTTTAAGGCAAGGATGGAGAGACTTCATCTTACATACTTTGGACAGGTTATTTGGAGAGACCAGTCCCTGAAATAAGATATCCTGCTTGGTATAGTAGAAAAACTCAAAAACCTCACTGCCGTTCAGTCAATTCTGACTCATAGCGACCCTATAGGACAGGATGGAATTGCCCCTGTGGGTTTTCAAGACTGTAAATCTATGGGTATAGAAAACCTCAACTTTCTCCCAAGGAGGGGCTGATGGTTTCAAACTGCTGACTTTGAGTTTGCGGTCCCATGTGTAACCACTATGCCATTATGGCTCCAGGGTAACCAGCATAAGCACTTTACCACCAGGATAAAGTAGAGGGCAACAAAAAATGAAGGCCCTTGGAAAAGATGGATTGACATAGTGGCTCAAACAATGAGCTCAAACATAACAATTGTGCTGATGGTGCAGGACTGGACAGTGTTTCCTTTTGTCCTGCAGAGGGTGATTAAGAGTTGGAACCAACTGTACAGCACTTGCCAACATCAACAGATGAATTATTGTTTTTGTCATCATTGTTACTTTTGAATTGGTTCTAACAATCAAAATGCATTGGTATCTGTTTTACACCACAAATCTTCACTGCACTACTTTATTGATCTTTTTCAACAACTCTAAAAATAACTATCTGAGAAATTTCTCGGTTTAGAAATACCACAGGTGCAGTGGTAATTCAGCAGTAAATCTCTTGTTGTCCACATAAGAGACTGATATGCTGCTCATATCAGTGGAACTGTAAAGTTTCTTGAATTGTTAATACCTTAGTTCTTGGATTTGCACGATGAAAGAATTCACGCCGAGGCCCATTTTTTAATTCAAGTGGGTTTTTATGAAGGACGAGACACGTTTCACATTTTACAGTCTCAAAAGGGTTCACAGCTGGGCACAAATAACCACATGAAAAAGAGCACTAATATATGTGGATCTTGGGGTGAGGGGGATCTTGGGAGGTCAGAAGCCCACGAACCCTAGAGGCTAAGAGCATGTGGGCCCAGAGACCATAGGCCCTCAGGAGGCCTGGAGCAGGCACATATGGGCCCCAAGCAGGCCCAGAGTGTGCCCTGAGGGGGCACATCCAAGTGGCAAGTGTGCACCCCCACCTTCCGATCTGCCTCTGACCAGGAGCAGAGTAAACAGAAGGCAGCCTTCTCAAAGCCAGGATATTTCAAACCTCTGGCTGGGGAGGCATGGTTGTTGGATGAGTTGACACCATTGACTGGGTTAAGACCACCTGGGTATGGTCATGAGCCTAGGCCTAGTTTGGACCACCCAGGTGTACCTTCCCCCTGGTTCAGAGGCTACATTATGAGAATGTTCAGTTTGGGGTCTTCATAGGTGTCTAGTGCCTGCCTGATTTCCTTCCGACCTCTTTTTATGGAGACCCATGCAGGCATGGGATGGACAACCTCCCATCCCTAAATCTAGCTACCTAACAGAACTTTGTGTGTTGCTATGATGCTGAATATGTTTTAACAGGGCTTCCACACTAAAACAACTAGAAATAAAGGTCAGGCTTTCTACTTCTGAAAATGTTCCTGTTTCTGAAAATGAACTAATTAAAAAACTTATGACAGATAGTACATGATCAGGTAGTATTTTCTTTCATTGTATATGGATGATGACTTGTCATAAGTTAAGGACCAACTCAAAGGCAGCTAATAGTAACTCAAACCCCTGAGCTATATATAATTTTTTAAGTCCATATCTACAAAGAATTTTAATGGTTTAAAAATTAAGACTTTTGCTTGGTAACAGATAATATGTGTTAGTCTGGGTTGACTACAGAAACAAATCCAGAGACACTCATATGTGTATGATAGAGAGCTTTATATAAAGGATGAATTGTATATTGGTCTCACTGATAAACATCTTAACCCAGTCCAGATCAAGTTCATAAGTCTGATATTGGTCAATATTTCTGATACCAGTCTATAAATTCCTCTACAGACACATGCAACACATGCAATGATGCCTAATGCAGGAAGATAACAGGCCAGTGGGTGGGAAGTCTTGTGGATCCAGTGGTGGTGGAAGCATCTAAGTACTGGTGTGGGTCTCCATGGGAATCTTCCATCTCCAGGGCTCTGGCTCCATCAGCATAGCTCCATGTGGTTTGACAACAGGAATGTCTGGCAGAGAGAGTATGTCCCCCTCCAGGGAGGAAGACAGGAGTTCCCAGAATCCTCAGGAGAAGGCCATGCACACCCAGAGGCCTCATTGACTATGGCCTGTTTGACAGGCTAGACTCTACCCCTGCGATCAAGTTATCTGGAGATTATGTAAGTGCCACATAATATAAAGTCCATTTACACAGTTAATAAATTGGGAAATAGTTACAACAGAGAGGACAGAAGACTAATGTTTATGAGAAATATTTTTAAGCCCTGGTGGCAGTTAAAGTACTCAGTTGCTAATTGAAATATCAGAGATTTGAACCCACCAGTCACCCCCAAGAAAGAGATAAGATAGTTGGCTTATGTTAAAATTACAGTCTTAGACACCCAATAGAGCAGTTCTATTTTGTCTTAGAGAGTTACTATGAATCATAACAGTCATTAAGTTTTAACAAAAATAAAAATTAATGGAGAACAGTCAGGACTATACAACTCATAGAAGAGAAAATCCAGAAGGCCAGTAAGCATGAAAAGATGTGTAAATGCAGGGTTATGCAAACTGAAATAACACTGATATCATATTTCTATATCTATGAAATTTGGCAACATTTTAAGAGATGCCGGTATTGGGAAGGTGCAGGGGCTCTGAGTACTCTTATTCGGTTTGGGGGAAATGGGACTTGTGGCAGGTTTGGGGGAATGCAATCCATCATGTAACTCCTAAGCCACTGACAGTCAGACAAGTCTGACTCATGAGCAACACAAGCAGAGTAGAACTGCTCATATGGTTTCCAGGATTTTACATCTTAACAGCAGCAAGTTGCTCCATCTTTTCCCCAAAGCTATTGATGGACTTAGAACCAAGGACTTTTCAGGTTGGTAGCTGAGTGCTAACCACTGCACCAATAGCGTTCCTTGGATCATAAAAAATAAGTTTATTTGAATTTAAACACAGAAAGATTAAATACCTGTCTGTTGAAAGGTTGGGGGTTTTACTCACCCACTGATTTCGTGGACGACCATGAAATCAGGCTTTGTAAAGCTTACACCCTAGATAACAACAAAAGATGACAGCCTAGAAATGCCTATGGGGCAGTCACCTGGGATGACTGAGTCTAAAATTAATTCTTAGCACATAACAGCAACGAAGTTATGTACAGGGGTTTATAATAGAAATGTGCATGGAGAGTCTTGTTTGAACCCCCGCCCCCACTACCACCCCAAACATACACACACACACACACACACACACACACACACACACACTGTGGGGCTAACCAAGAAGGGAACATAACAGACCAGCAAGTGGAGCAAAGTCACAAAGCCCCTGAGGAATCCTGCAAATAGACTCAGAGGGGGCAGTTTGACATTGAAACACACCACATTCATCTAGATTTTTAATCCTTCCTCCCCTCAACTATTATGATATCAGTCCTACCTCATAAGTCCCACTACAGCAGTGTACATACAGATGAGAACTTTCAATATATGGAACTCATGATAGACAAACCCCCTCAGAAACAGTAATGGGAATAGTGATTCCCAGAGGGTAGGGGAAGAAAAGGAGGGGAAGGGGGAATGGATAGCAATGATGGTGAACCCACCCCCCTTGAGGAGGATGAATACCAGGACAGTGAGTGGAGGGATAGAATGGGCAGTTTAAGCTATGTATAAATAATAAGAAGAATATGTAATTTATTAAGGGTTTGCAGGGGTGGAAGGGTGAGGCTGGGAGGGGGGAAAAAGAGGAGCTGATTTCAAAGGGCTCAAGAAGAAAGATAATGTTTAGAAATTGATGATGCCAGCCATTATATATGTCTGCTTGATAAATGGATGTATGGATTTTATAATATATGTAAGATCCACCAATAAAATGATTTATTAAATTAAAAAAAAGAACTGTGCACTGAGGCTTGATTTAACAAAGTGATAGCCACAAAATGGAACACAATACAAAGTTAAAGAATAATAGTGGAGACCAGAGCAAGATAGCGGCCAAGTAGCACACATAGGTAGGACTCTAGAAACCAGTGGAGAAGGGGCATGGAGAGGAATATCCTACCCTTCCAGAGAGCAAGATTCTCAGCAGAAAGTAGACACAATTTTACTAAAACGAGCAGCAACATCTGCCTATAGAATTCCCTTTTCACTGGCCCTGTGCACAAGCCAGCTGTGTGTAGATCCCCAACTCTCTTGACCAACTTTTCCCTGTCCACAAGCTAGCTAGGGTAGCTGACTGACAGAGTTGCAGGCAAACAGCTCTACATGACCAGTCTGGGGAAAATATAAGTACATATAGGCTTGACTCTCAGTCATAGCTAAGGGACTCACAGCCTGATACCCACACAGCCCAAACTCACCAATGGCAGGGATAGCACAGTCTATTGAGTCAAGTGGGATCACTGCTACGGGGCATCCTAGAGCAAGTATAAATAGTGAATATGTTAACTCTCCACACAACCTGGGAGAGCTCCAGCCTAGCTCATCAAAACTAATTCCCTGTCCCTGAGGTACAGCTCTGCAGGCTCCCCATCTTTAAGCATGGTCCTTCCCAGGCTTTTTTCTTTCTTTCTTTTGCTCTACCCCCGACCCCCACCCCTGCCAAACATCTTTGGTTATAGCACATGCCTGACCTATTAGTAAAGTATCAGCAAAACAATAGAAATAGAAGCTGTAAAGCACAGGCAAAGAGTTTGGGCATGCGACAAAGACTAAAGCCTTCAGGGCCCAGAAGCCTCTCCCAACTGACACACTAGGTAGACCTACCTGTTCACCAGCTGCCTCAGGACACCAACCCCTGGTCAGAACCCGCAAGATGCTCAGATAAGCAACCTGCCCTCTGAGAAGGTTATTGCTTCATTCCTCCCTCCCAGACAATCTAGGTTGGTGGCAGAAATAGACCTCACCCCAAACCCCCACTTGGTCTCTTCAATCATCAAAAAAGAGTGAACGTCATCCCCTCTGACTTGATTGACCAGAGAGCTATTCCTCTAAGATAATTAAATTAAATCATAAGAACACAGGACTCTCAGCCATACAAGACTCCAAAATCATTTCCCTAGCCTTAATCCCAAGCCTACCCTGACATCCAAAAAGGCCACAAGGTATTAAAACAACATAAACCAGACATTGTCTCCAACTGTTCAAAAGACCTCTGTTCTGCACAGTACTGGCCTCCGCCCACCACCCAGGATAAGGTCTAGACTCCAGCTGTTCTTTTGATGGTATTGTTGTTGCCCTGTGTGCTATCATTCCTGTACCCTCCCTCTGTAAAACAAAATTGTGCACTATGCTTATAATTCATCTTTAATCAAGACTTCCCCATCTGTTGGTATACTTACGGACAGGAAAAAATATACATTGTAACTTTACTTGTTTGATTTCAATTCACTTTTGTTTGTTTTCTAGCCCCTCAACACATCATCAATCTGAAATTCAGCATTAACATCAGAGACAAAGTTCCTGGGCAATGTTTAGAACAAAAACAAACATAAACTAACAGCTCTTCTGCTTCTTACTCCAGTATTTTTTTTCTATTTTTAATATTTTTGTCTCTTGCCCTTTAATTTTAATGTCTAAACTTTTATTTCAGTGTCCTATTTACCTACATATTTTTCTGTTTCTTTTCTTCTCATTAATCCTTCTCTTTCTCATCCTCAAAAAACAAAAGCTGACACCACTTTTCCTTTAATTGTTTCCTTTTTTCAATCAAATATTATTACCTATTCCTTCATCATTGCAAAACAAAGTATTTTTATCTAATTTCCTTTCTTTTGATCTATCAATTGACACTACTTCATCCCTTCAATTTTTGCTTTCTGTTTTCTCTAATACTTCACCCCTCTAATACTTCCTCTTGAACTTTTTGATCCCCCACCATACTTAATCTGACACTCTTGCCTATATATAATATAAACTGTCAACCACCCTCTACTGTACCACCAAAAAGAGAAAACTGCTCCCACATAAGCCCACATCCCTAACACACACATTAGCTTCTCCAAGATGTCAAGGAAACAACAGAAGAAACGTTTCACACACACACAGAGAAACAGACACAAATAACCAAACACCAACCAGACCGAAATGCAATACCTGAAATTGAACAGGCTGCAGAATTACAAAAAAGTCATCTTTTTAAACGATGACTGCACTCACACAACAGCTGATGGGAGAGTCTGAGAGGAAAGTGAAAAACCAAAAAAGCTAGAAACCTCACTAAATGCCTTATAAGAAAAACTCCAAACAGAAATACAAAAGTCACACACTACAATAGCAGAATTACACAATACTATAAAAGAACAGAGATACAGAAGTGAAGAGATGGAAACCTGAACTAGTGAGCTTGAAAACAAATATATAGACTCAAATCTAAAAGAAGAACAAATAAAAAATGCAAAGAGACAGAAAAATTGAGAACAAGGTGGGACACAATTTAAAGTAACAACCTATGTCTTATAGGGATGTCAGAAGGGGAAGAAACCAAAAATTCACAGAGGATGCTCCAAGAAATCCTGCAAGAGAACGTTCTTCAATGACTAAAGGATGAAAAGATAACTATTCGGGAAGCAGAAAGAACCCTAGACAGGAGAAATACCAAAAGGAACATTCCTTGGCATATTGTAGTAATAATGTCTAACATCAACAACAAGGAAGAAAATTCTAAGAGCAGTCAGAGAAAAAATAACAACTACATACAAAGAGTCAAGAATTAGAATAACCTTAGATTTCTCAGCAGAAACCATGCAGGCAAGAAACAATGGAGTGACAAATACAAAGTACTGGAGGGGAAAAAACTATCAAGCTAGAATCTTGTACCCAGCAAAAATATCACTCAAATATGATGGAGGAATAAAAGTCTTCCAAGACAAGGAAATATTAAAATAACTCACAAAAACAAGACTACCACTACAAAAAATACTCAATAAAGTACTACGGCCAAAAAATCAAGAGCAACAAATAAACCTGAAACCAACGTAAAAGGCAATTCCTCACAAAAACCAACACATAGAGAGCAACATCCAGAGCAACAATGTAATACAGTAAGATCAAAGAAACTAAGCACAACACACATACACACTCACAGACAACATGCACAAATATAAAGCAAAATGACAGTAACAAATACATGCATATCAATAATCTTACTGAATGTTAGTGGACTGAATGAACCAGTGACAAAGACGGAGAGTAGCAGAATGGATTAGAAAACAAAATCTATCAATACGCTTCCTATAAGAAACACCTCAAAAGCACAGACATGAAAGAACTAAAAATAAGAAACTGCACATAACAATACCAAGCAAAGAAAACTGGGGTAGTAATATAAATTTCTGAGAATATAGACTTCTATGCAAACAACATAACAAGAGACAAGAACAGACATTACATAATGATCAATGAAATAATAGCCCCCAAAGACATAAACATAATAAGCATATATGCACCCAATGGAAGACCCTCAAAGTACATCAATCAAATCCTCATGGAATTTTAAAAGGATATAGTCACCTCAACAATAATAACAGGAGACTTCAATACTCACTCTCAAGGAATGGACAACATCAAGAAAACAAACTTAGTAAAAACACAAAAAAGTTCAACAACCAAATCAACCCCATAGACGATACAGAATTCTCTATCCAACAAAAACAAAGTAAAGGTTCTTCTTCAACACACATGGAATCTTCTCAAGAAAAGACCACATACTAGGCCGCAAAGCATGCCTCACCAAATTAAAAAAAAAAAAAGTACTACAACCTGTTTTCTCAGGCCACAACACCATAAAATAAGAAATCAAAAATAAAACGAATAGACGAAGACAAACACATGGAGATTAAACTACATAATACTCAAAAATGATTGGGAAATAAAGCAAATAAAGGAGGAAATTAAAAATTCCTTGAGACAAACAAGAATGCCAACACAACATATCACAACCTTTGGGACATGGCAAAAGCAGAAATTAGAGGCCAATTTAGAGCAATCAACACAGGCTTGAAAAAAGAAGACAAATCCAAAACCAACACCGTAATACAATGTGGGAAACAGAAAGATTTCTCCCAAGTTGTCTCCCCCAAATATATACCAAACCTAGCTGCTTGCTACACATGGTAATTGACTATATACATGGACATCAAGCCATTCATTCTGAGTTAGTGCACCTTGTGGCATCACCTGGGAAGGTTCTCTCTGGTCACAGTTAATTTTTTTGTAAAAGCAGATTCATTTGAATCTCAATTTTTGTGATGGACGATTTAAGAGAGCAGCATGCAGCTTTGAAATTTTGTTTCTGCTGGGGAAAAATGGCACAGAAACTTTTGTGATGTTGAACACAACTTACAAGGACAGCACTATGGGGAAAAACTCAAGTGTATGAGTGGTTTTCTCGTTTCAGAAAAGGTGAACTGTCTATTGATGACAAACCTCATTCTGGACATCCCTCAACTTCCCGAATGGACAAAAATGTCTACTCATGGTGCATTTGGAGTTCACTCTGTCGGGTTAGGTGGTTAATCAAGATTTCTATTTAGAGGTCCTGGAAAGATTGTGTAACAGTGGGCAACCAAAAAGGCCTGATTTATGGCAGATGGGGGTGGGGCTGGTTTTGCCACCAGGACAATGCACCTGCTCATGCAGCCATCTCAGTTTGCCAGTTTTTAGCAAAAAACAGCATGCCTCTCTTGCCCCATGCACCTTATTCACCTGACCTTGCTCAGGTGACTTATTTTTGTTTCTGCAAATGAACAGGGACATGAAAGGACAGTGATTTGATGGTGTAGAATAGGTGAACAAAAAAATGAGGGAGGACTTGTGCTGTCAGCCATACAAACAGATGAATATGAAAAATGTTTTCCAGAGTGGAATCACAGATTTTAAAAATGTATTACGTGTAATGGCGAGTACTTTGAAGGTGATAAGGTTTTTTGCAAAAAATTAGAAGAAGAATAACAATCATTAAATACATAGCTTTAGAAAAAGTCCAATTTGAGGGGGGGTGGTTCCCCCTCGTATATTGAAAAACTCAACAGATGCATAACAAAAGAAGAAATAGAGCAGGTCATTAAGAAACTACCAACTAAGAATACCCCAGGACCAGATGGTTTTATAGGGGAATTATACTATGTTCCCTAAGAAGATATGATACCAATACTATACAAATTGTTCCAGAACATAGAAAAAGGCAACAAACTCCCAAACTAATTCCATGAGCCAGCACAGCAGATACCCAAAACAGGCAGAGACCCCAATATCCCTCATGGATTGATGACAAAATCCTCAACAAAATAGAATCCAACATCGTATCAAAAATATCACTCACCATGACAAACTGGGATTCATTCCAGGGATTCAGGGTTGGTTCAATAATCCGGCCAAAAAACCATTAATGTAATCCACCACATAAGCAAGGCAAAGAATAAAACCCACATGATCCTATCAATAGACGCAGAAATGGCATTTGACAATAGCCAACAGCCATTTATTTATCAAAACACTCAACAAAATTGGGATAGAAGGGAAATCCTTCAATATAATAAAAGCCATAGATGAAAAACCAATGAGCAACATCGCACACAATTCCATAAACCTGGAAACATTTCCACGGCAAACAGTGACCAGACAAGGATATTCCCCGTCAACCTGTGTTGGAAGTCTTAGCGAGAGCCATCAGATAACAAAAAGAAATCAAGGGAATACAAATAGGCAAAGAAGAAACAAAGCGTCCCCTATTTGCAGATGATATGATTCTATATATAGAAACCCCAGAGTTACACGTGGTCAGTGGAAATCATGGGTCACACACCGAAGGATGGTGATCTTTCCTTGGCAAGCTGTTGAAATTTGACTGTGATCCTTCACCAAAAGGAAGAGCCTATAAGGAGGCTCTCCCTTCTTTTTTCGTAGTTTTGATTTGAATTGTGGAACTGCAGAAGAATATTGGAAGTACCGTAGACTATTAAAAGGACAAACAAGTCCATCTGAGATGAAATACAGGAGAGGGAGTGCAGGTTGGTGATCACGTAGCACGCACCGGAGGGACTCCTCAGACAACAGCACAAAGGAGCCCCTGAGAAGGATATCATACACTTCCAGACTGCAGGTTTATCAGCATAAAGGTAAATAGATACAAATGTGCTGCAATTAAAAGACAGCAATGTCTGTTGATAAGACTCCCTTTGGTTATCAGCTGCCCATGGCACTAGCTGGCTGAGCACAGTCTCCCAAATCTCCTGACCAATTTTCCTTGGTCCTGAGGCTAGGGTGCAGGAGTGGCAGAAAGAAAGGGACATAGTTTTAGGGGAACAGTCCGGGGCTACTGAAAGCATAAGTAGGCTTGTCTCTCTGCCCAGCCAAGGGAGCTCTGGTCAGATATCTCACAGGCCTAACTCCCCAATAACAGGGACAGCACAGCCTACCTGAACTGCATGGGGATACATCTGCAGGGCAGTTTGGATGAGGCATAAATAGTGAATAGAATAACCACACAAGTCCACAGGACTCCAGTCCCACTAGCAAAACGAATCCCCCTTCTCTGATTTACCACATGGCATGGCCCCCTTCTGAAGATACCCAGAAACTCCCAAAAGTCTAAAAAACATGGCCAGTCACAGGCTGGTCCTGTAACAAACGAGCATAACAATACAAGTGGAACCTGCAACAGCCATTTCACCAAGCACAGGCAGGGAGTTTGGGCATGAGGCAACGACCAAACAGCATAGATGTCAGAAACCTCTCAAGGTGCACATACCTAGTGTTCACTAGCTGTAGGAGGCTTCCGCCCCAGCTCTGCACCCAAAGCCACCCAGCTAAGCAACTTACCCTCTGAATAAGTTATTGCTTTATTCCTCCCTCCTACACCATCTAGGTAGGTAACCCTCTTCCCCCACCTCTACTTCATCACTCCCACAAGAACGAGCCCTGTGGTAGTTACATAATCTGGTGTCAATTTGAGGATTCAGGGTGAAGGGGTGGAGTCTAGCCTGTCAATCAGGTCATAGCTTGATGACCTCATTTGGAGGCACTAAGGTGATAAATATCTTTCTGGAGGCAGGACACATGCTCACTCCCTGCGAGACATCCCCGAGGAGAAGCCACATAGACCTACCCTGATGCAGCTACTGATGGGCTGGGGGAACCACATGGAGACCCCTGCCAGCACTGAGATGCTTACAATGCCACTGGATCCACAAGACTTCCCACCCACTGGCCTGTGATCTTCCTGCATTCAGCGTCATTGCATGTGTTCTGTGAATCTGAAGAGAACTTTATAGATTCGTATTGGACATATGGACTCATATCAGACTTATGGACTTGATCTGGACTGGGCTGGGATATTTTTGCAATATCCAATTGTTCTTGTATATAAAGCCTTTCTTATATACATATGAGTGTCTATGAATTTGTTTCTCTAGTCTACCCAGACTAACACAAACCCTGTCCCCTCTGACCTAATTTGCCAAAGGTCTATCTTCTCAAGATAATTACCTTAAATCACAATAATACAAGACGATGCTATACTGAACACCAAAATTATTCCACTAGCCTTATATATAGCATACTCTGACATGCTATAAGATCACAAGGTAGTAAAACATCACACTACCAGACATTGTCCCCAACTGCTTAAAAAATTCTGTGCCCCAAACACACTTAATTCCCACCCCCCAGGGCAAGGTGTGGGCCCCAGCTTCTTTTTTTTTTTGGTATCGTTGTTGCTTTTGTTCTATCATTCCTATACGCTCTCCATCTTTAAAATAAAGCTGTGCACTATTCTTATAATTCATCCTTAATCAGGATTTCCCCATTTGCTGGTATACATAAGGACAGGGGAAAATATTATTTTACTTTTTTACTTTCAATTTATTTTGTTTGATTTCTAGTGCCTTATCACATCAGCAGCCCCGAAGTTAGCACCCAGAAGGCAAAGTTTCTGGGAAAAGCTTGAAGCCCAAACAAACATGCACTAACAGCTCTCTTGTATCTTACTCTAGTATTATTTTTCCATTGCTATCTTTAAAATTTTGGTCTCAATGGACAGTGTAAGATATGAAATAATAATAACAATATGCAATTGATCAAGGATTCATGAGGTGGGAAGGGTAGGGGAGGGAGGGGAAAGAGAGGAGCTTATACCAAGGGCTCAAGTAGAAAATGTTTTGGAAATGATGATGGCAACATATATACAAATATGCTCGATACAATTGATATATGGAATGTTATGGGCTGTAAGAGCCCCCAATAAAATGTTATTTTTTAATCAAAAAACTTTTGTCTCTTGCCCTTTCCTTAATTTTCATTTGTTTTAATATCTGATATTTTAGTTCATAGCACTTTTATTCTATCTTTTTTTCTCTTTTCTTGTCAAACCTTTTTACCTTCTCTTAGTCATAAAACAAAAAGTTGACACTATTCTTACATTTTTTTTCTTACCAAATAGAATTACCCTTTCCACTGTCATTGCAAAACAGGCATTTTTGGGGTCTAATTTCCTTTATTTTAACCTGCCAAATAACACTACCCGATTCTTCCCACTTTTTGCTTATTATTCTTTTCTTTCTCTCTCCTCTAACACTTTTCTTCTATTTTTGATCTCTCCACAAACACCTAATCTAACAAACTCCCCAAATATTTAATAAAAACTGTCCATCGCCCCTCTCAAAAATACAAGTAGCTGGTTCTTCAAAAAGATTAACAAAATAGAACATTACAATCTTAACAAAGGGGAAATAAAAGAAAATAAGCAAAAACCCAAAATAAGTGATGAAAAGGTGACATTCCAACAGATCAAAATGAAATAAAAAGAATAACACACTACTGTGAAAAACTGCATTCAAACAGATTTGATAATCTAAAAGAAATGACAGATCCCTAAAAGTGCATCACCCTCTGCTATAGTTACATAATCTCTTGTGAACTTGAGGATAGTAAGAGGGAAGGGGTTGTGTCTAGCCTGGCAATCAGGCCACAGCCTGATGATGCCTCCTTGTGGGCATGGTCTTTCATGAGGATTCTCAGAACTTCCTCTCTTTCTCCTGGGAAGTGGGCCACATTCTCTCTCTGTTTGACCTTCCTCTTGAGGAGAAACACTGGAGAACTGGAGGAGCCATGTAGAAACTGGTGCCAGTGCTGAGATGCTTCCACCACCGCTGGATCCCCAAGAATTTGTATCCACTGGCCTGTGATCTTCCTGCATCTTGCATCATTGCATCTGCTTTGTGAGTCTGAAGAGGGAGTTATGGACCAGTACTGGGCTTATGGTCTAATATCGGACTTATGGACCTGTTCTGAACTGGGCTGGGAGGTTTTCTTAATATAAAGTTACTCTTTGATATAAAACTCTTTCTTATACATATATGAGTGCCTCTGAATTTGTTTCTCTAGTCATCCAGGTCTAACATACCCAAACAAATTAACGCAGAAAGATATTTAAATACTCAACAGATGCATAACAAAAGAAAAAATTGAGCAGGTCATTAAGAAACTCCTAACCAAGAAAAGCCCAGGAATAGATGGTTTCAAAGGGGAATTCTACGAAATATTCAAAGATGATCTGACACCAATACTACAAAAAATTCTCCTGTACAAAGAAAAAGACAACAAACTCCCAAACTCATTCCATGAAGCCAGCATAACACTGATACCCAAACCAAGCAAAAACCTCACAAAGATTGAAAATTATAGATCAATATCCCTCATGAACATATATGCTAAAATCCTGGCCAATGGAATCCAACAGCATATCAAAAAAATAATTCACCATGACCAAGGGGGATTAATTTCAGGTATGCAGGCATAGTTCAATATTCAAAAAGAAAAAGAAAAGAAATCAATGTAATCCACCACATAAATAAGGCAAGGAATAAAAGCCTCATGAGCATATCATGAGTTGCAGAAAAGACATTTAACAATATTCAAATTCATTTTTGTTCAAAACACTCAACAAAATAGTAATAGCAGGGATATTCTTCAACATAATAGAAGCCCTATATGAAAAACCATAGCTAACATCATGCTCAGTGGGGAAAAGCTTGAAACATTTCCACTGAAACAATGGACCAAGCAAGGAGGCCCTCTGTCACCATCCTTATTCAACACCGTGCTGGAAGTTGTAGATAGAGCCATCAGACAACAAAAAGAAATCAAAGGAATATAAATAGGCAAAGAACTGAAACTCTCACTATTTTTAGATTATATGATCCTATATATGAAAAACCCAAAAGTTACCGCAAAAAGCCTGCTGGAAACAATCGAGGGATTCAGCAAGGTAGCAGGACACAAAAAAATAACCAGAAATCAAATGGATTTCTGAATGTGATTGAAGAGAGCTATGAAAAAGACATTACAATCGCCCCATAGAAGGGTTACAAGGAAGGGACAATTCAACCAGAGTACAATATAGCACCAATGAAACACACATCATTCCTCTAGTTCCTGAATGCATCCTCTCACTCCTCACCCTGCCCATTACTATCACCCAGTTCTACTTTACAAATCTGGCTAGACTGGAGTACACACATTGGTACAGATAAGAGCTCTCAACACATGGAATTCATGACAAGAAAAGCCCTCAGGAACAATAATGGGAGTAGGGATATCATGAGGGCAGGGGGATGGTGGGGGTCAGGGAGAAAGGGAGAACCCGTCACAAGGTTGAATATACAGTCCTGCCCCCAAGGGGATGAATAACAGAAATGTGGGTGAAGGGAGACAACGGACAGAGTAAGACACGAAATAACAACAATAGTATATAATTGACCAAGGATTCATGAGGAGGGTGTGAGGGTTGGGGAAGGAGGAGAAAAAAGAGGAGCTGATACCAAGGGCTCAAGTATAAAGAAAATATTTTGGAAATGTTGATGGCAACCTATGTGCAAGTGTGCTTAATACAATTGAATGATGGAATGTTATAAGATTTGTAAGACACCCCCCCAATAAAAAAATAAAAAGATATTAAGAAAAGAATACCATTAACAATAAACACACAAAAGATGAAATACTTAGGAATAAACTTAACTAAAGAAACAAAAGACCTATACAGGGGGAAAAAATACAGAACATTAATACAAGAAACTAAAAAGTACTTACATAAATGGAAGAATTTCCTGTGCTTATGAATAAGCAGACTAACATTGTGAAAATGTCAATACTACTTAAAACAATCTACAGATACAATGTACTACCAGATCAAATCCAAAATAAATTATTTAGAGGAATGGAAAAACTAATTACCAATTTCATATGTGTGTTAGTCTGGGTACATTAGAGAAACAAATCCACAGAAACTCATATGTATAAGAGAGAATTTTATATAAAGGGTAAGTGCACATCAAGAAAGCATCCCAACCCAGTGCTGCCCAAGCCCACAAGTCCAACATTAGCCCATATGTCCGACACCAATCCACAAAGTTCTCCTCAATCTCTCAAAACACATGCAATGATGCCGACTGCAGGAGGAAACTGAATCAGTGAGCATGTAAGCATCTCAGCCCTGGCAGGGGTCTCCACATGGCTGCTCCAACACCCAGGGCTGCATTGGGGTGGGTCCATGTGGCTTCTCCTCAGGGATGTCTTGCAGGAAGTGATCCTTGCTAGCTGAAGCAGGGAACTGGCTAAAGCAGCAGGCACCTTGGTCCGACCATCACAAAGCAAGAGACCTGAGAACTAGAAAGGTGAGGCTCAATGATCCATTTATCTCTCTGCCCTTCAATTAATCCCACATGTGTTTATCGACCAAGTTGGCACAATAAACTTTAACTATCTCAATATGGGTAGATAAAAGACCCAGGAAAAGCAAAGAACTTATTAAAAAGTAGGAGGCCTAGCACTGCTTGCCCTAGAAACCTACTACACAGCCACAGCAGTCAAACCCATCTGATACTGGTATAAGAAATACATAGACCAATGGATCAGAACAGGAAACCCAGACATAAACGCATTAGCCTATAGGCAACTCATTTTTGACAAAGAACCTAGAAATTCCCAATGCTCATGGGAGAAAGGCAGCCTCTTCAACAAGTGGTGTTAGACAAATTGGATTTCCACAAGCAGAAGAATGAAACAAGACCCATAATCTCTCCCCATGCATAAAAATGGATTTTAAAAAAATGAATTCAAGACCTAAATGTAAATCCCAAAGCTATCAGAATCATCAATGAGAAGGGGGAAGCAAACTTAAATGCCCTATTGCTGGACATACATAGCCAATCAAGTATAAAGTATACTTTATACTATCAAGTATAAAGTTCCACACAGTGGAACTGAAGATAGATAACTGGGACGTGATGAAATTACATCATGATGCTCATCAAAAGATTTCATCAGCAGAACAGGAACCCACAGACTGGGAAAAAAATTTTTACCAAGACACATCTGACAAGGATCTAATTACCCAAATGCACAGAACTCTACAACTACTCAATAAGAAAATTAAAAATGGGGAAAAGACATGAACAGACAGTTCACCAAAAATGAAGTACAAAGGGTTAACAAACATGAAAAAATGCTCATGATCACTTATCATCCCAGAGATACATATTAAAACCACAAGGCGATATCACTTTTCATCCACAATTCTAGCCCAATTAAAAAAAATAGAAAGCAACAAATGCTGGAGAGGATGTAGAGCGATTGGACCTCATATACACTGTTGGTAGACTTGTAAATACATGCAACCGCAATGGAAAATGATATGGTGATACAACTGGGAATTAAAATCCCAGGAAATCCAGGAATACCACTATTAGGCATATAACCCAAAGAAATAAGAGATACAACATGAGTGGATGTATGCTCTCCCAAGTTTACAGAGCACCGTTCATAATAGCAAGAACCTCGGAGCAGCCCAAATGCCCAAAAGAAAGGATGGATAAAGCAACTATGGTACATACACACAACGGAATACTATGCATCCTTAAAATGAAAATCATTATACTGAACACCGATTAAACAAATCTTAGCGACGAATTCCCAAAGGGGTAGAAAATCTGCCTACCAGCCATGAACCATGAACACACACACAGATGTGCACACACACACACACACACACACACACACACCTGCCTCCTGCCAATGTGCACGTATTGGCTGGCATCACTCCTTCAAGAAGTGGGACAAGGATAAGACCAGTGTCTCCTCTGAACTATAGATGCCACCCTCCCCTGGTGTTAACTTGATTTTCCAGTTAACTTGATTCTGCTCTTATGCCTGTGGCGGTCCTGTTGATTTGTCACAGCCTTACCTGGATGCTGTATAGCATCAAGTGGATGGCCTTAAAGGTAACATAGCATTCCCCAATGGCCACACCAGAAGGACTCAATGTGGAAGCCCAACTAAAGGAACCAGACCCTACCTCAGAACTAACTGTATCCTCAGACTGAGGACTGACTCTCTGGGAGAGGAAGCAAAGGACGGCCACCGCAAGACTGTGGAAATGGGCATTGTTGAATCTTGGGCAGGAGCCCTAGCTTAGTGGGTGTCCAATGAAAGGGGACCCAGAACCACCGTAAATTTAATACACCACCACCACCACCACCCCCTGCATTAATATGATAAATTGTAATCTGAGGAAAGGATGTGCCCTTATAAGAAATGATACAGAAAAATTTCCTCTGGCATCAGCTCCCATGCTGAATGTAAACAAAGCTCAATCAAGAAAATAATCAGTATAAAGCAATAACTCAGGGATTGCAACTTGCAGTTGGACTATACTCACATAAACTCCTCATTTCAACAGTACCTCAAATGCTATGCCATTGGATAAATTATGGATGTTATCAGTGCAATCACCTTATATTCCAGGAGGATGATTAATGATGTTTTGCTTTTTTGTTTCATTTGCTTTTGGCAGTTCTGTTTTTGCTATTGTTGTTCTTGCTGGTTTTTGTTTCTATCGTCATAATATGACCACCAAAGTAAATCAGAATAGCTCATAACCTGTGGACAAGCAGATGGATTCTGGATCCCCACATAATTCTAGCCCCCATCCAAGAAGAGTTCATTCTTATAACATGGCCCTCCTCTATACTTGCCTTCATGAGGAGCTAACTGAAAATAAGGCTGCTACAGCAGAGTGTGGTGAAGAGAGCAGGAGTCTCCATGAAACCGGGCTACAATTGGAATGGTATCTGGGGTCTTAAAAGCTTCCTTTCGAACAAACAGCCATCTAAGTGAGGCGTCAACTAAGTCCACACTGAAGAAGCACACCAGCTTATGTGATGCAAAGATGATGATATCAAAATCCAAATACGACGAAGGGAAATTTATCAGAGCTTCAATGGTGAACACCCAATTTGTAGAAGGCTATGGAGAGCAATTATGCAGATTATCTAGTCAGATTAAACCTCTGGCAGATCCCCTCCAGGGACAGTGAGGGACTTGAACAGCTTGACCATCAGGCAGAGATTGTTGTGAACTTGATTATGGTGACGCGAGCCATGGTATAATTTGATACTTGATCAGTTGACCTCCCTCTTGACTCAATCTGAATTTGCTCTAGGTTCAAATATTTCTTGCTTATTCCACACCAGAAATTTCTTTTCTGGATTTTAAAAAATTGTTGGTGGTGTCATTACTATTATAATTATATTATCATTTTATTTTTTTCTGTTTCATTTTGTTTGGGGTTGTATTGTTTCTGTTCGGCTTCCCAGTTTATGAAGCACAGAAGGAGCTGGATGCCTAGAGACAATTACTGATACAATGATTTCTCAGGAATGGGGTTGAGGTGGGGAGGGGGAGGGGAATTAGAACTAAGCGTGATGATGTATATACAACTCTTAAGATGTGATTTAATTATGGAATTGTATGATATATGAATATTAAATCAAGAAGACTACTAAAAAATAAAAAAGGACCAAACAACCAATGGCTACCATAGATGAAGAAGGAAAAGTGCTTTCTTAGGTTGCATTCAGTTTATGTTAATGCTGCCGGAATAATTTGGGAAAAGGATGTCCATAATGTTTGCACAACACAAAGTGTATAATCCATGGCACTGAATTATATATGTAGAAATTGTTGAATTGGAGAATGTTTTGTTGTGTAAATCTCTACCACAATTTAAAAAAATAATTACATGAGCAAAAGGAAAAATAAAATGTTCTCAAATTGATTTTAATGATTACACAACTCTTCTTAATATAATCAAAGTACTGAATTGTATGACATATGGATAAAGTACAGTAAAACTTTTAAAAAAGTAATAGTGAATCTGAGAAACACTTTATGTCACTTAGTTTCTCCCTCTCTCTCTGCCCTGTGGCCTCTCTGCTTGCTGAGACTGCCTGCCTCAGGGGCAGCCCCATGCGGGCAAACGACCCTGAGAGCTGTCAGCTCCCTGCCGGGTTTCCATCAGCCTCAGACCTACGCAGCTCTGTACCCACGGGCCTGTGACCTTCCTGCATGTTATTTCACCTTTCTGAGTCATTGGCTGGGTGAGTCTGAAGCACTGGACTCATGGACTTACGTTGGACTGAGCTGAGATGCTTCCTTAATATAAAATTAATCCTTCACAGAAAGCTCTTTCTTATTTAGATACAAGTGTCATTCTATTTGTTTCTCTAGACAACATGGCCTAACAAACACTTATAACATGGAAGAACTTGGAGGACACAATGCTGAGTGAAATAAGTCAATCACAAAAGAATAAACATTATATGAGATCACTATTATAAAAAGGCAATAAAATGTTTTTGCACCAAAAGGAACAGTCTTTGATGGTTACCAGGGGTGTGAGGGCAAATTGTCAATCACTAACTAAAGGGTAGATACACGTGAACTTAGGTGAAAAGAAGGCAGTATGTAAGAGGAGGTCAACAAAAAGTGATGAAAGAAAGGAAGACATTGGAAGGAGTAGAGTTAAAGGCAACAGATATAAATTCTACTATATAAGCAAGTGGCAATAACAGCAGAAGACCAAAAATATTTAGTAAACTGCACTAATGACTGCCATAAACACTGTTTAAGATAGTGTAGAACTGTATCACATGAATTAGCTTATTCCATCGCATAATAACTATATAAGAGAGGGAATATTATCTTCGTTGAAGAAAATGAGGGATGATAGGTAAGATAATCAAAGATACAGAATAAATGTTAGAGCTAAAATTTGAGTCCAGGAATTTGACCAACCATGTCTCCTCACTTGATCCCTTCCTAACAATTGGAACCAGGCAGTGGGAGCTACCACACCCTTGGTACTGATCCAACTTTCATGCGATTCAGATTCTCTGAGTGTCTACTACACTCCAGGGACTGTTTCAAGTGTTGGTGACTAAGTAGTGGGCAAATTTGTGTCTTCATGGAGCTTGTACTCCAGAGAGGAAAGCAAATAATAACAGACACGAATAAATATTTATAATAGGTTAGAAATGAGAAAAGATATGAAGAAGAGAAAGAAGCAGGAAGGGACATATAGAGTGTTAAGTGGAAGCTCAGGGAGGGGTATATGGAGCAGAATTATGGACTGGTGTGTCAGACTGAGTGGTATAGAGACGCAAGTAATCTTATATCAAGAAGGCATCGCAGTCCAATCCAACACAAGTCCATAAGTCTAATACTAGCCAGGGTGTCTTCAGACTCATATAGGTGCAGGCTGATGATGCAGAAAGGTGAAGCAGGAAGGTCATAAGCTGGTGGGTGCAAAATCATGTGGATCCAAAGTCAATGGAAACATGGCGAGGTGCTGGCAGCTCTTAGGGTCAGACAGCTGCCCTGGAGGAAGGCAGAGTCCCAAGAAGCAGGAAGGAAAATGGGGCAAAGAAAAAGGAAAGTTCCCAGCTTCTTCCCTATAAAAAAGGCCACACTTCCCAAGAGGCATCATCAGGTTGTGACCTGACAGGTTAGCCTCCATCCTCCATAAATGCAAGTTAGCATAAAATTATCTAACTACCACTACGAAGTAGGTAAAGAAAGCCTCGCTGCGAAGGTGACTTCTGAATAAGGACTTGAAGGAAGTAAGGGGGAATAAAAATTTTCCATACTGAGGATGGGATTAGGGGTTGGGTCCCAGGGAAAGAGAACAGTGAATTCAAAGGGCCTGAGGCAGGAACATGGCCAGAGTGGTTGAGGAACAGCAAGGAGGCTGATGGAGCTTCAGTGGGGTGAGCGTTCCTGCTAATAATACCCGTTATGCAAACCAGTCCAAGGAGACTAAAGTCACACACTTCTGACAATAGATTGTTAGGTAGAAAAATCTCGCTCCACATGCCACCTGTGTTCTATGGACATCTCAGTTTCTCTCCCTTCTTTAGTTCAAACCCAAACCCAGCAGCTCGGTTCTCTCTCATCCCCACACACCCAGGACCAGGCCAGTGGATCCTGACTGCTAGCCATGGAGTCCATATAACTCCCTACACTTTAAATCAGCCAGCTCCCCCTGCTCCCTTATGTGCCATGCTTTACTGGTACGACTCATAGAACTCACACAGTATCCCTGGTGGCGCTATCAATTAAGCAGTGTACTGCTACTTGAAATGCTGGCAGTTTAAACCCACTGGTCGATCTAAGAGAGAAAGATGAGGCTGTCTGATCCCATAAAAATAGACAACCTCAGAAATCTTACAAAGAGTTGCTGGGATCACTGGATGGCAGCAGGTATGGCTTTGGGGGTCTGGATATCATACTTCAGGACCGCAGGTGGCACTGTGGGTTATGTGCCGGGCTGCAACCGCAAGGCTCCAGCCCTTGGATGAGATTTTCTACTCTTCTAAAGATTTATAGTCTTGGAAACTCTACATAGTGTTTTTGTTTGGGGCTATACCATAGTTAAAACACACAAGTCAAACGTGATTCCAAATCAATAGCAATGCAGTGCTGAACTACCTAATAAGCCAGGTAATCACAGGCTTGTTGTGATTACTTACTCATCTGTAGTAGACAATCCAGTTTTTCATTACATCAAAATACTGCTTCTAGGTATATCTCTTGCTTCTCCAACCCCACAGCACCTTCCTATAGAGTATTTTCAAATTTATGATCACTGGCAGAGATCTAGAATACAGAAAGCAATGTAAGAACAGTCTTCCTTGAACTTAGTTAACTAATCTGTAGTGAACAGTTTCACGTTTTCCACAGGACTTTCATTCTAGTTTACCGCCCTGCTTAGAACTTACATTTCCACCACAGATAAACCAGAATTTGGACATCAAGCAGGCCCTTACAGATGGATCACCTTGGAATTTATTTATTATAAATGATTTTACTGGGGCTCTTACAGATCATATAACAATCCATACATCAATTGTATTGAAGCACATTTGTACATGTTGCCATCATCATTTTCAAAACATTTTCTTTCTACTTGAGCCCGTGGTATCAGCTCCTCTTTTTAGCTTCCCTTCCCCCCTCCCACCCTTGTGACCCCTTGATAAATTATAAATTATTATTATTTTCATATCTTACACCTTCCACTGTCTCCCTTCACCCACGTTTCTGTTGTTCATCCTCCTGTGGGAGGGGGTTGGAGAGTTTACACGTTGATCACTGTGATCTGTTTCACTTTTCTTCCCCACCTTCCCCCTACTTCATGGTATCACTACACCTATTATTGTTCCTGAGGGATTTATCTGTCCTGGATTCCTTGTGTTGAGAGCTCTTATATGTACCAGTGAACATGCTCCGATCTAGCCAGACTGGTAAGTAGAACTGGGGTCATGATAGTGGGGGGTGGGTGGGGGGAAGCATTAAAAAACTAGAAAAATATTATGTGTTTCATCAGTGCTATACTGCACCCTGACTGGCTCATCCCTTCTGCGATCTTGTAAATTGTCTATCATAAGTTCCCCCAAATTATTTGGCCTACTGCCCCTGTTCAGAAGAAGAGTAAAAAAGGCTCAGCACCCTCAGGCACTGAAACCCTTTGTACTATAACCCATAATCCAGGGCAGTGTGCAGATCTTGGCTCTTGTAGCTCCACCATAGTGCCACCCAGGGAACAGTGTCGTACACTTTGAGAAGCAATGCTAGATCAAAGATGGGTAAGACCCATGTGAAATTAATCACTGCAGATTAGTAATTAAGCACACTAAGCATGTACTTACTTTGCTTACTGAACAATTTTCCCTTCCTGAAGGACAGAGTAAAACTGCCTCATTGGCTTTCCAAGGACTTACTCTTTATAGAAGCAGATCTACAGGTCTTTTCTCCCATGGAACCTCTGATTTGTCAAACTTTTGGTCAACACCTAAGTGTTTATTCATGTCACTAACATATGCCATACTTCCTACAGCTTTATTACAAAGAAAAAGGAACAGACGCATCGTGTAAGGTCTGGGAGGGGTGACAGCAAGGAATGTCCGTGTCCGAAAGAGGGACAAAGGATGAGATACCTTCCCCTATGCATGGCCACCTGCCAGGAACTCCCCGGAGCCTCTATTCCCCAAGGGCTGTTGATCTCACCACGTGACCACTGTTCCTGAGGCTTAGCCAGCACTGGGTCCCCAGGTGGTTACTCTTGATCTTTGCAGTCTCCACTCATTTGCCTCAGGTGGGGCCCATCTCTAAGGAGTCAAGGCCAAGGGCCAAATGAATGTCTTTCTGAAAGAGGACTCTTGCCTGTGGTAGCATAACCTTTATCAGCCGCCCCCTGCCATTCTTTATCAATGACTGATTTTTCTGAGTATTTGGTAAGGCTGTCCTTATAAGGTACCTCTGGGTGGATTTGAACTTCCAGTCTTTCTGTAAGCAGCTGAACACATTAACCATTTGTTCCACCCAGGGAATCCGCCAAAGAAACCCACTTACTCACTGTCCTCAAATTGGTGCCAACTCACAGCAACCCTATGGGACAGGGCAGAACTGCCCCTGGGAGTTTCCAAGACGGTAACTCTTTCCGGGAGTAGAAAGCGCTGTCTTCTGCATCGCAACTGGTGGCTTGGAACTGCTGGCATAACCACTACGGCACCAGGGCTCCGCCCGAGAAACTACTTCCCCTCCAAAGCCCCGTGTGAAGACATGCTTCTGGGAGAACTTTGACTAAGATAAAGTTATGGCAGTAATGTGAGGGTCACTCAGATGGCAGGTGGCATGGCTGATGGTAAATACGAAGGGGTCCACTTCCAGGTACATTTAGAGGGACGTACTGACAAACAGGATGTGAGGTCTACAGGCTGAAGGCACGGGTCTTTATCCCTTGCTCCTGCGCCTTTGCCCCTCGAAGTAGGAGGCCTGTCCTAAGAAGGGATGAGGTCAGTCTACTTAGCACTAAGAGATTTCGCTGGATCCTGGCCCGGGGCCTCACATGCACAGCTGCTAGAGAGCCAAGTCCTGCCCATGGAGTAGCGGCAGCTTCGGGAGTTAATGAGGTCCTGAGCTGACGCACACCAGGCTGAAAATGACAAACGAACAGCATTACAGACTGTTCCCACAATTACTATCAGTTGGCTGTAATATAAATATGCAAATTCCCTGGGTTTGAACTTTAACACCCTCTGTAGAGACCATTCATCTCTTTAAAGTATTAATTTAAGTTGTAAAAGGGCCCATACATCACCGAGTGTCATTTTGAAAACAAATATTAATCAATTTTACCCTTGGAATTGCTATGGTAGTGGCGACCCCCATTACTGAGAAACAAGAAGACTGCTGTGAGAGATTTACATATTCATCCAGGCTTAAGGAAGCACATGATAATGCAAGTACAACCCAAAATTCGGGCCTCCAGACCTTATCTGCGCACCCTGCCAGCCAGTGCTGCTTCCATATTCTCAACACACAGCCATGCAAATGAGGCCCATCCACGGCTATCTGGATAACCTTGAATTCCGGGACAGGAGGCAGAGGCTGGATCCCAACTTGTCTCTTCCTAGAAATTACTGAGTATTGGAGCAGGCAGTGGAGGGACAGCTCTGTCCTTGTGAGGTACTGAGCAGGACAGAGTGGTGAGTGAGTTAAATTTTCTTTCTACCAGCCTGAAGAGCCAGAAAACAGAAAGATTGGCAGATGCTGGGAGAATGGCTTCCGGCTTCAGGCATAAGGAACAATTGAGG
Organism: Echinops telfairi; assembly: GCF_000313985.2. NCBI lineage: Eukaryota > Metazoa > Chordata > Mammalia > Afrosoricida > Tenrecidae > Echinops > Echinops telfairi. The sequence continues at coordinate 12,873,930 of NW_022106189.1, read as the reverse complement.
TGGTGGTCATCTGGGGACAGAAAAGCTTTAAAGTATTTTCTAGCTGTGAGTTCAAAACCTGAGTGTATCACATACATGGTATATATATTTGCAGGAATTGATTTAAGCATGGTGAGCCTCACTTGCATTCTCTGAGAAACGGACTTAGATAAAATATAAACTTAGAGAGGCATTATTTAAAATTGTCTATGAAAGCATGTAGCCCAGACAGGTATATGGTAAGTGCTCAACTCAATATTTTTGATAATTATTATTGAGATAGTTAAGATTTATTGTGCCAACCTGGCCAATAAACACATGTGGGATGAATTGAAGGGCAGAGAGCTAAATGGCTTGGTGAGCTTCGCCTTTCTAGTTCTAGGGTCTCTTGCCTTCTGATGGTTGGACCAGGGTGCAGCTGCCTTAGCCAGTTCCCTGCTTCAGCTGGCAAGGCTCACTTCCTGTGAGACCTCCCTGAGGAGAAGCCACATGGACCTACCCTGATGCAGCGCTGGGTGGTGGAGCAACCACGTGGAGACCCCTGCCAGTGCTGAGATGCTTACACATTCATTGATTTGCCTTTCCTCCGCAGTCAGCGTCATTGCGTGTGTTTTGTGAGATGGAGGAGGACTTTGTAGATTGGTGTTGGACATATGACCTAATGTTGGACTTATGGGCTTAGACAGCACTGGGTTGGGATGCTTTCTTCATGTACACTTACGCTTTATATAAAACTCTCTTATACATATGAGTTTCTGTGGATTTGTTTCCCTAGTTTACCCAGACTAACACAATTGCCATACTCAGTTTTTCTCTGTACTAAGTAGTTGTCCCTCATGAACCACCTTTTACTTCTCCGCCCATTCACCTAGAGTAGGTTCAGAGGGACAGGAACTCCCCTACTCTGCCAGCTTCCAAAATCCTAGCTCTAGATAAGCTTGTGATTTCAGTATGCTACTTTCAAAATGTGCGCATCACATGAGAACTCTGCTGTAACTCACTTGAAAATCAACTAGTCTTTCTACCACTTGTCCATCCAACTGTCCAGCTTGCATGTTGTTGTGATGCAAGAAATTATATCACTAGTATTTCAAGTACCAGGGCACGTTTCAGTGGAACTTCTAGACCAGTGGTTCTCAACCTTCCTAATGCCGCGACCCTTTCATACAGTTCCTCATGTTGTGGTGACCGCCCCGAACCATAAAATTATTCTCATTGCTACTTCATAACTATAATTTTGCTACTTTTATAAATTGGGTGACCCCTGTGAAAGGGTCATTCAACCCCCAAAGAGGTTGTGACCCACCGGTTGTGAACTGCTGTTCTAGACTAAGGCAGACCTGGAAGAAGGGCCAGTGACCGGCCTCTGAAAACCCTGTGAAATACAACAGAATATTGTCTGAATAACGCTAGAGGGTGAGCCCCTGAGGTTGGACCCACCCCCAAACCAAACCCTCTGCCATCAAGTCTAATCGGTACTCACACGACCCTATATACAGTTTGTGAAGCTGTTCATCTCTATGAGAGTGGATAGTTTCATCGTTCTTCCACAGAGCGGCTGGTGGGTTTGAATTGTGGTTAGCAGCCCAAAGCTCACTTGCCAGTAACACTAGCACTTCTTGGCAGGAAGACACTCAAAATACAGAGTGGCACTAATAAAGGACTCAAGCACATCAGTGATGATGAAAATGGCGCAGACCTGGGCCATATTTCATTCTATGTGCCTGAGGTTATTGAGAGTTAAAGCTGATTCAACATAGCTAATAAGATCTCTTCTTTAAAGAAGGCCTCCAGAAAGTCCCTGAAATGAAATTTAAGTATTATAAAAAGTTAATAGTTCCATTCCACCAGGCTTCGACCACCTTCGGTTTCCCTAAGGAGATAAGCACAACTCAGGAGAGCACACGACGAGCATTCACCTCCTGAGGGGTGCTTATAGGAATTGTGCCTGGGGACCAATGTGCACCATGGTAAACAGCAGGAGACACAATTACACTTAGATAGGTGGCATGAATGGGAAGTCCTCTTCCTTCTCAAAGGCATTCTATTGTGTCCTGCATGTGTTGGCTGGCACCTACCATATAGTATGCATTTATATGCACATATTACCCTAATAGTATGGATGACCTCTCAGAAAATTTCACCTCCCTTTATTTAGCCACTTGTAAGAATGGGGCAAGTATTCGCTGATGGTCAAAGTGCACAGAATTTTGCCTATCCTAAAGGTTCTTCTAGAATGACTTAAGCTAACTTTTGGACAGCACCTACAACCTCCTGTTGATGCTGGGCATCAGCCAATGTCAAATATTTCCTGGGGTGCCCACAAGTCCTGGCTCATGTGAAGGACACGTTCTCTGTATTTCTTCCCATTTCATCTCTTCTAAGCCTGGACTAGGATTTGGAACTGCTCAGGGATAGAGTGGTGAAACCCCTACCTTGTAGGTGTGTCTGAACCCATGTGAATGAATGACAGGTGGATGTTTGAACTGCATGTAAGCATTTGTACACACTTATTCAACCATGTTTAAGAATGTGTACATAGATGTTGAATCACAGGTGTGCACACATACATGACCAACCGGATAAGTAACCACCACCACCCACATGCTTACTGAACCACAATTAAACATGACTACACATATATGCTCAACCACTTATATGTTGAATTATGTCAGTGTATGCCCAGGTATGTTGCTCTATGTGAAGGAATGCAGAGAATGATAACCAGAGATGTTTGTTGTTGTTAAGTACCATCGAGTCGATGCTGACTCCTAGTGATCCTATGTACAATATAACCAGAAGTAAAGACAGGGGGCGATGATGAGTGCTTGTTCAAAAGACCCCGCAGTCAAACATTTAACTCACTAACTATTCACCTCCTACATTTTTGCTAAGGAGCTAATACGTTTCACGTAAGTGTACGGTTTGGTAGCCCAAGGGCTGAGTTGTGGAGAGTAGATAAGACAGCTATAATTTTCAGTTCATTAAACCTGAACTGTAACTAACTATTGGCTAAGAGAATGTGCGTTATGGTCAATTCAAGAAATCCCAAGCCAAATCTTTTGTTCCTGCTCTAGAACTTAGCAATTAACACATTTCCTTAGTTCTTATAAAAAAAAATTTTTAAGCTCATGGTTTTAAAGAATAGTGGTAACATGTCGTCACTGAGGGTTAGGCACTTGATTTGGACTCATCATGACCACACAGAACAGAACCCAACACTGCCCAGACCTGTGCCATCTCATTATCGTTTTGTCTGAGACCATGATGGCAGCCACGATGTCCATGGCCCTCACTCAGAGCCTTCCTTTCTTACTGACCCGCAATGTTCCCAGACATGAAGTCCTTCTCATGAGTTCCTTCCTGACATCATGTCCAAAGTACATCAGCCTATGTCTTGCCATCCTTACTTCGAAGGAGCAGTCTGACTACACCTCTTCCAACACAGATTTATTTGTACTTCTGACAGTCTATGGTACATTCATATTTTCCCCCAACAGCATAATTCAAAGGCATTGTTTTTACTTTGGTGTTTCTTATTCATTGTCCAGCATTGCCATGCATAGGAAGCAGTTGAAAATACTATGACTTGAGTCAGGCAAATCTTAGTTTTCAAAGTGACATCTTTGTTTTTTAACACTACAAAGAGGTCATTTGCAGCAGATTTGCCCAATGCAATATGTTATTTGATTTCCTGACTCCAGAAAACATGTTTTTTTTCACTTCAAATGCAGCATTTCTAATGCAATACTGAAATAAATTGGCTTTTCCAAGAATCTGCGTTCTGATGCCCTATTTCTCTAAGTTCCTGGAAGTTAATCACCTGATTAACTGAATAGTAAAAATAGTTACCCAACTTCCCAGGGTTTCCCTTTTCTCATCTAGAAACCAGGAATAACACTAGTTCTTGCCATGATGGGGTTGTGGGGATGATGGGACCTGTCCAAAGCAGGACAATAATTGTAGCTGCCATTCATGAGCCTCATCATAATCCTCATCATCACTTGTGTGCACACACATGCTTGTCTTTTGGTGTCAACATCTTAAAACTTGGGATGAATTGACATAAATATTCACAAGACTGCTTTTCTCTTTTAAAATTGCAAACTCTGGGCCTTCTGACCGACACTAACCCAAGGCAACTGGTACAAAGGACCTGCCTCCTGGCCTCCACGTTGCCATAAACCTCACCAGATCCACTCATGAATTTCTGGTGTTTCCTGGCCCCAGCATGCACAGGAGTGCCATGTTCTTGACACCTTGGCCATTCCCCTCAGTGAACAGATGGAGAGACTGAGGCTCAGAGAAAGAAAGGGCACTGCCAGACCTGGGCCCCCATAAGGAAACCCTTTCCAATCTCCTCTACAAAACCCTTGGAGCCATAAGACCAGTGGACAGCTCGTCTCTAATTCCAATTTTTCACCACTGTTCCTCCACCCCACTCCCCCCCACTCAGCATAAAGGGATCTCTAAGATGGATGGGGAATACTCATTTAGGATGGGGCTGAGGTTGTTGCATGAGTGTGCGACATGTCTGGTGTTTAATGTCTTCGCCTCTCTTCCACGCTGTTTTACATTTAACGTATTACCAATATTAAAGTAAAGTGGATCTATTAAGCAATTACCTAAGGGAACTCAGCTGCTACCATAAAGTCAATGAAGTTATGACAGCCAGGCCTGCGAGGAATCAAAGCTGTGTAAAATCTGTCGGGGCTGCTGACAAATGATGATAAAGCGATCGCTGGTGCCGGTGCTCAATGGAAATTGACAAGGTGGGCCTCCCCACCTAATGAACAGATCCAACCCTTGCTCCCAATGAAATGCACAGCGAGTTTAATCTCAATAAGCATCAAAAGAAATTTGCTTCATGCTTAGAAAGGGCCCAGGCATGCAGTCCCAGTGTGTGATATAGGGGGTGATAGCAAAGGGGACCGGTACACAGAATCCTAAGGGCACCTGCACCAAAATGGCCCACCCTCCTGATCTGCTCTGTTCCCAGAACAGAAGCTGAGGCTCAGATGGCACCTATGTCACTGTGACCCAAACTTCTCAGAGAGCAATCGTCTCCATGACTCCTATTAAATCCGTGCAGCTCTGGATTCTTATAAAGTAATGTCAGTTGTAGAACAATACCAGCCTGCCAGACAAGACACATTAGAGGAACAAGGCGGGTGGCATGGGGGTGGGGAAGAGACACCCCCCACACACAACTCTCAGAATACAATGCACCAGCTGCACATTAATAAATATGTAATGTTTGATTAGAAATATGTATAGTATTTTTCCCTCCCCAAATGCCGGCTCACCCTCAGGCGGAAGACAGGATCTGGCCCGCACTGACGGGTTTCTTTCTTGCTTGCTTTGAAAATACAAACTCAAATGTTTTCCTGTCCCAGCTGTTTCCCATTGTTGCTGTTTATCAGCTTGAAGGATGAACAGCGGAATAAAAAAGCACGCTTGCATTTCAAATGTGCCAGTCAGTCACTCCATTGTTCAAAGAAGAAAGCTTAATTGTCTGTGCTGGCAAACTTCTTTTTGGTGAATGTCCAGGTTTTAAGAAAAGCTATTCAGCTGTGCAATTTGTTTAATACATGCAGAGAAAAGCATATAAAATCACATGTTTTTTTTTGGGGGGGTGGATAAGGAAGGGGAAAGAGGAATTTTGGAAAAGAACAAGTCACACACTGAAGTTCCGAAACTCACCCCCATACGGCCTGGGTTTCCCCACTCTCTCCTGAAGTCGCAGGCCTGATGTAGAGAAATGACAATGGCTCAGGGTTTACAGCTGGGACAGGAGAGACTTCTGAGATGTCACCCAAAACTTGCTTTCCCTGCCCACCACCTCAGCCTCTGTCAGCCTCCTCTTGTTCTTGAGGAGGAACATCAAAACGAAGCCCATCCCTCTGGCACTGATCTGATTCATAGTGACCCTGTGGGGCAGAGCACTGTCCCATAGAGTTCAAGGCTGTGATCGTTACAGGAGCAGTCTACTGTGTCTCTCTCCAGCAGATCAAAACTGCCAACCTTTCTGGCTAGCAGTCAAATGCCTAACCACTGCTCCATCAAGGCTCCTTCCTGGGAACAGCCGGGAACTTACCTGGAGTGTTTATTTTGAAGCCTGTTCTAGATTAAAAACTACAGTGAAAGAGAAGTTTCTGGGAATGAAGAATTTTGTTTCTGGTTTTCCAGTTACACCAAGTTGAGTCTGACTCATGGCAATCCCATGGGTGTCAGAGTAGAACTGTGCACCACAGGATTTTCAATGGGTGGTTTTATGGTGGGAAGTTCTTCTGATGTGCCTCTGGGTAGACTTGAACTGCCCACTTTTCTGCTTGCAAACAGGTTTATGAGCTGTTTGAACCTCTGAGGGACTCCATGGACGAGGTTAGTAATGTGCCAAGAGGGCAAGGCCCTGTGACTACAGTGCAGCCCGAGTCTTTTGAGATGACTGCATAGACTGGGAACGGAGCATCCCACCAACACGGACTCATAGAGTTTGCAGGACAAGTGGAGTCTTCACTAGCCAGTGAAATACAGCCCTTCCCTTAGCTGCCACAAGTGCTGTTTCCAAAGGGCCATGGTTTTCTTCTCAGGGTTGAATATGGCTTACCGTCTCCCACTCTGAGAGCTTCCCATGTAGACACTGGATCCCTTGGGCTGGGGTCATCTGAGCATTTTGTAGCAGTGGGAAGAGCCTCTGTGTTCCTTGTAGACCTGAATGTCTAAGAAATTACCCCCAAGATGTAGATGTCTAGTACCAGATCTTTAACTGAGCAGAAGAAGGAAGAGAAATTAGATGGAGGTAGGGGACACCAAAAAGTTGGGGGAAATGGCTCCAACGTGGGGTAGAAATATATATCAATCTGTCATACTGTGGTGGCTTGTGTGTTGCCTTGATGTGGGTAGCGATGGAACAGGTGTTTTAAATAAAGCAAGGGCACCAGTGATGGACCATTTCCAGTAGTCTAGTTTCCAGGCTAACACAAGCCAGGAAAAAAGATCTGATGATTTGAAATCAGCCAATGAAATCCATAGATCAGAATGGAATATTTTCCTACTGAATTTAAACACACCAGTGATCGTGAGGGCAGGCCAGGGCCAACATTTTATTCTGCTGTCCATGGGTCACCACAAATCAAAGCCTTCTCAAGGACAACTGACAACAGCAAAGCTTGCCAAAATAACCCAAGAATAATTGCCCTAACCTGTCCTGGTCCCTCCTCCTTCCAGACCTTTAACTTAGTAGTGTCTTTCTAGCACTAGAAAGAAATTATATGGCTGTAAATATCCTAGTCCAGATCATTGCAATACTGCCTGGTTCACTCACAGAAGGTTGTTCACAGCCACACTGGGAGATACATGGTTCATAGAACCATCACCGCCCTGAAAGGGAGAAGGAGATACTCCAAAAGATCAATAGTGTTCCCAGTGTCCATTACTCCTGAGTGCTAGAGCAAGGGCTTGAAGGAAGACATTCTGAGCCCCAGGGCTCTATATGTCAAATGACACATAGAAACCACTAACTAGAATGCTCACAGGTTTTCCAGCTACCAAAATCAGCATCTTCCTACAGGTGAGGATTGGCTGGGCTGACTAGAGAAACAAATTCATTGACTCTCATATATGTGTAAGAGAGAGCTTTATATAAAGAAGTAACTATGCATCAATGAAACACCCCAGCCCAGGCCAGATCAAGTCCATAAGTTCGATATTAGCCCATATGCCTGTTATTAGCCCATGAATTTCCTTTCAGACTCATGAAGCACCTGCAATGATGTTGATTGCAGGAAGATCACAGGCCAGTGGGTGGAAAGTCCTGTGCATCCAATGGCAGTGGATGCATCACCAGGGCTCTGGGTGCCATCAGAATGGCTCCATGTGGCTTGTTGACAGGAAAGTGAAGCAGAGATAGAGTAGTTCCCGCTTCCAGGGAGGAAGAAAGGAAGATCCTAGTATCCTCCGGGTGGGTGTGGCCTGATGACCTCTAAATTCTATTTATCAAGTTGACATGAAATTATATAACTACCACAAACCACCCCTTGTCAACTTGACACTTTCACACAACTCTTTAGCCATACATAATTTTTAAACAAAACAATATTAAAATCATATTTGTACCTAACAGGATAAAACTAAAAGGTATATATCTCAAAATGTGTCAGCCTCCTTTAAACTTAATATTCTATACTTACAGAATACAAAAGTATTCTATACTTAGCAATTGTAGTTATGTGAACATCTACACCATAATCCTATGAATAAATTCCCCCAAGCATGAAAGTTTGTAAGCCAGCCACTTCATACCTTTATCCTCCTCGTTTGGGAGGATACATCAACCCAGTGCTCTGAGAAGACAAGCATATTCTTTGATGTGAAGAATCTTCATTCCAGTTGGAATTTTGTAAGTCCACATCCATAAGCAAAGTCAAATCAAAACAGGCCATCCATAAGGTCAGCAGCAATACGCACCAATTCACAGGCTCAAAAATCATCTTTTCATCTGGTCAACTCATTGTGGGCCACTTAGCCTCACTAAGGTACCCATTCGCCAACTGGCATTTTGACCATGTGCCCCATCACAAATTTTCAAAACTCCCCTTGGGCTAGGTCATGAACTTCCGACTAGCCAACCAGCTCTTGTCTTCCCCTCTGCTCCCTGTGAACCAAGTCCTTGGGTGTCAGTGGCCAGACTCAACCTGTCTCTCTATTGCTGCTTTTCTCCCACTGTCACTCAACCAGTGGATCTAGGTGGTCGCCTTGCACGCATTTCAGGCTGCCCGCGGGCAGGCTTCCTTGAATGTTCCGTCACCGAGAGGAGAGTTCCTCCCTGGCTCCAGATTTTGCCAGCTCAGGCCCAGACCACTAGTTCAACATTCAAACAGTCAAAGCGTGCCTTTTCTCCTCTTCAGTCTGTCAATAGCCCCCTTGGCAAGTCTGGTCAGATTCAAATATCCTGAGTATCCCAAAGCACCGGCTGGGTTTTACTTTTTTAGAGCCTTCTTTGCCCATTTAAAGATTCACATTGATGGCTGAAACAGCAACAAACGATTTAAACTTCCCAATAATCATTTCTATCAATCATTATATCAATAACAATAGTCAGAATAAACCTAGTAGAAACAGTAGAAACTTAGAGCCAGATCCTAAACTCAATTCTTAAAACAGTCAAGTTCAATCCTCATTGATCTTATTTTAATCCTTATCTACACTATTCCATTGATAGGAAATATGGCCTTAGGCCTCTGACTGCATCAAGCCAGGGCAAGGGCCTTCTCTCAGCCATTTCGACCTGTCAGCCATTCTCACTAAGCAGCATGGTCTCTGAGAAAAAGTTCAAGGGGCGATTTCACCCCCTGAGCTCAAAATATACATTAATCACATTTATTTTCACCATTTCACACAGGAATAACCAAAGAAAATAATCAAAACTTTATCTTCCCATGTTCTTTCCAGAGAACAACCCAGTGGATTGCAAGGCAATATCTGACCTCTGGCTATCCAAAGCAGAAAGCCTCTGATGAAGCAGAGGTCAAACAAGCATCCACTCTCCATCTTTAGGATGTGATTCTCTAGTACTCCACTCCTGAGATACCACAATGTGTTAGGCCTGGTTGACTAGAGAAACAAATCCAGAGGCACTTAAGTGTAAGAGAGAACTTTAAATCAAGGAGTAATTATGCATCAATAAAACATCCTAGCCCAGTCTAGACCAAGTCCATAAGTACAATATTAGCCCACATGTCAATATAAGTCCATGAATTCCTCTTCAGACTCACACAGCACATGCAATGATGCCGAAGGCAGGAAGATCACAGGTCAATGGATGGAAAGTCCTGCGGATCCAACAGTGGCAGATGCATCTCCATAGCGCTGGCTGCCATCAGAGGACTCCATGTGGCTTGTCAACAGGAAGATGAAGCAGCGATAGAGTAGTACCTGCCTCCAGGGAAGAAGTGAGGAAGTTCCCAGGATCCTTCTGGTAGGTGTGACCTCGTAACCTGATGGACAGGCTAAACTCTACCCTGAAATTCTATTTATCAAGTTGACATAAAATTATGTAACAACCATACTTAGATTGCCCCATGAAGCCTCTCTATCAGTATCAGATTACCGACTACTTTGTAGTGAGTAATTTCATATTTTCCTATCACATGAAAGATTCTGTTCTAAGTCTGGCTGGCATCTGCTTCTCCCAACTCCACAGTACCTCCCTGAAGACTCAAAGCCTCTTTTCAAATTTTCAGTTTCTGCTGAGGAATATCTAATAAGCAAAATAAGCACGGGTTTGCTTGAGCATACATGCTAATTTGAAGTGAGAAAATTCATATTTCTTATAACAAAATATGTGAAATTATTTACTACAAGTTAGCAAGTAAACACCATGTTTACCTTCTTTACTGGGCAATCTGCCCTGCTCTCTTTGTGCTGGGTGTCTGTTTGAAGGATTGGTCCATTCCATGCCTCAGAACATCTCTATCTCCCCAATCAGCTTCCACATACATTCTCTGCAGTAATGACTCCAAACTTTCTCCTTTCCCCAGAAATAATTGGCCCCTCTTTTCAGCCACTTCCTCAAACCATGACTACCTCATGCCCTATTTCACAGACCATTCTATTATTGTTAGTTCATTGTTATTGTTATCAAGTTGGGTCTAGCTCATGATGAGCCCATGTACAACAGAAGGAAATATTGCCCACTACTGTGCCATCTTCAAGGTCACTGATATACTCCATGTTGTGGTCATCTTGTATTTTAAGTGCCTTCCAATGTAGGGACTTCATTTTTCAGTTCTGTTTCAAACACAAGTCTGATTTTTAGGATTTGGATTGGCAAAATTTCTTAAATAGACTACCAGGACTTTCTTCTTCGTTTGCCTTAGTGTGGAAGCTTGACTGAAACCTGCCTACCATGGATGACCCTGCTGGTATTTGAAATAAGATGACTTAGCACCCAGAATTATAGCAACACAGTATGAAAAACTGACAGATGGTGCACAGAGAATGTAGAAGAAACAAATGATAACACTTTTAATTTTCTGCCTTCTTATTAGTTGCCATTTAATCAATTCTGACTCATCATGGCCCTGCATGTACAAAGCAGAACTGTTTCATAAGGCTTTCAAGACTTTTACCTCTAGAGGGAGATTGCTGAAACAGTTTTCCAAGATGCTTTCAGGTGGATTTGAACCAACAACCTTTTGGTTAGTAGTAGAACACTTAGTCATTTGTAGCACCAATGTACTACACGAATATTTTACATGTCATTGACTGGTCCTGCTGATCTAAAGTCAGCCCTGCCACCCTACTGTTACATAATCTGGTGTCAATTTGGAACTTGAGAGGATTAAGAGTAAAGTAGTGCAGTCCAGTCTGTCAATCAGGTTATAGCCAATGAGGCCTCTGTGTGGGCATAGCCTTCTCCTGAGGATTCTGGGAACTCCTGTATTTCCTCCTTGGAGGCAGGAGAGACTCTCTCTCTCTCTGCTCACTCCCTGAGAGATGCTCTACTGACAAGACACATGGCACGCTGATAGACCCTGAGACCAGGGAAATGGAGAAGCCACGTGGAGACTCCTGCCACACTGAGATGCGTCCACCACTACTGGATCCACAAGACTTTGCACCTACTGACCTATGATCTTCCTGCATTAGGCATCATTGCATGTGTTTTCTGAGTCTGAAGAGGACTTTATAGATTGGTATTGGACATATGGGCTGATATCAGACCTATGGACTTGATCTGGACTGGGCTGGGTTGTTTTCTCAATATTCAACTACTCTTGTATATAGAGCTCTTTTTAGTTCACATATGAGTGTCCTTGAATTTGTTTCTGTAGTCTACCGAGACTAACACACCTTTTACCCCACAACCTTATGCTCCCCAAGGGGCCATGCTGAATCGGTTATCATATCTTCTCTGCATCTTCAACTTTCCCTTATCTCCTGGCCCCTCCACCACCATGAAAACATATCTAAGTTTTCTTGACTTAAAATACACATGCACTCAAAATGATTGTTTACACATACTTCTCTATCTGTCCCCCCTGAAAAGAAAAGCCATATTAAAAACAGAAATTGAATTCATACCAACATAATAAAATAAGAACTTGCTTACAGTACCTAAAAGATGGAGAGTAGATGGTATTGGGTTGGCAGAGCAGAGATAATCCCAGCCCAAACAACCACAATCTCAGAACTAAGAATGTACAAGAAGATCCAAAGTTACCTGGGTTCAAGCATAAGTAAATACAATGAGCAGAAGGTAGAGTGGTCTGCAGGAATTTACTAAGACAACTGTATTTAAACTGTCTGTTTTGGAAATCACAAAGCCGACTTCCCACCCCATCCCCATCCCACCCATAACACAAAACAGTAGGCTGAAGTAAAATTCAAACCCAGGTCAAAATCCAAGGAATTCACACAAAGGAAAGTGAACCCACTTCTGTGGTCAATTTTATCCTGTGATTTGCCAGTGAACGCATTCCCATCTGCACTCAAGTGTAAGTAGGTGCAAGTGTAAGTGGGTGATAGAAACTTTTGTTCTCATCCGAACCTAAAGGATTCATTCATAATATAAATACAACCTCCAAAATCATCCAGACTCACTCACAATGCAAACAAAAAATATAAAATACCTAGGAATAAACTTACCAAGAAATGTTCAGGACCTATGTGAAGAAAACTATAAAAAGATACTGTGGACCATAAAAGAAGACCTGAATAAATGGAAAGACATAACCAAGACCTGGATGGGAACACTCAATATTATAAAGATGTCAAATCTCCTCAAATTAAACTATAAATTCAATACCATTCCAATCACTATGTCTTTGGGTTTTTTATGGAAGTGGACAAGTAATGTTAACATTCTGTTAAAAGAGAAAATGCAAGAAACTAGTTACGATAAGTCTGAAAAATAATAATTGAGCACATGTCTACCAAATATTAAAAACATATCAGAAAGCATTTAAAAGAGCATGCTATCAATGGGACTTGATCAAGAAATTAGTAAAAGAGAATAGAAAGCCCCAAAATGGATATGGGTAAAGGAGGAAATAGATACATACAGATAAGAACTGATGCAAGGGTTTTGGGGGGAGGTAAGGGTACGGGATGGTGGATAGGAAGAGTGAGGAGACAGGGGAAACTCACAATGTTTGTGGGATTTTAAAAGATTTTGAGAAAAGTGTGGCGATTTTAACACATGAAATTGTGGCAATCAGCTATTTAGCGGGGAAAGGGAGTTAGATCCCTATCTAATATCCTATATAAAAATTAATTTCTCATGAAGTAAAAAAGTTAAATATAAGACAAATCTAGAAAAGCGTTAAAAGAAACTGCATCTTGAATTTGAATTATATAGGTTTTAAGTCATTTAATATATAAATAATATCTCTAAATTGTGAATAAAATTTTAAATCGCCCCATGTGGAATCTCTAGAAAGCCCCCAGAGGAAAGGGGTCACTTAGACCCCTAAGGTTCTAGATTTGGGTACGACATATTCCACAAAGAACTATTCGTCATTTGAAAAACAGGTATCATTGTGATCTACAAGTAAATATGTGGATAGATACATGGGCTGGGAGAGTGGAATACATACATGCACGCACACACACAAATTGGAGGGAGATATTTGTTTGTGCATGGGTGTTTACCAATTTGTGTTGGAAAAAGCATGGCCAGCGTGCTCCTTACAGGCAAGGATAGCAAGGCTTTGTCTTGTTGTCAGGAGGAACCAGTTCCCAGAGAATGATATCATGTTGGTAAAGTGGGGAAGAAGACCCTGAAGGAGATGGATTGACCCTGTGGCTTTAACAATGGGCTCCAACATAGGAACAATCGTGAGGATAGCACAGGTCCGGGCAATGTTTCATTCTGCTGTGCTTTAAGGCCACTGTGAGTTAGATCCAGTTCAATGCCACTTAACAACAACACTGAACTTTTCTGTTACTATATCCCTGGGTACAATGGAGAATACAGGCTGCAAAGTAATGAAAAATTTTTAACCGTTTTATTGGCACTTAATCCACTTATCACACAATTCAATGGTTCAATCATATCAAGGAGAGTTGTGCAATCATTTCCACACTCAATTTTAGAATACTTTCCTTTCTACCCCTGACCATGATTAAATCACTTTTAAAATGAGTTGTGTAATCACCATCAGTTCTAGTGCTCCCTTCCTTCCCCCGCATACATGGTTTGCTCCCCTTGCCCCTCACTCTTCCTATCTCCCACACCTCCCTGTAAGCCCTTGCATCAGTTCTTATCTCTACCCTTGTGCTTCACAAACTGGGAAACCCAACAGAAACAATAAAAAACAGAAACTAAATAAAGTGGTAAAGATAAAATAATAATACAAAGATAAAAATACAAATAGTAAATAAGAAAGAAAAGACCATCATGAATATTTAAAAGGCCAGGGAAGAAATTATTGTCATAGAACTAGTACGAAATACTTACACCTAGAAGAATTTCAGGTTGGGTCAAGAGGGAGGTCAACTGACCAAGTATCAAGTTCAATGCAGTATAATCACAATTACAATGATTCCTATCTGATAGCAAAGCTATTCTCACTTGCCGATGGCTAGTGGTGATCTGCCAGTGGCTTAATCTGCCTAGATACACTGCAGATGGGTTTGGGGCCCCCACTGTCCTCCATAGACTTCTACAAATTGGGTGTTCACAAATTAGGCTCTGATACATTTCCCTTTGTCATATTTCAATTTTGTTATTGTCATCTTTGGATCATACAAGCTGGTGTGCTTCGTCCATGTGGACTTAGTTGACTCCTCACATAGATGGCTGCTTGTTTGAATACAAGCTTTTAAGACCCCAGACACTATTCTGATTGATAGCTGGGCACCATCTGCCTTCTTCACCACATTTTGTTGTAGCACCTTTATCTGCAGTGATCATTTCATGGAGGTGAGTATGGCACAGGGCCATGTTATCAGAACTAACTGCTCTTGGATTGGGACTAGAGTGCAGTAGGAGCCTAGAATCCATCTGCTTGTCCCTGGGATATGGTTTACTTTGGCGATTGTATTATGACAAATTCAAAACCCCATAAGATCAACTACCCCAACAACAACAACAAACCAATTAGCAGACAACAAAAGACAAGCAAACAAAAACAAGCAAAGTAAAGGCAGGAAAACAAAAAACCATAGAGGCAAAAGAGTCAAACATTGTCAATCATCCTCCTGAGGTATAAGGTGACTGCACTTTTAACGTCTTTAATTTTTCCAATAACACATCACTCTGAGCACTGGAAATATAAGGACTCTATCCAAGTACAGGTCTGCCATAAGCCACAGCCCATGAGTATTTGCTCCACACTTCAATCTCCCATTCGATTGTGCTCTGTTTACCCTAAGCATGGGGGTTGGTGCAAGGGAGAATCTGCCTGGATCAGTTCTTCCAAATGCAAATCCCTATCCAACAAATCAAAACCTGTCATGTAAATATATTATGATTCTGGTTCCCTTTTCATTGGACACCCACCAAACTAGGGGTTCCCCCCAAGGTCCAAAGACTGCCACTTCCATAGTCCTAGGGTAGTCACCCTCTACTTCCTTTCCCATCTGAGTACCCCAGTCCTCAGTCCAAGGGTGCAGGTACCTTTGAAGCAGGGCTGTTTATTCTGCTGGGCCTCTATGTTAAGTCCTTCTGGTATAGCCCCTGGGTTATGCCATGATGACCTCAAGGTCAGCATCCAAGGTCAACATGGTGTTTAGTCCATGGTGTGTTTCACTGAGGGTTGAGTAGAAATGTATTTGTAGTGTCTACTCAAGACCATAATCTTTATCATTGCCCAACTAGGTTCCCTACAATCCTTGTTTAACATCCCTTCCCACTATGAGAATACTTCACCCCAATCACCCACCATACACACCAGCAGAGGGTCCTCTCTAAAACGTAGATGCTCCTTTCCCCTGGTTTTGGCTTGATTTTCCAGCACGTTTCTCCTTCCCTTTATATGGGACATCCATTGATTTGTCGCAGTCTTGTCTCGATGTTTCATAGCCTCAAGAGGTTGATCTCCTCCCTTCTCCCCCCTCTTGAAGGAGTGAGCCCAGACAATGTGAGGTCTCCTCCTTGAAGGCTCTTGCGAGGTGTGTAAAAGGATGGTTGTATGGTTCATGGACAATGGGTAGCCTTCTCCCCTTTTGTTCAGGAATTGGTCCCTGAGATGCATTTAATTGGTGCTTCTCCTTATAGTAGTGGACTCATACAATCCTTGTCCTTTTGCGATTGACTTACTTCAGTCAGCATGATGATGTCCAGGTCCTTCCAGGTCATGCGGAGTTTCATGCTTTCATCATTGTTTTTAGGATTGCATAGTATTTCACTGTGTGCATATATCATAGTTTCTTTATCCATTCTTCCACTGTTAGGTAATTGGTCTGCTTCCAATTTCTTGCTGTTGTGAACTGTGCTGCTATGAACATGGGAGAGCGTATAGCCGTTCATGTTGTGTCTCTTATTTCTTTCAGGCATATTCCTAATGGTGGTGTTGCTGGATCATATGGGACTTCAATTTCCAGTTGCTTTAGGTATCACCATATTATTTTCCACAATAGTTGTATGTATTTATAAGTCCACCAACAGTGTATAAGAATTCCACTTATCCACCATATTTACCAACAGAGTGGGGAGTGGGTGTGTTTCTAGATATCTGTCCATTTTTTCTAGATTGTTGAATTTGTTTAAGTATAGTTTTCCTCAGTGTGTTATTATTTAGTGTGTATTTCCTTTGGATTGGTTGTAATGTCACCATTTCCATCTCTTATTCTGGGTTATTTGCATCTTTTCTTTTTTCCTTTGTTGAGTTTGCCAGTGGTTTGTCTATTTTGTTAATCCTTTCAAAGAACCAGCATCATGTCTTGTTGGCTTTTTTCATTTTTTTCCCCCTGTGATTTATTCCTGCTTTGATCCTTCTGATTTCTTAGAGCGATTTTGTTGGTGTCTTAGCTTCAGTTCTTGGAGGTGTATGTTAGGGTGTTGATTTTAGATTCCTCTTCTTTTCACTGTGTGTTGATGGCTATAAATTGACCTCTGATTACTGCTTTCCCTGTATCCCAAAGGTTTGATATGTTGTGTTATCATTCTCATTTGTCTCAAGGAATTTTAAAATGTCCTCCTTTATTTGCTTTACTAGCCAGCCATTTTTTATTATGCTGTTGTTCAATCTCCATGTGTTTGTCTTTATGTTTCTGCTGGTTTTACTGTTGATTTCTAATTTTATAGCTTTGTGATCTAAGAAGATTGATTATAGGCTTTCAATCTTTTTGCATTTGTTGAGGCATGATTTTTGGCCTAGTGTGTGTTCTATTCTTGAGAATGTTCTATGTGTGTTGGAGAAGAATGTATTGTTTTGTTGGATAAAACATTCTGTATATGTCTACAAGGTCATTCTTTTTTTAATGTCATTATTATTGATTGTTATTGAGTTTTGTGTCATTGAGTTGTTTGTTTGTTTATGTTCTTACTTTCCTTGAGAGTTGTGTATTAAACTCTCCTGTTACTGTCAATGTGGCTATATCCTTTTTCAATTCTCAGGATTGATTGATGTATTTTGAGTCTTTCATTGGGTGCATATTATAGTTATGATTTCATGAATTATTTTTCTCTTTATCATTAAGTAGTATCTGCTCTTATCTCTTATTATGTTGCTTTCTTGAAGTCTATCTTCTTGGGAATTAATATTGCTACCCTGCTCTCTTTTGGTTGTTGTTTGCTTCGTATGCTTTTGTCCAGCCTCTGATTTTAATTTTTTCATGTCTTTGTCTGTGGGGTGTGTTTCTTGTAGACAGCATATCGATGTGTTTGGTTTTGTTACCCATGCTGCTATTCTGTATCTTTACTGGTGCATTCAGTCCATTAACCTTCAGTGAGATTATTGATATGTGTGTATTTGTTACTGTCATTTTACTTTACACATGTTTGTGTTGTGTGTTTGTGTGTGTGTTGTGTTTAGTTTCTTTGTTCTTCCTGTGTCACTTCTTTGCTTTGGGTGTTGTTCTTAGTGTGTTGGCTGTTTGCCAGGGATTTCTTGTATATTGGTTTCAGGCTTGTATGTTGTTGCTGTTGGTTGTTTGGCCATAGTACTTCACTTAGTATTTTTTGTAGTGGTGGTCTTGTTTTGAGAATTCTTTAGTTCCCCTTGTCTTGGAATACCTTGTTTCACCATCAGATTTAATTGATAATTTTTCGGGGTGCAGAGTTCTAGGTTGACCATTGTTTTCCTCTATTACTCTGTATATGTCATTCCATTGTCTTCTTGCCTACATATCTGCTGAGAAGTTTGAGGTTATACTAATTGCTGACCCTTCATGTGTAATTGATCTTTTTTCCTCTGGTTGCTCTTAGAATTTCCCCCTTGTCATCGATGTTAGACATCTTGATTACACTATGCAGGGGAGTTTCCCTTTTGGAGTCTTTCTGAGCTGGAGTTCTTTCAGCTCCCTAAATAATTATCTTTTCCTCCTTTAGACATTGAGGAAGGTTCTCTTGCAAGAGCTCATGGACTATTCTCTGTGTGGATTTTTTTTTTTTGCTTCTTCCTCTTCTGTAATCCTATAAAATGCAGGTAGTTTCTCTTAATTGTGTCCCACATCGTTCTCAAGCTTTTCTCAGTCTCTTTTGCATTTTTGTTAGTTGTTCTTCTTTTAGGTTGGAATCTATGGATTTGTCTTGCAGCTCACTAATTCGGGTTTCCAACTTTTCCATTCTGTTTTTCTATTCTTTTATAGCCTTGTGCTGTTCCTTTATTGTGTTATTTAATTCTGCTATTGTAATGTTTAATTTTTGTGTTTCTGTTTGGAGCTTCTCTAGTGAGCTTACTATCTTTTCTATTGTTTCACTTTTTCTCTCAGAACTGTTTCTTCAACTATTACACAAGTGCAATCATTCCTAAATTCTCTTTTGGTAAATCTATAGCCTGTTCCATTCAAGTCATTACATTTAAGTCTGGTTGGTTTTTGGTTATTTGTTTCTATTTCTCTTGTTTTTTGTGTGTGCACCGATATCTTCTGTTGTATCTTCTGCTGTTTTCTTGACATCTTGGAGTCACTAGTAGGGGTGTTAGGTAGGTGATGCTATGTGGGAGTAGCTAACTCTGTTAGGTGGTGCAGTAGAGGGGTAATGGAAAATTTGTATTAAGTTGGGGAGAAAGTATTGGGGAGGAGAAAGAAACAATAGGTAAAAAATATGTGAGAAGGATCAGGTAGTGTTATATTATAGGTTAAAGGAAGGGAGATTAGACCTCCTAAATACCTGATTTGCAATGATGGAAGAATGGGTACTATTATTTGATAGAAAAAAAACTATTTTAAAAGATATAGTAATAGTGTCAGCTTGTATTGTATGAGGATGCAAAGTCAAGAAAAGTTTTGATGAGAAGAAAAATTAAACTAAAAGTTGGGTTAATAGTGTTTTGAGGTCAAACTTTAGATATGTAGGTGAAAGAAAGGAAAATTAAAGGAATGGGCAAGAGACAAAAATTTTAAGAATGGTAATAGGAAAAATATTACTAGGGTAAGACACAGGAGAGGTGATAATATGTTTGTTCATGCTCTAAGCTTTGCCCAGGAGCTTGGTCTCTGTTGTGCGTGTTAACTTCTGGTTAGATGTTGTATTAGTGGACTAGAAAATAAACTTGAAGGAAAAAAGTAAATATATATATATAAATCACCGCCCCCCTCCACCCCTACCCCTGTCCTCCTTACATATATACCCACACAGATTGGTTGACTGTGTTGTCCCCACGGTCAGAGTATCCACTGGGGGGATCCCTGGCTGTGGGGTATCTGCTGGGGGTCTTCTGGTCTGAGCAGTGTCAAAGCAATTTATTTTTTTACTCACACCAGTCCCAGTCTGTTCCCTTAGAATTACAACCCTGTTGCTCAGCAGCAACCTCCCCCTCCCCCCTCTCCCTGCTAACTCCTTGAATTGAAGGCCCAGGGAGTCTGCCCTCGGGTGGCCGAGTGC
>NW_022106189.1:12802179-12853855 GCF_000313985.2 Echinops telfairi | reverse complement strand
GGGGGGGGCGTGAACAAGGGAATTTTAATTGGCCAACATTACTGCTCTCTAATTTTAGTGAATTTGTGTCTATTTATCTTTATGTTGAAAATCCTGTGGGCTGGAAGAGATATCCCTCCTTGTGCTGTTCTCTGCGAAGTCTTTTCCATGTGTGCTACTTGGTCACTATCTTGCCAGGATCCCTCCAACACTTAATTCCATTTCTACAGACTACTCTGGGAAAGTGGCTGCTGGTCCAACAGCCGCTGGTAATGCCCAGGTGAGTGACAAGCCCAGCAACTAAATGCCCGGTCGCCCTCTGTGCCGACCTCCTCCACTCTGCTGCTTTATGGCCTCCCTCCCCCTTATAATGAAGTTTTTCAGATGTAACCAGGCATACTGGAGAATTGGTGGCTGACCCTGAGGGCTCAGACCATCATCCTATTTATTTTATTTTGGGATCTATCCTGTTTGGGAGGCATTAAGCTTCTTGAATGCACATCTTCTCATCTTTCATGATGTTAGGGAACTTTTCTTCCAATAATTATTTGCCAATTTTCCCTGTGAATTTTTGCATATATCTTCCTGTTCTAGAATTCAGACCACATTTAGAGTATTCTATTGATGGTGCCCCACATAGTTCCCAGCTTTCTTTGTACTTTGTTGTTGTCGTTCTTTTTCTGGTTGCTCCTTTGATAGACTAATTCAGTCTTCCATTGATTTAATTCTAAACTTTTGGTTTTCCAATACATTATCTATTTCTAAAATATTTGTATTAATTTTCTGGATTCCTACTTGCTTTCTGGTATACTTTGTAATTTTTCACTTATTTTTGTCAATTTGCTCTTATAATATTTTCCTATATTCTTCAAGAGGGTTTTTTTTCCTGTGCTTTCTTTAATTTTCTGAATATTTCTTGATTTTTCTTTTAATTTACTGGAGTCTAAATAATTCATTTGAATTCCTCATTAGGTAGCTCCAATGCCTTTCCTTTTAGAGGAAGGTCTTCTGACTCTATGTTTTGGTCATTGTTTGAGCCTGTGTGTTATTATTTCTGATTTCTATGAATGGAAATTGTTCTCTGAGACATTGTGATGTTGTTTTATTTATATGTAATAGATGGCTGTATGTTGGTTAGGCTTAAGCTACATGCCACTTGTCTCTTCTTATTATCAGGCCCCAAAATGGGCACATTTGTTGGTCCTGAGCAAGCAGAATTGATTGTCTACTTGGCAATTAATCTTTCTGTCTCCTCTCTAGATTCTTTTATTCAGCTTTTAATCTTTATTGATATCCTAATCTACTTATTTATCCTTCCCTCTGAGGCCTATAATCCCAGGATTATCATCTGCATCTGTTCTCTTGGTCTCTCATGTCATTGTTCTTGTGTATTGTTCTTCCTAGTCTCCCATCTTCATGGTACATCCATTGCTGAAATTACTGTGGCAGCTACTAAAATAATAATAATAAAATTACCAGGTGACTCAGTGATTCCATTTCTACTTGAAAGACTTTAAAAAGAGCTCAAAATGGGACTTGTACTCCAAGTTCATTATAATACAATTCACTTTATCAAAAGGTGAAAACAACCTAATAGCCCATCAACAGATAATGGATAAACCATATGTGGTCCATTTATGCAATGAAGATAAGAAGTCTCTACACATGCTACAGTATGGTTGGAGCTTGAAGACATTTTGTTGAGCAAAGGAAAACAATCACAAAAGGGCATGTGACCTAGCTTATAAGAAATGGCAAATGTATGGAAACCAAAATGTATTAGTGTTTACCAAGAATGAGGTTCCCTGCCATCCGTCAGTGCCAACTCATAGCAACCTCATAGGACAGCACCTAACAACATGCAATTTCTCCCTTAATGTTAATAATTCACAAAACTTTTTGTTAATATTTGACAGAGCACTTTCCAGAGCTACGAAATTAGCTGTGGCATAATATTACCAATTCAACTGCGGCTCTATCTGATCTGCTCTTCTGGTTCTCGCCCTCCTCCATTAGCCCAAATTGTGTTATTGCTCAGCTCTCCTTAGTTGCTTCTTGTGTGTGACAGTTTTCATTCGGTCTTTGCTTTCCATGTCCTTGGCACTTATGAGGAGTCCTGAACAGGTACATAGAGAACCCTGGCAGTTTTCTTGGGTAAATTTTGGAATGATAACCAGGTCAGCTGTTCAAACCCATCAGCTGCTTTTCAGGAGACACATGAGGCTATCTGCTTCTGTAAAGCCTAAATAGGGTTTCTGTGAGTTGAAATCAAGTCCGTGGCAGTGGGGTTTGTTTTTTGTTTGTCTGTTTGTTTGGACAGTATAGATATCCAAAGGAGCCCTGGTGGCTCAGTGGTTAAATATGCAGTTGCTAAGCAAAGGGTCAGTGGTTTAAACTCATTAGCTTCTCAGAAGGAAAGCTATAGCAATCTGCTTCTGTATAGATATACAGCCTTGGAAATCTTATGTGGCAGTTCTACTCTGTCCCACAGGATAACTTTGAATTTAAATCAACTCAACAGCAATGGGTATGGTTTGGTCAAATCTATGAGAATGTCCTTCAATTTGGGTGAAGCTGACATTTTTACTGAATTCAAGAGGAGAACTATAAATGAGCCTCGTGGAGACTGTCCAGGCCACACAGGACTGATGGGCATTAGGGACTGGGCCAGTGAGGGAGCTGGACTCATGTTGAGGGAAATGTAAAGTCACCAGGAGGTGAGCAGCTGCTGGTGTCTGGAACATTCTGCACCCTCATACCCCAGCTGCCAGAGGGGTGCAACCCCACTCCCTATTCATTACCTGACATAACTAATTGCCTGGTGACATTTCCCATCTTATAGACAAATGTGAATTATGGGCCCAGCTGTTTCCCTTCTCGTCACCAGGAATCGGTTGATAAATATGTTTATTTGAGGTCAACCTGGCCTCATCCATTAGAAATATTGTTTTTCTAAACATTACATTGATTTAATTTCACTCTAATCAATTTAAAATTGTCCTGACAATTAACAAAAGCTTCAAATATGACCTTAAAGTAATAGGATTCATTAGCTATGTTTAGGATTAAACTTATCCTAATAGGGCAATTTTTCTTCGAGGGTGTTTGGTAAGCGACTAGTGGTCAGTCAAAATGAAATCAATTATTATAAATTATACAGTTAAAGTTGATTATGTATCCCCTGCTAATTTGTATAAATAAGGGTCTCTAACAATGCAAGTAATTTATTAATAACTATCTCTACCCCAGCCCTGTATCATACTTCATGTTACAGCTGCCAGGGCATCTGTAACCTATGAAGTATTATTTTCCAGGGCTGCTCTTGAAGTATGCTAATTAAACCCATAATTAATTGGAACAGTTATATTTAAAGACACAATGCTGAGGCCCTTTGCCCTATTATTCATGGTAGTCAACTCATTCAAAAGGCAATCTGATCAAAAATTCATATGCTAGATTGGGTGCCCTGAAAGCAAGATCACACTACAAAGGGTGCCTGTGATGTGACAGCTGGCATCCTGGGGAAGGGGCAAGAGGCAGTCAGGCTTCTAGCCCTGAAATTTCCCACCAGCCAAGGCCCTGTATCAAAAGAATGTTGTGACAAAACAGAGGGGCCAGGGAAGTATGATCAGCCTGGAGCTTGCAAGTTGATAGCCCATACAGTGTTCAGAACCCTGGTGGCACAATGGTCAAGCAATTAGCTGCTAACTGAAAGGCTGACAGCACAAACCCACCCAGTGGTTTCACAAGAGAAAAACCTGGCAATCAGCTCTCATAAAAATTACCGCCAGGAAAATCCTAATGAGTCAAGTCTGCTCTACCACGTGTGGTCACTATGAGTAGAAATTTACTTGATAATACTCACCAATAATAGAAAAGCATACAGTGTTAAAAAGAAAATGAAAAACAGACTTTTACAAATTGTGAGATCTCACTTCTCTTGGAAAATTTTGTCTTGGTTTGAAAAAAAGGAGAATCTATTAGGCCTGTTTCTTCCTATTCATTTTACACACACCAATCCTCTTCTGTGGATTTCCTGGTTCCTGAGACCTGGGAGCTTGAGAGCCTTGGTCTTGACCCCTTATTTTATAGGTGCAGAAATGGAGACCCAGGGACAGACAATCTTGCTGAAGTGCATAATGTGACCAAGGTTCACGCAACCCAGGGGAGGCTGGTTTCACAGAGCATCAGGCATAGTTAGGGAACCATGAACAAGCTTGAGCTGCCATAAAATTGAAAGGTAAGCTTGAATCAACGCATTATGCAATATATTTGCATTTGAAACAGTATGCTGAGTCCCACTATTGCCAAATTCTCCAAGTTGAGCTGGTGGCTAGAGACTATCAGAAAAGAACAACAACAAAAAACTGTCTTGGAGGAAATTCATGCAGAATGCTCCTTAGAAGCAAGGAGGGCCAGACTTTGTCTCGTGTACTTTGAAGAGACTGTGGTTATCAGGGGAGACCAGTCCCTGGAGAAAGGACACCATGCTGTACAATAGAGGGTCAGTGGATAAGAAGAATGCTCCAAGGAGAACATTCAGCTTAGGAATCCCCATGAAACATAAGTTGGGGTCATACAGCTTCATATAAATCAGTCCGTGTTCTAGTGAACATGGAATAACCTGTCATTTATGACAGATGCTTAAAAGACTGGCATAATGTGGCCTCCGCCATCCAGGGATCCCACTACTGTAACTGGTCACAGTAACCAGATGCTGCCAGGTAATTTCCAATGCATGGTGATTCCCCGAGTGTCAGAGTGGAACTTTGCATCACAGGATTTCCAATGGTTGATTTTTCAGGCATAAATCACTAGAATTTCTTTTAAGTCACTGTGGGTGAACTTAAATCTCCAACCTGCTGCTTAGCAGCCAAGCATGTTAACTTTTTGCGTCACCCAAGGTGTTATTCCGTGGTAAGAATAAAGCTTTATGGAAGTATAGTTTTTGAGAGAGTTTGCTCATCCTGGGCTTAAGTTGTTTCTGTTTGTTTGTTTAAGGAAAGGAGGGTGTACACACATACGTACACACATCGACACACACTTATGTGCATGTGCACCACTTGTCTGCTGGTTTGTCTTACTCTGGTGGCTTGTGTGTCACTGTTATGCTGGCAGCTATGTCACATGTTTCAAATGCCAGCAGGGCCCTCACAGCGAGAGTGGTTTTAATGGAGCTTAGAGACTAAGAACAGATTAGGAACTAGGAACAGGCTGCTCACTTCTGAGCCACAGAAAACCTTACAGACAGAATAAAAATATTGTCAGATACCGAACACCTTAGGAAAAGAAGGTGTTAGAGATTGTCAGAGAGAGTGCCAGAGATGAGGCCCTCAGGTCAGAAGGCGCTCAAAATATGACGGAGGAAGATCTCGCTTCCCAAAGTAGAGTCGACCCTAATGATTTCCCTTCAGGAGACCGCTGTGGGAGTGAAGTCTTCCGGACCTTCATTTGTTGATGGGGCGCCACCCAAATGAGAAAAACAACTAAGAACATCAATTAACAATTGGAACTTGGGATGCGCTAAGTATGACTTTAAAAACTGAGAGATTGTAAAAATGAAACAGAACCCATCAAAATGGACATTCTCAGCATGAGTGAGCTGGATAGTCTGGTACTTGGTGATTTCAATCAGAAAAATCATATGGTTTACTATGTGGGGAATGACACAATCAAGAGGAAGGGTGTTGCATTCTTAGGCAAAAAGGATATTTCAAGATTTATCTTGAAGTAAAAAGCTGTCTGTGATAGGATTCTATCTATCCCCATTCAAGGAAATCCAATCAATACAACTATGATTCAAATTTATGCACCAAACACAAAAGCTACTGGTGCAGAAATTGAATAATTCTACTAATCTTCACTCTGAAATTGATCAAACATACAATTAATCAAGTTACTTAGCTTGAATATAAACATGTTATAACATGCAATAGTTATTTAATTTGACTATAAACATGTTATAAACATTCAATAGTTATCAAGATGCATTGATAACTATGATAGTTATATATTCTGTTGTCAATTTCAGACTTAAGAGTGAAGGGGCGGAGTTTGACCTGTCAATCAGGTCGCAGTTTGATGACCTCATTTGGAGGCACTAAGGAGGTAAATAATTTGTTGGAGGCGGGACACACACTCACAGATTCCCTGAGAGATATGCTTGCTGACAAGACACATGGAGCTACGCTAGAGCCCTGGAGCTGAAGGAGCCACGTGGAGACCCACACCAGTGCTGAGATGCTTCTACTGCCACTGGACCCACAAGGCTTTCCACCCACTAGCCTGTGATCTTCCTGAATTTGGCATTCATATGGGCTAATATTGGACTAATGTACTTGTTCTGGACTGGGTCTCGGATGTTTTCTCAATATTCTGTTGCTCTTGTATATAAAACGCTTTCTTATGCACATATCAGTCCCTACGAATTTTTTTCTTTAGTCCATCCAGACTAACACGATAACTATTGGCAATTTTAAAAGTTGGAAACAAAGAGGAAGTAACAGTAGTTGTAAAATATGGCTATGGTGATAGAAATGAAGCTGGAGATCATAAAATAGAACTTTGCAAGACTAATGATTTTTCATTGGAAATTCCTTTTTCAACAACACAAGAGGAAACTATGCATGTGAACTTCTCCATAAGGAATACACAGAAATCAAATTGCGCATAGCTCTGGGAAGAAATTAAATAGAAGCTCAATTTCAGCAGCTTAAACCAGGCCAGTAGACTGCAGAACAGACCATCAATTGCACAGACGTAAATTCAGGTGGAAGCTAAAGAAAATTAAAACAAGTCCACAAAAGGCAAAATGTGACATTGAGTCTAACCCACCTGAATTTTGAGACCATCTCAAGAATGGATTTGTTGTATGGAACACTAATGACAACAAGAACATCATATACGAAGAAAGCAAAAGGTCGTTAACAACACAAGAAAGAAAGAAAGATCAGAATGGACTCAGAAACTCACCCTAATTGTAGAGTAGCTAAGGCATATTGAAGAAATGATGAAGTCCAACAGCTGAACAGAACACTTTAAAAGGCAGCTCAAGAAGACAAAGTAAAATATTCTAATGAAATATGTAAAAATCTAGGGTTAGGAAACCAAAAGAAAGGACATTCTCAGCATATATATACATATATATTTTGGCCAGGTATAATTTCCATTAATAATATCCTGTATTTCACCCAGGACCACTTAAATATTATTCTTTTTTTTTAATTAATCATTTTATTGGGGCTCATAAAATTCATCAAGATCCATACATACATCAATTCTGTAAAGCACACTTATATATTTGTTGCCCTCATCATTCTCAAAATTCTCTTTCCGCTTGGGTTCCTGGAATTATCTCCTCATTTTCCTTTTTCCCCTCCTTCTCCCTCCCCGCTCCCCCCTCCGTGGACCCTTAATAATTTATAAATTATTATTATATCTTATCTTACACTGCCCTGCGTCTCCCTTCACCCACCCTTCTGTTGCCCATCCCCCAGAGAAGAGGTTATATGTAGATCCTCGTGATAGATTCCTCCTTTCTAGCCCCTCTTCCCTCCCGGTATCGCTGCTGTCACCGCTGGTCCTAAGGGGTTCATCTGTCATAGATTCTCTGTGTTTCCAGTTCCCATCTGTACTGCTGTGCATCCTCTGGGCTAACCAGGTTTGCAAGGTAGAATTGGGATCATGGTAGTTGGGGGGAGGAAGCGCTTAAGAACTAGAGTAAGGTTGTGGGTTTCATTATTGCTATACTGAACCCTGAGTGTCTCATCTCCTCCCCACTACCCCTCTTCAAGGTATGTCCAGTTGTCCACAGATGGGAATTGGGTCCCCATCACGCGCTACCCTCATTCACAATGATATGATTTTTTTTACCCACCCCCGCTTTTGGTACTTGAAGCCTGGTCCCTTTGGCCCTTCATGATCATACATGTTGGTGTGCTGCTTCCATGTGGGCTTTGTTGCTTCTGGGCTAGATGGCCATTTGTTTACTTTCAAGCCTTTAAGTCCCCAGATGCTATAGGTTTCACTAGCCAGGCACCACCAGCATTCTCAGCACATTTTAAACTGGAAAAACTTGAGAGAAAAAATTCAGCCGTAAGTTGCAATATTGAAAGATTCTATGGGCAAAATATTGAAAATGCAGGAAGCATCAAGAGAAGATGGAAAGAATACACAGAGTCACTGTACCGAAATAAACTAGTTGACATTCAATCATTTCAAGAGGTAGAATATGAGCAAAAGTCAATGGTGTTGAAGGAAGAAGTTCCAGCTGCGCTGAAAACAAGGTTCTCAAAATTTCAACAAGCTGATGATGTACTGGAATCACTCACTAGTCTATGCCAAGAAATTTGGAAGACAGGTACATGGCCAACTGACTGGAAGAGATTCATATTTGTATCCATTCAAAAGAAAGGTGATCCAACAGAATGCTCAAATTATAGAACAATACCGTTAATCACATGCAAGTAAAACTTTGCTGAAGATCATTTAACAATGGTTGCAGCAGTACATTTACAGGGAACTTCCAGAAGTTCAGACTGGATTCAGAAGGGATATGGCACAAGAGATATCATTGTTCACATCAGATGGATCTTGGCTGAAAATAGAGAATTCCAGGAAGATATTTGTTTGTGCTTTATTGACTGTGTTACGGCATCCGACTGTGTGGACCATAACAAACTATGAATAGCATTGAGAAAATGGGAATTTCAGAACACTACATTGTAATTATGTCAAACCCACACATAGATTAATAAGCAATTGTGAGACTAGAGCAAAGGAATACTGAATATTTTAAAATCAGGAAAGGTGTATGTTATTGTCTTCTCACCATCCATATTCAATCTGTATGTTGAGCAAATAATCAAAGAATCTGGATTATGTGAAGAAGAACAAGAATATAGCAACAGGATTGGAGAAAGGCTTATTACCTATAATATGCAGATGATACAAACTTACTTGCTGAAAGTGAAGAGAATTTGAAGCATTTGTTGATGAAGATCAAGGATTACAGCTGCAACATGAATTACTACTCAATATAAAGAATCCTCACAACTGGACAAATAGGTAACATCATAATAGAGAAAGGGTTGAAGTTTTAAAGGATTTTTGTCTTGCTTGGATCCACAATCAATATTCATGGAAACAGCAGTCAAAAGAGCAGAAGATATATTGCATTAGGTAAATCTGCTGTACAAGACCTCTTTACAGTAATGAAAAGCAAGAATATTACGTTGAGGACTAAGGTGCACCTGACCCAAACCATAGTATTTTCAATTGCCTCATATGCATGTGAAAGTTGGGCATTGAAGAAAAAGACCAAAAAAGAATAATTGCATTTGAATTGCGGTGCTGGCGAAGTATATTGAAATTTCTATGGACTTCTAAAAGAACAAACAATCTGCCTTGGAAGAAGTAAGGTCAGAGTGCTCCTTAGAGGTTAGGACGGCAAGGCTTTATTTTTCATACTTTGGACATGTTGTCAGGAAAGAGCAGTCCCTGGAGAAGAACAACATACTTGGTTGTTCTTGGTCAAGTGGAGGGGGCACAGACAAGAGGAAGACCCTCAAGGAGATTAATTGACACCGTGGCTGCATCAGCCGGCTCAGGCACAGGAACATTTCAGGGGGTGGTGCAGGAGTGGGAAATGTTTTGTTCTGGTGTGCGTAGTCGAGTTGCTATGGGTTGGAACCAACTTGATGTCACCTAACAACAAATACAGTAATAAAAGGAGGGTGTGTAAACCGGAAAACTGCTGGGAAAACTGGCAAGATATGAAGGGGTATCCCCCTCAAAACCAGATTTTTTTCCCAAAGCTATGAATTAATTTTTTTTGGTATAACAACCTTATCACTTTGAAGTACTCTCCATTACACGTAATATATTTGTCAATCTGTGATTCCATTGAAGAAATGGAAACATTTCTTGAAAACATTTTTCAAACTCATCTGTTTGGAAGGCTGGCAGCACAGCACCTCCTTCATTTTTTTTTGTTTGCCTCTTGTACATCATCAAATCACTGTCCTTTCATGTCCCTGTTCATTTGCAGAAACAAAAATAAGTCACATGAGCAAGGTCAGGTGAATAAGGTGTATGGAGCAAGAGAGGCATGGTGTTTTTTGCTAAAATCTGGCACATGAACAGGTGCATTGGCATGGTGGCAAAACCAGTCTTCTGTCTGCCACAAAGCAGGCCTTTTTTTGTTACACACTGTTATGCAATCTTTTCAAAACTTCTCAATAGTAAGCATGATTAGCAGACTGACCTGGTGGAACAAACTCCAAATGCATTACATTTTCATCCATTCAGGAAGAGGACAGACATCCAGAATGAGGTTTGTCATAAATCAACATTTTACCTTTTTTGAAATGAGAAAACCACTCATACACTTGAGTTTCTCCCATAGTGCTGTCCTCGTAAGCTGTGTCCAATATCACAACAGTTTCTGTGGCATTTTTCACGAGCAGAAAAAAATTGTTCACAGCTGCACGTTGTTCTCTTAAATTGACCATCAAAAAACCAGGGTTCGAACGAAACTGCTATGACGGAAAAAATTCACTATGACCAGAGAGAACGTTCCCAGGTGACACCACTAGTGCACTAACTCAGAGCGAGTTGCTCAATGCTCACCTGGTGGGAAAAGTGCATGCGATGAAAGCTCTGCTCCATACAGCACAGCTCCTTAATGGGGAACACCCCTCTTAGAGTAAAGCTAACCATGTTCTGAGTCTATGAACCAGCAATTCCATACCTAGGTATTGCCAGTAGATACGCTTAAACATGTCTCCCAAAAGACAAGTTCAAGAATGTCCATAGTCATGTAATTCATGGTAGCCAAACATTCGAAACAACCCAATGTCCATCTATAGTAAAACACATCAACAAATTTTGGTCTATTTATACAACTACATAACAACAAAATAGAATTACTGACACATATAACAACCCAAATGAAAAATCACAAACACGGCATTAAGTACCTTAGAGTGTACAAGGTCTATGAGTTCCTTACAAGATGCATTCTTTGTTAAAAAGGTCTAATAATTAAGCTGAGATGCTGGAAAGGCTTGGCCTGAGTTATATCAGTTTGTCCTATTAGTTGCCTTGGGGTCATCCCCACTCATGATGATCCCTGTGTACTGTAAGGTAATTTTGGTGATGGAACGAAAGAAAAGGGGCAAAGGCAGAAAATAGTTTTTTTATTTTAATCGTTTCATTAGGGGCTCATACAACTCTTATCGCAATCCATACATACATCAATTGTGTAAAGCACATTTGCACATTCATTGCCCTCATCATTCTCAAAACATTTCCTCTCCACTTAAGCCCTTGGCATTAGGCCCTCATTTTTCCCCTCCCTCCCCGCTCCCCCCTCCCTCATGAGCCCTTGATAATTTATAAATTATTATTTTGTCATATCTTGCCCTGTCCGACGTCTCCCTTCACCCACTTTTCTGTTGTCCATCCCCCACGGAGGAGGTCACATATAGTTCCTTGTAATCGGTTCCCTCTTTCCAACCCACTCACCCTCTACTGTCCTCCCGGGAGAGATTCATGGGTCCCCACTTGGAGCCTGAGAAGTCGCGCTGTCTGGGTGAGAGGTGAAGAGTTTTATAGCTCCTGTCTTGGGGAGGAGTAACTGGGGGATTTTCCATTGCCATTTGGCTGTCTGCAAAGCTGGGACTAAACAGCAATGCTCCATGTTGCCTGCAACGGTTAGCCTCCTGCATCTGGGTTTGGCAAGTCACTGAAGGGGAAGGGGAGGCTTGGTTTTTCCACAACATCCTTGGAGTGCTCTCCACTTACCCAGGGTATTTTCCCACTTGCTTGGCCCCCCCAAACCCCATTTCTACCTGACACGTACAGAGTAGAGGTGCTCTGTAGGGGTTTCAAGGGTGGCACCTTTGGTAAGCAGATCTTACTTCACAGAAGCCTCCAGACATATAGCAAGGGCACAGCCTACTGGAAGTGCAGTCCCGGATCGGTGGGAAACCCTCTCAGTTCTTACCAGCCTCTCAGTACAACAAACAGAATTGGAGGACCTGCCAAAGGGGACCTCTCACAAGCCTAGTTTTGCAGCTTTCTGGGCAGGCCCAGGAAATGGCCAGACACCATGCAGAAGAAGACTTAGGGGTTGGCTTGAAAGATAGATTTCCAACACTGTCTTTGTGTGACCTTGACCAAGCCCCTTCTCCTTCATAGGTCTTTCTCCCCATTTGTATACCAACTTGAGGTGTGGATTAGATTTGAATTTTTAAAATATTTTTAACCACAACCCAGATAAGTTTTTAGATATATAGATCCCTATCTCCTGCCCCCACCCTTTCTGTAGATCCTACCTCAGTGGATCACAGGTTTTAGTTTGGATAGCAAACAGTTTGTTAGAGGGGTAGTGATTGGAATCCATCTAGCACATCCCTGGAAGAAAGACTTAGCAAACTACTTCACTCAAGATTACACACACACACACACACACACACACACACACACACACCTCTGACATCCAGTCAATTCTGACTCAATCAGTCATTGAATCAGAGTCAAAGGCAGCATACAATAATGCTGATAAGGGAAAAAGCAAGAACCAAAAAATCATTTGTAGTCACTAAAACCAATATAGTCAGTGTGCACACCGCTTACAAACATTTCAATGTATTCACACCAGCTTTTCTATATACAAAATTCGATGGACTATGCTGTGGTTAAATACTGTGAGTCAATTCCCACTCACAACCACCACAGGTGACAGAGGGAAACTGCCCCAGAGGGTCCTCGGCTGCCATCCCTATAAGAGCAGGTCACTGGTTCTTTGGCCATCAGAGCAGCTGGGTGGGCAATGCTTAACCATCACAACACCAGGGCTCCTTTCACAGAGTGATATGTAAGTTTGTATGACTCATATTTTGCCTACTATATTGAAAACCTTTGCTTATGTCATTAAAATGATGTTCTAGAAGAAAATTCAACAGTCTATACCATGATTTATCAGTTTAGTAACAATTTGTTTACTAATAATTATTAATTAATTATTAATTCTTTCTTGTTTGTTCCTACTATAAACAATGATGCTTGTAGCCATATAGCTCATCTTGGGCACCTCTGTAATATCTTAGAAAATGTTCCTAGCAATATAATTTCTCTATTTAAAGTATATAAAACATTAAGGCTTTTGGGGGGAAAGGCACACTTTTATTGCGTACCCAGATAACTCACTCTTTGCACACAATAGTTTATGAATGGAGGCAGAAGAATCAAAACAAGAAAAGCCAGTAGTTGGAAAATGGGGCTCATGCACACAGCTGGAAACACTAAAATCACCACACACTTAACATGGAGGCCCTTATAAAGCAATTTACTCCTGAATGCCAGACCTGGGTGGCACCATAGAGACTATAATTCAGTCCCCTGTATTGTTGCGACAGTTGCCTTAAAACCAAATCTAACTCGTGGAGAACTCAAATGCTAGAGAAGGAGAAAGTAAGGTCTAAAAGAGCCCACCCGGAAAGGGGTGTTTCCCAATTCTGAACCCTTTCCAACACAAGGCTGTGCTTTCTTTAAAAGGAGCCCTTATGGGGAGACTGGGCCAAGGTAACGGGAAAGCCTGGGTCTAGGAGTGAAAAGTCATTTTAACCTACTGAGCCAAGCAGAGCAGGGCTCAGGGACCATAATCGAGGGGTGGAGAGACTCTCCTCCAATGTAGGTCTCTCAAGCAGATAACAGCAACAGCTTTCACCTGCATGAGCTCCGTTGTGTGTCAGGCAATGGTCCAAGGGCTTTGAGCCCTGATGGTGTAGTGGGCTTTGTGTTAGGCCGCTCACCACAAGATCAACAACTCCAAATCACTAGATGTTCCTCGGGGAAAGGTGAGGCTTTCTGCTCCTATTTGGTTTGGGTATATTGACTGGGCCAAGGCATTTGACTGTGTAGATCATAAAAATTATAAATACTACTGTGAATAAGGAATTCCAGAACACTTAATTGTGCTCACGTACAACCTGTATAGAAACCAAGATCCAGTCGTTCAAACAGAACAAAGGGATTCACTGTGTTTGAAAATTAGGAATAGTGTCCAGTAAGGTTGTATCCTCTCACCATATTTATTCACTCTGCATGCTGAGCAATGAGCTAAGAAACTGGACTACAGGAAGAAGAACACAGCATCAGGAGCGGAGGACGGCTCGTTCACAACCTGCAGTACGCAGCTAGCACCATCCTATTTGCTGATGAAAATCATAGACCACGGCTTTCAGGACCCGTGACACTTCAACCTGAAGAAAACAAAGATCCCTCATAGCTAGACCAATAATGCACACCACGATAAAACAAGAAAAACTGAAGTTGTCAAAGATTTCAGTTTATATAGATCCATAATCCATGCTATTGGAGCAGCAGTAAAGAAACCAAGTAACATTGCATTAGGCAAATGTTGTGAACAAGATCTCCTTAAAGTGTTTTAAAAAAAGAGAGAGGTGGCTTTTTAAAAAATCATTTTATTGGGGGCTCATACAACTCTTACCACAATCCATACATCCATCTATTGTGTCAAGCACATTTGTACATATGTTGCCATCATCATTCTCAAACCATTTGATTTCTACTTGAGCCCTTGGTATCAGCTCCTCATTTTGCCCTCCCTCCCTGCTCCCCCCACCACGAACCCTCCTTGATAATTTATAAATTATTATAATTTTGTCATATCTTACACCATCTGACGTCTCCCTTCACCCACTTCTCCGCTGTCGGTCCCCCAGGGAGGAGGTTATATGTAGACCTTGTAATCCATTCCCCCTTTCTCCCTCACCTTCCCCCCACCCTCCTGATATCGCCACTCTCTCCACTGGTCCTGAGGGGGTTCATCCACCCTGGATTCCCTGTGTTTCCAGTTCCTATCTGTGCCAGTGTACATCCTCCGGTCCAGCCGAATATGTAAGGTAGACTTGGGATCATGAGAGTGGGGAGGAGGAAGCATTCAAGAACTAGAGGAAAATTGTATGTTTCATCATTGCTACACTGCACCCTGACTGGCTCATCTCCCCGCAGCCCTTCTGCAAGGGGATGTCCAATTGCTTTGAGAGCTAAGGTGCACCTGACACAAGCCAGGATATTTTCAAACACCTCATATACACAGGAACATTTGAAAATACGTAAGGACGACTAAAGAAGAATGGATGCATTTGAATTGTGGTCTGGAAAAAGAATATTGAATATACTGTGGATGGAATACTACCAAAAAGTTACTTAGAAGCAAGAATGGTAAGGCTTTACTGCATTTACTTGGGGCATGTGATCGTGGAGAGGAAGACCTTCAAAGAGACGGAATGCTGCAACAATGAGCTCAAACATAGCGATGTGGTGACAACCGTCCAAGACTAGGCAACGTTTCATTCCGTTGTACATAGTAGCATTCTGAAGTGGAACTGGCTTAAAGATAGCTAACAACATTTAATCTATACCATAAGTCAAGCAAAGATGAGTATGATTTATGACTGTGAGAAATACCTGCAAATACTCACAGAAACAGCTACTTAGGAAAGCCTTTGTGAGACTCAAACTCTTTCTGGATTTTAGTGAAAGCACACTGTCTCTTCCACCATGGCCATGTCTAGGACCACGGTTGTGTGTGGGATTCACTTGGGACAGTTGGAGGAGGCCTGTTCAAATGGCAGACTCCCCTTTGAGCTTGATCTTCATCCTGGGACTCTGAGAAAACAAAAAACAATCAGTAGGTTTGACTGCTGGTGTTCTTACCCTGTTTCCCTGAAAATAAGACAGTGTCTTATATTAATTTTTGCTCCCAAAGATGCGGTAACTCTTATTTTCAGGGGATGTCTTATTTTTCCATGAAGAAGAATACAGTACACATTTATTGTTTTATTAAAAGAGACCTTGCACTTCCTGTCTGCTCCGGCTATGCTGCGGCCAACAGTGAGCTGCACAGTAGCGCCCTACACTACCGTCCAGAGTCCAGAGTTACAGTAGCTTCCGGGGGGCCTTATTTTCAGGAGGTCTTATTTTCGGGGGATGCCTTATATTTCAGCAAGAGGCAAAACTGTGAGTAGGTCTTATTTTCAGGGGATGTCTTACTTTCGGGGAAACACAGTAGACACTATGGAGTCGACTTCCACCGAGCGACCTAATGTCACAGCAGAACTGCCCCGTACAGAGGCTGTAATCTTGACAGGGGCAGGTCACTGCCTGCTGTGCAATGCACGGCCAGGCGCTCAACCACTGTGCCACCAGGGCTCCTTATAATAAGGCTGGGACTGGAAATATGAGCACCCACTGACGATCTCTTCCCACGCTTGTCTCCCTCGGGAGACTGTTCCTACTGAAAGGAGAAATACACATGGATAAAGGAAGTCGCAAGAGGATCCTATCTTGTACCTGCTTCTCTCCCTGCAGCTGCCGCTCTGTAACTCAGCCCCCTGCAGCTCTCCCACGCACCGCACAACCGGCCTGACGCTGCTCTGCCAGCAGATGGCGCTGATGCGTCCTCAAGACCAGCGGTCACGTGACCAGCGACCGGAAGGATGCGCCCGAGCCGGCGAGCGGGCAGGCACAGCCCGGAGCGCTGGTGGCGTCGCGCGGGACAGCTGGGGCTGCAGCCTGCCGCGCCGGGGGAGAAAAACGAGACTTTCTGCGCCTGCCCAGATTGCAGTCTTGGAAACTTGCCGGGTTTCTAAGTTCTACTCCGCCCTAGGGGGTCGCTATGAGCCGGAATCGACTGCAAGGCGGTGAGTTTTTGAACCATAAATCCTGAAAGGAGTGGAAGAACCCTCGTGGGGGCGGGGGCGGGGCGGTTGTAATTCAGTTTGTACTCTTGGATTAGTTTCCACCCTGGACCTTAGATTAAGTTCTACCCTGGATCTCAAACTAATTTGCACTCTGAATCTTAGATGAATTTGCCCCCTGGATCCTAGATTAATTTACTAGATTAAGTTCCACCCTGGATGCTCCTTCCTAAACCTGCTGCTCGTCCTTGCTGTTGGTCGGTACCTTCGAGTCGGTTCCTGCTCAGCCGGAACTCAAAGGCACCGCCGGTGGATTCCGAGCCCCAGCGAGCCCAGAGGACCGAGTCGAGCTGCCCTGGGGGGTTCCGAGCCTGTACCTCTGTACGGAGTAGAAAGTCCTATCTTTCTTCCGCGGAAGGGCTGGTGGTTGCCACCGGCTGACCTAGCAATTAGCAGCTCAGTGCATAACCAGTCGGCCCAGTATCGTAGGACAGAAGGTCACAGTGAGGTCCGGTGCTTCGGGATTAAAATTGGGCATGCAGGTCGAGGAGCCTGTCACAACCTACTCTGACCACGAGAGGGCGCTGCTGCACCCTGAAGGGGGAGATGCCTAAGAAAACCCAATCTTAAGAAGCAAACTGAAGCGTGTGTCTTGAGTTTTGGAGGCATGTCTTAGTCCAGCTGGCATAGTTTTGCCTTTGTAAATGAATGTTATTGATAGTTTTTCCCTATTTCCAACCCTTATTGATTATCGCATAGTCTTCAGCTACTTGTTTTTCATTTATACAAATCAACAATTCATGCTGTCTAGAAGCTACCCTATATATGTATGTTTTCCTTTCCTGAACAGCGTTTTAAATTCTGTATCATTGGATGGATTAGGGATACTCTCAATAAAATTACCATCCGCCTCATGGGGATACTTTATCCTATTCTCCAATAAAATAATAATGATGTCTCTAAAGTAGACCTGAGATAAATATAAACCAAAGATCTATTAATGGATTTTGAGCTTGCACTGAATCGCAGCCCTAATCCGAGATCAATTCGTTCTTATGACGTGGCCCTACTTGATACTTTTCCTCACAAAGAGATCACGGAAGATAAGAATACCATCGTAAAGTGTGATGAAGAAATCAGATGGTGCCCAGTCAGGCAGGATACCATCTGGGGTCTTAAAGGGTTGTCTTAAAACATCTAAGTCATCTAAGTGAGGTTTCAGCTAAATCCACACAGATGAAACACACTTGCCTCTGTGAGCTAAGGATTATGATACTAAAATCCGAAACCAGAGCAAGGAACCGTATTAGAGCTTAAATTCTGAGCACCCAATTTTCAGAAAGCTACGAATGACAGCAAAAGCCCAAAACTCCATTTGCAAGGTGCTCACATGGATTAAACCAGAGAATCCCCTCTAACCACTGACCAGGGAAGGGAATAACTTTGCTTTCAGAGTACACTGGAAAGTGGATTAATGCAGATGTAGTCAGGTTAATATTTAACACCATATTATTGATTCTCCCATTTGAAGCATCTAAATTTGTTCTAGTTTTTGTTATTTTCTGATTTCTATTGAGGTTTTTCTCTATTTTATTTTGTTATGGTTGTTGGGTTTGTTGTTGTTGTTGTTTTACATGAAATCCAGGCTAGGTAAACCTATAGAGACAGGAGCTGAATGAATAGTTGGTTAGGGTTATGGCAGAGGAGGTTGGCAGGAGGGGAAGGGAGATAGTGGAGAGCTAATAGTAAAAGAAAGGAGAAAAAAATTATAAAATATATTGTGGTGATGACTGCACCACTCTTTTTAATATCTTTAGACCATTGAATTGTATGTGAATTATATGTCAATAAGATTGTTTACATTAATAAAATTCAGTATTGTGACACTATCACTACTGCTGCCACTATTGGTAGTGGATACCTTTTACTGGGGAGTTACTGAATGCCAGTTGCTGTGTACATGATTTCAAGTTCATATAGCTTTATAAGAGAAGTTCTCTGATGTCCCCACTGCTGAGAGAAGACCTTATGTGGGCATGGGAAAGCTGGAACTTCTCGTACCTTATCAAAAGAAAAGGCGACAGTGATAGAATTCAGGTCATATCAGTAATTATTAGTGGGATGGTCTCTATAAAGGGTGGACAGCTTCTTTCATAGAGCTGACACTGTGTGCCTACTATATGCTGGTAGTGCAACAATTAAGTACTTGGCTGCTAACCAAAAGGTGGGTGGTTCAAATCCACCCACTGGCTGGCTCCACAGGAGAAAGACCTGGCAATATTCTTTCATAAACATTAAAGAAAACGCTATGGGAAACTTCTGCGTTGTCACATGAAGTCACAAAAGTTGGAATTGACTTGATGGCATCCAATAATAACAACAACAGCACTATGTGCCGGGCAGTATTTATTTACGTGTTGCAAAGACAGTGCTGAAAGGATCGGAGAGAATCTGTACAGAAGCCATGGTGAACGAACATAGATGCAAACACTTCTCAGGAGGAAAGGGCCGTGAAGACAATGAAGAGTTTGGGGGGCGTGGGAGTTGGCTTTAAGTGCCTCCACCAGCAGTTCAGATGTCCCTGGTAACTTGGAGCTGGCTCACAAGAACCAATTATTAATGTAACTAGTGTCATGGAATGCAAATTTTATACAACATATAAAAAGAACAAAAACCAAACCTCCTGCCGTTGCCTTGATTTCCACTAATAGCAACCCTGTCTAGTGTTTCCAAGATTGTTTATGGGAGTAGAATGGATCCTGATGGTTTTGAACTGCCAACCTTGTGTTAGCAGCCTGATGCCTAACCCGCAGAGCCAACAGGCCTCCTTAGACAATGTATATTTTTGATTGTTGTTAAATATCAGTGAATCAGTTCCAACTTATAAACACTCCATGTACAATAGAATGAAACAGTGTCCGGTCCTGTGCCATGTTCACAGATGTTACATTTGAGCCCACCGTTGCAGCCACAATATCAATCCATCTCCTGGAGGGTGGTCTTCCTATTTTTCATGAGCCCTTTACCAAACATGTTTTTTTCCAGGAACAAGTCTCACCTGATAATATATCCAAAGTATATGAAAGGAAGTCTCACAATACTTGCTTCTAAAAGCATTCTGGCTGCATTTCTTCCCAGACAGATCTGTTTGTTCTTCGGCTAGTCGGTGGTACCTTCCAAGTTCATTGTCTTCACCATAATGAGAATGCATAAATCAGTCTTCAGTCTTCCTTATCCGTTAGCCAACTCCCGTGCATATTGAAGAAAATGCCATGACTTGGATCAAGTGAGCTTTATTTGTCAAAGTGACAGCCTTGCTTTTAAACATTTTAAAGACGTCTTGTGCAGCATATTTTTCCAATCATGACTTGAGTTCGTGATTGTTGCTCCTGTGAGCTTTGATTGTAGATCAAAATAAATGTATGTTGTCGTTCGGTGCCCTCCAGTCAATTCTGACCCAGGTCGACTCCAGGCACAACAGAAGAGAACACTGCTTGATTCTGAGCCATCCTTACAACCATTCTGATGTCTGAGCCCATTGTTGCTGCCACTATTGAGCCCATATCATCAAGGCCTCCCTCTTTGTTACTGCCCCTCAAGCTTACCTCGAATGAAGCCCATCTCCAAGGACGGTCTCACCCAACAACATGTGCAAAGGATGTGAGATGAAGTCTTGTCATCGTTGCCTCTAAGGAGCATTCTGGCTGTGCTTCTTTCTTTCTTTCTTTAAAAATCATTTTATTACGGGCCTCATACAACTCTTATCACAACCCATACATACATCAATTGTGTAAAGCACATTTGTACATTCATTGCCCTCATCATTCTCAAAACATTTGCTCTCCACTTAAGCCCTGGCATCAGCTCCTCATTTTTTCTCTCTCCCTTCCCTCTCCCCCGTCCCTCATGAATCCTTGATAACTTATAAATTATTATTTTGTCACATCTTATACTGTCCGACGTCTCCCTTCACTCACTTTTCTGTTGTCCATCCCCCAGGGAGGAGGATATATGTAGATCCTTGTAATCAGTTCCCCCTTTCCACCCGACTCTCCCTCCACCCTCCCGGTATCTCCACTCTCACCACTGGTCCTGAAGGGATCAGCTGTCCTGGACTCCCT
The DNA here is from genome assembly GCF_000313985.2 of Echinops telfairi. Classification (NCBI taxonomy): domain Eukaryota; kingdom Metazoa; phylum Chordata; class Mammalia; order Afrosoricida; family Tenrecidae; genus Echinops; species Echinops telfairi. Next base: position 12,833,025 of record NW_022106189.1, on the reverse strand, counting down.
GTGTTTCCAGTTGCTATCTGTACCAGTGTGGCTGTACTTCTTTCAAGACAGGTTGGGTTACTCTTTTGGCAGTCCATGGAATATTCAATATTCTTCACCAAAACCCTAATTCAAAGGCATTGGTTTTTCTCCAGTCTTCCTTATTCACTGTCTAACTTTCACATGCATATGAGGCCACTGAAAACACAATAGATCGGGTCATGCACACTTTAGCCCTCAAAGTGGCTTCCTTGTTTCAGCCCATTAAGGAGGTCTAGGGCAGCAGGTTTCCCCAGGACAGTGTGTCGTTTGAGCTCTTCGCTGCTGCTTCTGCAAGCACTGGTGGGGGCCCAAGCAAAACAAACTTCCTAACAACTTCAATCTTTTCTTTATTTATCATAATGTTACCTATTGGTCCAGTCGCGAGGATTTGTGTTTTTCTTACAATGAGCTGTCATCCATACTGAAGCCTACGATCTTTGATCTGCATCAGCAAATGGTTCAGGTCCTCACTTTCAGGAAGCAAGGTTGTGCCATCTGCATTTCACAGGTTGTTAATAAGCCTTCTTCCCATCCTGATGCTGAATTCTTCTTCATATAATCCAAGTCTTCGGCATATTTTCTCAGCATACAGATTGAAAAGTATGGTGAGAGGATACAACCCTGACACACACCTTGCCTGATTTTAAACCATGCAGCATCCCCTTGTTCTGTTCATACAACTGCCTCTTGATCCATGGGCAAGTTCCATATGAGCACAATGAAGTGTTCTGAAATTCCCATTCTTTTCAAGGCTACCCATAGATTTTTATGAACCACACAGTTCAATGTCTCGATATAATCCATAAAACACAAATGAATATCTTTCTGGAATTCTCTGCTTTCAGTCAAGATCAATTTAACATCAGCAATGGTATCCCCTGTTCAACATCCTCTTCTGAATCTGGTCCGAACCTCTGGCCTGAACCCTATAAGTGTACTGTTGCAACCATTGCTGGATGATCTTCAGCAAAAATTTAGTTGTGGGCAATGAATGTACAAATGTGCTTTACACAATTGATGTATGTATGGTGATAAGAGTTGTATGAGCCCCTAAGAAAATGATTTTTAAAAATTTAGTTGCATATGATATTCATAATAATCTATAATTTGAGCATTTTGTGGGGTCACCTTTATTTGGAATGGGCACAAATATGGATCTCTAACAGTTAACCAAGTACCTCCAAATTTTCTGGAATGGTTCCAAATTAAATGTATAGAAATTGTTAAGTGGGAACCTAATTTCTGTGTAAGATTTTACCCCAAACAGTAAAATATTATAAAACAAACAAATTATTCAATACTTAAGGAATTCAGTACACCTGTTCTTAAATATACCCAGTATTCATAATTAAATTACATTATGTTTTATATATTTAGCTATATATACAAAGTCAAAGAGTATTACTACTCTCAAACTCATTTTACATAGGAAACTCATTTTATGAACTTCTGAACACATTTTGAGAGACGAGCATAATCCTGATTCCAAAATGAGGCAAAAACATTACTAGAACAGAACATTACAGGCCAATATTCTTTATAAACATAAATGTAGAAAATCCTAATAAATGAAATCCATCAAAATATTTTACTATAATACATTATGATTAAAGTGAGATGTATGCAGAAAGAGTTCAACATTAGAAACAATGTCATACACAATATGAATAAAACAAAAAGAACTATATAATATTATCAGTTAATACCTAAAAGGCAGTTAACAAAATCCTATAGCCACTCTTGTAAAAAGTATTCAATAAAATAGGAATAGAAAGGAAATTCATCAGCCAATAAAGACCATATATGCAAAAACCAACAGCCAACATTTCGCTGCATGGGGAGAAATTGAAAGCATCACCCCACATTCAACATCATGCTGGAAGTCTTAGCTAGAGCTATCAGACAGCAAAAAGAAATCAAATAAATCCAAATTGGCAAAGAGGTAAAACTTTCTATCTACAAATGACAGGTTTTCTACGCGTCGAAAACCACAAAGACGTGGCAAGATAATTGTTGGAACTAATTGACAAATTCAGCAGCATGGCAGGCTATACAAGCAATGTACAAAAATCAATATGATTGGATATCAAGCAAAAAATATTTACAATAGCAACTCAAAAGATGAAATGTGTAAGAATAAACCTGAGAACCAAAAACTTGTTCAAAAAAATCCCTACAAAACGCGACTACAAGAAACTCTAAAAGCCCTACGAAACTGGGCTTATGTGTTCATGGATAGGAAGACTTAGCATTAGGAAAATGTCAATACTACCCAAAGCAATCCATAATTATAATGCAATTTACGATCCAGATCCCAGCATCATTCTTAAAACTATATATATAGAAAAACTACTCACCAACTTTATATGGAGAGGAGAGAAAACCAGGATAAGCAAAGCGCAAGAGAAAAGAAAAGTAGGAGGCCTCTCACCTTCCAACCTGAAAAAACTACACAACCATGGTAGTCCAGACAACCTGGTACTGGCACAACAATCGATATGTAGACCCATGGAACAGAATAGACAACGCAGAAGTACATCTTTGCAGCTACAGACAACTGATTTGGGCAAAGGGGCCAAAATACATAAATGGGGAAGATAGAGACTCTTCAAAATTGGAGCTGGCAAAATTGATTTCCATTTGCAGAGGAATAAAACAGGACCCATACCTCACTGTACACAAAATGAACTCAACATTGATTAAAGACCTAAATGTAAACCCTAGAACTCTAAAGATCATAAAGGAAACAAAAGAGACAAACTTAAGACCCCAGCTACATGATACACACACACACTAGCGATCATAACAAACACATCCAGCACAAGTCACAATAAATGACTGGGAACACCTAAAAATAAGGTCACTAGTGCATCCAAAGACATCATAAAATGAGTGAAAAGAAAATCCAGAGTGGGGACTTTGGGGGGCAATAATATATCAGATAAGGGACTAATCCTTAAAATATATAGAAAACAACAACTTAACAAGGAAAGGATGAATAATTGGATTGTTTAAATGGGCAGAGGACAGGCGCACAATTCACCAAGGAAGTCATTCAGTGGCAGTGAAAACCCCAAATTCATTGGGTTTTCCCCACATGGAGGAAGCCTCCATTGACTTTACTCTGACATTGACCAGGAATGTGCCCCCCAGACAGATTGATTTGGAAAGTGAATTACCTCCACCCTGCTGACCTGTGTAGAGTGGAACATTCACCATTGGGAGCTTGCCTGGGTGTGTCCTTGATGGAGATTACTGCACTGAGGATCCCACAGTTAGGAGTCGTGCCCTGACTAACTGGGGTGGCCCCTGGACCAATTTTGTAAGCTCCTCTGTCTGCCACCATGTACATGTTCCAATGATGACCCCATTTCCACTCCAGTAATCCCACCTGTAAGTAACTCTGAAGTACTGATCTGACCCAACCATGCATTTGTAAATTCTCCTTGACCTTTCATGTCCCTTTTAAAGCTCTGTATATCAGCAAACCCATGGACACCATTAAGACCTTGTGCTAATAATGGTCTCCTTCATCCGGGTAATATGCCTTTGTCTTTGTTTTGTCAATGTCCTGTTGAAGACTAAATAAATTTCTCTTAGGGGGGAAATGACATACAGGAGGCCAACAAAAGTATGGAGAAACGCTTGCAACCACTTGTCGTTCAAGAGATGCAAATCAAAGCAATATAAGATACTACCTCACCCTGGCATTGATAGCAAAGTTGAAGAAAAAAAAAGATAAATTACAAATGCTGGAGAGGGTATGGATTGAAACCCACTGCTGGTGGGACTATAAAACTACCATCACTGTGGAAAGTGATGTGGTGATTCCCCCCAAAATAGAAATACCATATGACCCAGCAATCTCTCTTCTGAGTATTGCGTGCGCGCGCAAGCATGCACACACACACACACACACACACACACACACACAGACATGGAAAACAGAGTAAATATATACATATTCATGTTTATCGTAGCGCTATTCAAAATAGCAAGAAAATAGAAACAACTTAAATGCCTGTAGATGGAGGAATGAAAAAATAAACTTTGGTACATACATATAATGGAATCTACGCATTGCTAAAGAATAAACGATGAGATGGTCAGACACTCAAGACGTTGATGGATTGGAAAATATTATGCTAAGGGAAGTTAGTCATTCATATAAACAAATATTTTATGAGACCGCTGACATAAAAAGCAAAAAGCAAAATGTTTTCATACCAAAGGAGAAGTGGGAAGAGGAAAAGAGGGAGGCAAAAGCAAAATAAAAATAAACCTATCACAGATTCTGGGGATTAAAGCTTAGGCTTTGGGAGTAGGAGTATGAGAGCATTATTTTGCCTACCACTGTGTCTCTGTTACACTCAACATTGTTGGATTTCTTTTGTTAATTTTGCTTGTTTTTTTTCCTTCTTTGCTTCATTTTTTCTTAACTTAAGGACATTAAGTATTTGAGTCTATACTACAACTCTTGTTTCCCTTTGGTTTAAAAAATAGTCCTTTAAAAATAATGAAGCTAAATATTATGATGTCCACCTTAGGAAGGACTTGATAATTCTGAAATTACAGAGCAATTTTAAAGTAAAAGAAATTGGGCAATGGGTAGCCGTGATGTTGTACAACAGGGGAAATGCAATACTTTTTTTTTAAAGAATTGCTACAAAATCATAGACACCTTTAGTAGACACAGATATCAAAATGGGAGGCAATTGTTTCTCAACATATTCCCCATTTAGGTCTATACATTTCTGAAGGCAGTGTTTCTATCTCTTGAACCTTTCCCTGAAGGATTCTGCACTTCTGGATTCATACTATGTCAAACTAGTAGTTTTGACATCCTCAAGGGACTCAGATTGTTCTTGATGCAACGTTCCTAGTCTTTGTTCTCACCAGTGCAGCTTTCAATGTTCTTCTTTATAATTAGTCCCCAAGACGGTCCGTGGTGATGCGTGCATTTCTCAGCAGATCCTCCAACTAAGGGGCCTGGTGGCTTAGTGGTTACTGTTGGGCTGCTAACTCATGGTCAGCCATTGGAAGCCACCCGTCACTCTGCAGGGGACATATTAGGCTTTCTATTTCTGTAAGAGTTACAGTACCAGAACCCATGTGGGCCATTCTACCCTGTCCTGTAGGGTCATTCTGAGACAGAATTGATTCAATGGCAGTGTTTGGGGGTTTATGGAGAAGATCCTGTGTCCTTTGAGAAATATTGTCACGATCACCTCTTGGGAACAACCAGAAACAGTGACCACAACTGATGAAATGAAATTTCTCAATGTAGCTCTGTTAACACTCACCAAATGATTAGGTGAGATTATGCAAATAGAGTATGTGAAACACTGACAGAGGGGATTGGTCCTTTTGGGTTGCCATACCCCAGCAATGAGAGAGTTATCTCAGAAACAGGAACAGAGAGAATCCCAGGATCGTCAAGGAAGAAAACCATCAACAGAGCATGTTTGAGATCCCTTCCTGACCTGGTGGAGGCCTGAGCACCACATGCTGTGGCATGGAGACCATGGGACAGAGCAAAGGAGCCACGCCAAGAAAGAACAGAGGCACTGTACCCGAAAGGTGTGAGACCATGAGACAGAAAGGTGGCGCAGCAGGTGGGATTTCTAGCCCACGAGGGAGAGGCTGAGGACCAGAGAGAGAGACTTGGCTGCTAGCTGAGAAGAGGCACCGCTGAGAGGACCAGTGGCTGGAGTCACACTGTTCACTGGTTGTGATGTGTAATCATCTGTTACTTCTTCCTAAAAAAACAAAACCAAACCATAATGGTGAGTTTTGTCTGTGAGTTCTGAGTGGTAATCTGAGTTAGACTTCCATTCACCTGATCTAGTATTATTCTGCTTGTATGGATAAAGTAAATATTAAGTTCAACATCTTTTTTACTCCTAGGGACACCTTGCCTAAGCAGCCAGTACCGTAAGTCCATACAGGTTAGGTTATTCTGCCTACTGTACTGACTCTGCTGTCCATCATGGGAACCGTGCCCACCTTGCCTCTGTCCACTAAGTTCTGCCACTGGGGACCTACCTCCACAGAGCCCTGTCAGCCCCATGGTACGCAGGTGTCTTAATTATTTAGGAGTCCTGGTGGCATAGTGGGTAATGAGTTGGATTGCTAACCCAAAAGTGAGCAGTTTGAAGCCACCAGCCTCTTCTAGGGAGAAAGCTGAGGCTTTGGGCTCCTGTAAAGAATTACAGCCCTTGGGGCAGTTCTCCTCTGTCCTGTAAGGTTGATATGAATCAGAATTCAATCCACAACAGTGAGGTTTGGAGTCTTAATTCAATTAGGGCAGTCTTCACTGTCAAACCGGGCTGATATAAAATAGCAAACATGGGAGCATGGAAGTCTTGAGAGACACTGGGGCTACCTTCACAATTTTTTCCTGTTGTGGTAAAAGGTATCCCCAGGACACACCATTTGGGGGTCTGTGGGTTTATCATGATAAATTCACTCTAACATGTTAATTCCTCTAAGCCAGTGGTTCTCAACCTTCCTAATGCTGCGACCATTTAATACAGTTCCTCGTGTTGTGGTGACGCCCCAACCATAAAATAATTTTCATTGCTACTTCATGACTGATTTTGCTACTGCTATGAATCGGGTGACCCCTGTGAAAGGGTCGTTCGACCCCCAAAGAGATCGCGACCCACAAGTTGAGAACCGCTGTTCTATAGTGTACCTAAATAAGCCTGATACTTCAACTTCACTTATCGTAGGCCATCTCATAACCCGTGCTTCAGCAAATCAACCAAATAAACTATCAGAATCTCTCCTAAGCTCGTAAGCTTAAACACTGAATGAAAAATCTGTGCTTGGTGGCATATCAATAAACTCAAACTGATCCAACCTTATGTTCCTTCCCACACATATTCTTCAGGTTTCTGTCTATACATATTAGAAAACTCTAGTTCTTTTGGAGCATGCCATATCTCTTCCTGGTCACCATCTGTACTTTTTCGTTGTGTGGCTATTGCAAAGCATTTTTGTCACATTAGCCTCCCAGTCTTTAGCATGCGGATATTTGACCATTGAGTTGTATCATCTGTACTTCTTCTTTACCCTGTCCAATTTAGGGTAGTGCCATCAATACAATGGACCGGTGTGCTATTTTGTGAAAAGGAGAAGCCATTAAGATCCCCGAAGACTAAATTATGACCCAGTTGGTATAACACTGAGGCTGGAACTGTGGAATTATATTATTGCCCTTGTCAGCTAAGGGCAAACTGTTTTTGTTGTTGTTGTTTTTAATCATTTTATTGGGGGCTCTTATAGCTCTTAAAACATTCCATCCACCAATTGTATCAAGCATATTTGTTCATATGTTGCCATCATCATTTCCAAAACATTTTCTACTTGAGCCCTCAGTAGAAGCTCTTCTATTCCCCCTCCCTCCCCCACCCTCTCATCCTGGTACATCCTTGATCAATTATATATTGTTATTATTATTTTGCATCTTATACCATCCATTGTCTCCCTTCACTGTTATTCGTCCCCTTTGGGGGAAGGCCGCTATATATCCAACCTTGTGATGTGTTCCCCCTTCCTCCCCCGCCCCCCTCCCTGAGCATCCCCCTACCCTCATGACATTGCTACTCCCACTACTGTTCCTGAGGGCTTTATCTGTCCTGAATTCCATGTGTCAAGAGCTATTATCCGTACCAATGTGTGTTCACCAGGCGAGCCAGATTTGTAAGGTAGAACTGGATCATGGTAGTGAGGAGGGGGGAAGCATTCAGGAACTAAAGGAATGATGTGTGTTTCTTTGATGCTATACTGCACTTTGGTTGAATCATCCCTTCCTTATAACCCTTCTTTTGGGGGGGGAGCGGTATCAAATTGTCTACAGATGGGCTCTACTCCAAACCTCCTTGTTCACATCAATATAGTTGTTTGTGGATCTTTTAATACCTGGTACCTGATCCCATTGACACCTCATGAAGGGGAAACTGTTTCGATGATCCTTTAAAACTGGAATTGAGAAAAAGGCATTTGCTAAATCAATAGCTGCACACCAGGTACCAGTAGATGTATTAATTTATTCAAGCAATGAAACCATCTATGGGACAGGAGCTACAATTGATGTTACCACCTGGCTAAGTTTATAATTATCTACTGTCATTCTTCAAGATCTTTCTAATTTTTTTCCCAGGCCAATGATTTAAATGAGGATGCGGTGGGAATCATTACCCCTGCATCCTTCAAGTTCTTGATGGTGGCACTGTTTACTGCAATCCCTCCAGGAATTTGGTGGTCTTTTGGGCTTACAATTTTCTAAGGCAGTTCAAATGGCTTCACTTGACTTTTCCTCCCATAATAGGCATCATTCTAAATGTTAGAAACCCCATATGGTGGTTTTGCCAGTTGCTAAATATGTATATTCCAATTATTCAATCTTGAACCAGGGAAATGTCTACAGGCTGGGTTTTGGTGTGTGTGCTGAAGTTCTGTTGCTATGACAACATGAATGTGGCTTTATCTGTGCACTCAGGGGGCGAAATCCTTGTTTGGATGGGTGTGCTGAATCTACAGGTCTGCTTGTAGTTGTCTGGAGGGAATGTGTATTCTCAGAAGGGTGGAGTTGTGCTGGAATAAGGCCCTGGAGGAAGAAATGAGAGAGAAGTAGAAAAAAATAGAAGTATTATAATCGAACAAAAGTACAAATAACGAGAAAAACGTAAAACCATCTTGTGGGTGGTGATTCCTGTACCTTTGGTAGTGCTGTTGTGTGTCTATGTGTGCTGTCTGTGGGAAGTGGGGGAGTTGGTGGGGGAGGACACCAAAGAACAATGCAGGGAAGAAGGAAGGAAAACATGGCAAAAAGTGAACCTTGGATACTAACTAGGTCTGTACCACGCTGCCTCACATATGCTATCAGCCAGAGGTCAGTAAAGTGAGAGGTTTGACTGGCTGCATTGATTTAGGGGCCAGGAAAAAACAACAACAACCAAAAATCACCCAAATTCAATGGAGTACTCTGAAGAGGCACTGGAATTACCAGAAGCAAAATTCAGAAGAATATTTAAGCCTTTCAAGAGATGTGGGGAATAATCATGAAAACAATGGAATAAATTGGAAAGCTAAAATCCTTAAACCAAAACAAATTCAAGAAGATAAACAAGGAGATAACATAATTAGTCAAAAACCTGAGATAACATAATTAGTAAAAAACCTGAGGGATAGAAGGGAAAAAAGGAAAATCAATGAGTTCAAACACATTCACCCTGACTATAATTGACAGAAACAATCCACAAAAGAGTGAAGGAATCATAAGAAAGGCCAAGAATGATGTGGGACATTATCAAGAGAAAATCTACATCTCATTCAGATCCAGGAACAAAAACAAACAAATAAACAAAATATACAGAGATAATAGTACAAGAAATCTTAGGAGAAAATTTCCCCCACATCACAAATGAGGAAAAAATGATTATTCAAGAAGCTGAAGAAAAAAAAAGAAGCTGAGAGAACCCCAAATAGGGTAGATCCCAAAATGAAACATCATAACATATCGTAGTCAAACTCTAATATTTCAAGGAAAATGAGAAAATTCCTGAGGGCAGCTAAATAAAAACGAACAGTCTGCTACAAAGGAAAACAGATAAGGATAAACTTGAATTTCTCAGCAGAAATTATGCGGGCAAGAAGACAATGCAGTGACATATAAAATTCTGAAAGTAAAGACTTGCCAACCAAGAATCCTATATGCAGAAAAAGTACCTTCAAATATGAGAGAAACAAAGGTACTTCCAGACAAGGAAAAACTAAAGAAATTCATAAAAACGAGAAGCATTACAAAAAACATATTAACTGGATCGTTATGGACAGAGAATCAGCAAGAGCAAACTTGAGAACATCAAACAGGACTAACCCCACCCAGAAATCAATGTAATAAAAGCTGCACTCAAAACAATACAGAAATAGAATAGGAACAAAAACACCAATAAAACCAACAAAAAATGGAGCCGGGGAGCGGGCGGGGGTGATGTCATGGTGGGGGTATGGGGCCAAAACAGCACCGTAGCAAAAGGTCAGCAACAAAGCTGCACATCTCAATCATGGCTATTGATGATAATGGATTAAATGCACCCATCAAAAGACAGACTGGTAGACTGGACTAGAAAACAACACCCATCTATATGCTGCCTACAAGCAACAGATTTTAAATTCATAGACAAATATAGACAAAAATCAAAGGATGGTGAAATTTGTACCAAGCCAATGGCAACCATAAAATTCAGACGTGGCAATGTTTAAGTTCTGATAAATGTACTTCAAGGTCAATCACATAATGAGAGACAAGAATAGACACTACGGAATAATTAAAGGAACAATACACCAGGAACATATAACCTTAATAAATATGTACACACCCAGTGAAAGACCCTCAAAATGCATCAATCAAATTCTCACAGAGCTGAAAACAGAAATAAACAGTTCAACAAGAATATTGAGAGACTTCAACATACCACTCCCAATGAAAGACAGATCATCATGAAAGAAACTCAATAAAGAAACGGAAGCACTAAATAATCATCCAGCTTGGCCTCCTAAACGTAGAGCACTCCACCCAACACCACCATAGCCTACACTCTTCTCCTGTGCACACAGTGCACACTCTTGAAAAGATCACGTTAGACCACTAAGCAAGCCTCAATAAACTAAAGAACATTGAGATCCTACAATTATGTTCTCAGATCATAAGACTATAAAACTGGAACTCAACAATAGAAAGAACAGGTGGAGACTGGCCGAGACTTTTCTTCAATGTTACTGGGTAATATAATTCCTTAAAGCAAATGGAAACGATAGCACGTCGTGTGAAAACCTCTGGAGCACAGCACAACCAGTGAGCAGAGGGCAATTGATAGCAATCAACTCATAAATGAAAAAGAGGAGGAATCCAAAATCAGTACCTTACAATAGTACCTCCAACAACTAGAACAAGGGCAACAACATAATACTTCTAATAACAGAAGAAAAGCAATCATAAAGATTAGAGTGCAAATAAACTAATGGAAAAGCAAAAGCAATTCATAAAATCAACATGACCACGTGTTTTTTAAAAGGATTAACAAATTTGACAAACTGCTGGAAAATAGAGAAAAAGAAAGAGAAGATGCAAATATCTAGAATTCGAAATGAAAAAGGTGACATCACAACAGATACAAATGAAATAAAAAGCATAATAACACTGTACTACATAAGATTGTACTGCAACAAGTTTGATAATCTAGAAGCAATTGACAAATGCCTAGAAATACACCATCTACCCAAATTACTGCAGACAGGTATAGAAAACCATAACAAAAGAAGAAATGGAACAGGTCATCAATCAACTCCCAATTAAGCAAAGCCCAGGAACACATAGCTCCATAGGAGAATTCTAACAAGTATTCAGGGAAGAGCTGTCACCAGCTCTACACAGACTATTACAGACCATATAAAGTGTCAGCAAATCCCATATTCAATCTATAAAGTGAGTGTAAATAACCCTGATACCAAAACCAGGCAAAGACCCTCCAAAGACAGAAAACTACAGACTCTCATGAATATAAGTCCAAAAAAATTTAACAAAATTCGGGCAATAGAATCTTTAACAACCTATCAAAAAACGAATTCAACATGAGCAAGAGGAATTGATACAAATGATGCAAGGATGAATCAACATTGGATTAACAAATTTATTAATCCACCACATAAACAAGATTAAGAACCACATGATCATATCAGTAGATGCAGGAAAAGCATTTGGCAATATCCAACACCCATTTCTAATACAAACACCCAATAAAAGAGAAATAGAAGGTAAATTACTCAACATAATAAAATCCATATATGAAAACTTAAAAGCCAATATCACACTCCATGTATAAAAACTGAAAGCATTTCTCCTGAAAATGGTAATAAGACAAGGGTGCCCCTTGTAGCCACTGTTATTCAATATTGTGCTGGCAGTCTTAGCTAGAACCATTAGTCAGCAAAAAGAAAGCAAGGAAAAACAATTAGGCAAAGAAGAGGTGAAGCTCGGGATGCTTGAAGATGATAGGATGTTCTAGAGAGAGAATGCTAAGGACTTGACTAAAAGACTCTTAGAAAAACTGAAGTATTTGGTAAAGTAACAAGATACAAGATTAATAAGCAAAGATCAATAGGATTCCCCTGTGTCAGTGAAGAGCGCTCTGAAAAAGAACTCAAGAAGACAATTCTATTCACAATAGCCACACAAAAGATTCAATACCAGGAATAAGCCGAACCAAGAAACAAAGGCCTGTACAGATAGAACTACAGAACATGACTACAAGAAACAAAAATAGACCTACACAAATAGCCCATGTTCATAGAGGGGGAATGTCAATATGACTACCTAAAGCAATCTACAAATACAACACAAGTTTGAACCTAATACCAACGCCATTCTTTAAAGAAATGGCAAAACCAATTTACCAAGTTTACATGGAGGGGGAAGAGATTATAGATTAGTGAATAAAAGAAGAACAAAGCCAAAGGCCTTGTACGACCCGACCTCAGAATCTGCTACACAGCCACAATAGTCCAAATCGGCTGGTACTGGTACAGTGATAGATGCATAGACCAATGGAACAAGATAGGAAATCTATAAATAAAACCATCCACCCACAGGCAACTACATTTCGACAAAGGACCAAGCACATAAATGTGAAAGGCACACTAAATGAACTGTTTTACCTTGAACTCCCCGGGAGCCCTTGGGCTTTATGCTGAAACTCCCTACTGTAAGAAGAAGGCAGAAAGACTTCTACACAAGGGCATAGAACTGGCAGGCATTGAACTTTGGTTCAGATGTTTTGTCATTGGGGTACTTAATGAATGGTGACCCAGAGCTACCATATACTATTTTAATGTTCTCCTTGATTTATTATGACATGTATTAATCTGGTAGGCAGGGTTCTGTCACTGTGAATGAATATTATTGAAAACTGTGCCCTATCACCAGCCCCCATTGTTTGGGTAAATAATGTCAGCCACGTACCAGCGTAACCTGTACAGGTGAACCATCTGTGTGGCACAGCCCTTAGCTGCCCTTTCCTTGTAAAATTGCCTTTTCTCAACCGTGTTTTAAATGCTATACCATTGGTTAAATTAATGATTCTCTCAATAGAACTACCTTATGCCCCAGGGGAATGATTGATAGGTTCTCTCGCATTAAATGACAATGTTGTCTCCGAGGAGAATCAGAGACATTTCTAAACCACAGATATATGAATGTATTGGGGGCTAGCACTAGCCCAGTTATCAAAGAAAATAATGTCTTGGGTCTTAAAAGACTTGTCTTCAAACAAGCAGCCATCTAAGTGAGGCATCAACAAAGTCCACACGGAAGCAGCATACCAAACTATGTGATACAAGGACATAATAAAATCCAAATCCAAACGAGGGAAGGTATCAGACCTTAAATTGTGCACACCTGGTTTGTAAAAGGATCTAGATGACAGTGGAAGCCTAAAATCCATTTCCAGAGTCCACACATGGATTAAGGCCGGTATGTCCCCACTGACTATAATAATTAATGGATGTGAATAGCCTTGTTATCAGATAGAGAATATTGTAACGACAATTATGGCAGGCATAGTAATGTGTTAGACTGGGTTGACTAGAGAAACAAATCCAGGAATACTAATGTATGTATAGGAAAGAGCTTTATATCAGAGAGTAATTGTATATTAAGAAAACATCCCAGCCCACTCCAGATCAAGTCCTTAAGTCCAATATTAGCCCATATGTCTAATACTAGTCCATAAATTCCTATTCCAACTCACATAGCACATGTAATGATGCCGAATACAGGAAGATCACAGGCCAGTGGGCGAAAAGTCTGTGGATCCAGTGGCGGTGGAAGTATCTCAGCACTGGCCTGAATCTCCATGTGACTCCTCCAGCTCCAGGGCTCTGGCTGCCATCAGCATAGCTCCATGTGGCTTGTCAACAGAACTGTGTAGCAGTGTGTAGTCCTCCTCCCAGGAGAAAAAGAGGAAGTCCCAGAATCCTCCTGGTGGGTGTTACCGTGTGACCTGATTGACAGGCTAGACTCCACCCCTGCATTCTATTTATTAAGTTTACGTGAAATTATGTAATTACTACACATACTTAGGTTAAAATGTAATGTCATTTGACCTCCCTTTTGAATCACAATGTAGCATTATTCATCTCTAAAAAAGTCAAAACCCAGTTTCTGTGGCATTTTTTCCAAGCAGGAAACAAAATTTGACAGCCCCATGCTGTTCTCTTAAATCGGCCATAACAAAAAACAAGGTTCGCGAAAAATTTCAGTGACCAGAGAGAACCTTCCCAGGCCACACCACTGGTTGCACTAACTCAGAGCGAGTTGCTTGATGCTCGCCAAGTGGGAACAAATGTGTACTATGAAAGCTCTGCCCAGCGGAGCTTATCTCCATTTTGGGAGGGAGAGGTATCCCCTCGCAAAGATATAGAACCCAAGGGGAGAATACACCCTGTCCTTAATTGGACACTTTTGACCTAGTTTCTATCCACGCTTTATGACCCAGGCCGTATGCTATAGACTTTACATTCACTCTTTCCTTTCAAGGCGCACACATCCTTCTTGGGCCACACCAGAAGGATTCGATGTGGAAATCCCACGAAGTGAACTGGACGGCACCTCAGCCTCACCTGCAGCGTATTTAAAGAACAGACATACTTTGTTGGGCACTAAGACTAGTAGGGTCTTAAAGGCTTGTTCTTCAGACAAGCAGCCACCTAAGGGAGGCATCAACTAAGTCCACATGGAAGAAGCACACCGGCCGGCCGGTGTGATCTAAGGATTTTAAATAATAAAACCTAAACCTGAAGATGCAAATGGTATCAGAGCTTAAATTGTAAACACATGGTTTGCAGAAGGTTGTGGATGACATTGGAAATCGAAAGTCCAGTTGCAGGGTCACACATGGATGAAGCCTCAGCTGAATGCCCTCTGACCATAGTTGACAGAAGTGAGTAGCCTTGCTATCAGAACACTGTGAAGTCAATTATAGCAGATGCAGTTATGTTAAGTTGTAGTATCTTGTCATTTTAGCTCCTTATTGACCCATTTAAAAGTTTGTTGTTAATCTCTCCTTTCTTTTTGATTGATCATTGTTGCTATCTTGTTAGTTTCCTTCTTGTTTGTGTTTTGTATGATTTTCTGTTTTTGAAATACAGGATAGGTACATGTGTAGACAGTAATTAATTGCCTAGGGCCATGGTAGGGGAGGATGGGGGAAACGGGGAGCTAACAATGCATATCAGAAAAAAATATTTTGAAATTGTGATTGCCCAAATATTCTTACTATGACTGAATGATTAAATAGTACATAGGAAGTTTATGCCACACAAAATAATAATTTATAAATTATCAAGAGTTCATGAGGATGGGGGAAGCGGGGAGGGAGGGGAAAATGAGGAGCTGATGCCAGAGAGCAAATGTTTTGAGAATGATGAGGGCAATGAATGTACAAATGTGCTTTACATAATTGATGTATGTATGGATTCTGATAAGAGTTGTATGAGCCCCTAATAAAATGATTATTTTTAATTTTTTTAAAATTTAAAACATAAAACAAATTTGTAAAAATTAACCAAAAACTGATAACTTTTTTCCCCATAAACATTTTGTTTTGTTTTGTTTTTTTCCCCATAAACGTTTTGACACCCCTTGCATGTATAAATTCAATGAGCAGCTAGGGTTGAGAATCACTTTAGGGTAGTGGACACCTCTTTACTGGGAGAAATGTGTCAGGAAGAGGGGAGCACGCCAGGCACCAGGAAAAGAGAGTTGAGCTCACAGGTCCTCATTCAGTCAGGTTTACTCAGACAAGGGTTCTAGGTCCTCAAGTGAGTACAAGTGTATGTACTCTGTTACAATTAGGTCTGTCAACTTGGTACACTTGTGGGAAGATAATTGGTAGAGTCCAACCTTTCAATCAGGAAATAACCTAATGACATCTCCTTGGTGTCCTGTTTTTAAGAAATACTGTGGATAAATAACCTGCCTCTTACACCTCTCCTTCCTGCTTGATTGGATCTTGCTCTGGCTTCTGGAACTGGTGGCCCAGGTGGCCTGCCCACCCTGCAGGCTGTCAGTATCTTGCCTGTCATCTTCCACTCTCCTGGTTTACACTCCACTGATTCATTAGATAGCAGCTGCATGAATCTGGAGGGGTCTCCAGCTAGCATCTGACCCACAGACTTGAGTTGAACTGGGCTGGACCACTTCCTTGATATAAATGTATTTCTTGAAATGCATGGGACTGTAACAATTTCTTGCACGTGGGGTAATCATGAGTCAGTCAGTGCCATCTGACAGCAACCAACAATCATTCCTCTGGAAACTGAAGAAAGTAGAGCACTCTGCCCCCTTTTGGTAGCTGTTTACCATTTGTCAGTTTGCAGTGGCTAGTATGTTGCTATGATGATGGAACCTATGTCATCTCCACTTCAAATATGCTGGGTCACCCAAGCTGAACAGCTTTCAGCAGACCTTCCAGACCAAGCGGTTATCACACAGTAGGCACAGGCTGACCAATTCTGAGGATTCATCCCTGAAAACCTTATGAAGTTGGTAGATCAGCAAAAAAGAGAAAAGACCTTCAAGGAAACGGATACAGTGGCTGCAGCAATGGGTTCCACCATAACAGTGACTGTGAGGCTGGTGTAGGATCTGGCGGCGTACTGTCCTGTAGTACATAGGGTAGCCAGACATCAGAACTGATTCAACAGTACTTCACAACATTGGTTGACATGGAAGAGATTAAAGACACTATACTATGGTTAGCAGTGTTGTGTTCTTGTTTAGAGGATGAGATGAAGCACAGGTAGAGCAAGTTCAGGTTGGTATGATTTAGAGACTAATGGAACCGTGAGTTAAGCAGGATCAGAGGTGTGCAGAGGCCAAGAGCCAGATCAAGAAGTCAAATAGAATATCTAAAGGTGTAACTGGGGGCTGGGCGGGGAGAAAGTGGTGCCACTAGACTGCTCCATCCCTGACTGCAGATATAGCAATGAGTACATTCAGGATGCTCGCCTTTCAGACATGAATGCTGAAAAAGGTGTCTGAGTTGCTAGGCCAGTGGGACCTGGGGTCTGCAGCTCAGGAAGAAAGGAGGATTGGACTGATGGTTTATAATATGTCCTTCTCTCTATTTAACTGATAGTTTCATCTTCTGCTCTAGTTCAGGATCCCTGTTAGCCTTTAGACAATCTGTATGGTTTTGTTGTTTATCTATACAAGATAGGCAGGATAAGCAATCTTACAGAGATAGTGATTGGTCTGATGATTCCTGGGGGTATGGGAGGGGAAGTGGGGAGGGAAGCAGGGAGCCAACAATAACGGGTACAGAGGAATAATAAGTGTTCTAAAATTGATGACGAGGAGGTTGTAGCTTTTCTGGTCACATTTGACCAATCAGGTTGTATCTGAGAGGAATTACTGAGAGGTGAATAATAGGTAAACACGATAATGGAGCTGGAGGAAAAACAAAAATAGCAAAGAAAAAAAATGTACTTGTTTAAATATGTATGTGTATATATTATGTAAATACAATAAGGAAGCAGATGGACTTTGGTCATTTACTTAAATCTTACCTCTGTACAAGAACGGTTTGTTCTAATAATGTGGCATTTGTTTGATACTCACCTTCCTGACAGATTGCTGAAGACAAAATGGATGCATAAGCAAATGTGGTGAAGAAAGATGATGGTGCCTGGCTATTAAAAGATACAGCATCTGGGGTCTTAAAGGCTTGAATTTTTAAAAAGTAGCCATCTAGCAGGGAATCAACAAAGCCACAAGGAAGCCTGTGTGATCACGAGGTGTCGACGGGAAGAGGTATCAGAGTTAAAAAACAAGCAAGCATATCGATGTGAAGGGGTGTAGATATAGTGGAGACCCAAAACCCACCTGTAAAATAATTCAGTCCCTCTCAGAAGGACTCCATTACTATCCTCTAATTCTTTAATATCTCCTCCCTTTACTACTATGGTTTTTGTCTTGCCTCATTAATCATGTTAGATCTGCATATGGACCATTTGTATATTAAAGACCATTTGGTACATGATAACCTTTCAGAAACACTAACAGGAGTAATAGTTCCCTGGGGGTACAGGATGGGGCATGGGGGGGGCGGGGGCAGGCAGGGAATAGGGAGCTGACAGCATTGATTACTGTATAACCTCATCCAATGGGACCAAACAACAAAATTCTATGTGAATGGATATACTGGATTATGTAAGATATGGCAAAAATATATACTATAGATTCCTTGGGGGTTGGGTGGGGGATGAAGGGGATGTAGGGGGAACTGATATGAAGTCCAAGATGAAAGAAACTGTTTTGAAACTGATTGTGGTAGCAATTGTTCAACATTGCTTGATGTGATTGAATGTTATATCTGTAAGAACTCCCGATAAAATGATTTAAAAATTTTTTTAAAGAAACCAAATAGAATTATGATGGCAGTACACTGATACATGTCCCAGAAGAAAGTGTGAGGTTGTTCACAAAGCAACTGTAACAATGGGTGAGGTTTGACAAAGAAACGGAAGTCTGTCCAAGTGCAGCACTTTCCCAAAGAACCTTTTTTCCTGATACCACAGATTGTAGTGACAAAGAACCAACTCCAGTTTCCCTCTGATAACCAAACATCCCTCCCCAAAGAAGTCAAGGCAAAGAAAGGAACAATAAAAATTCAATTTTAATGATACAGAAATAGTATATATAATACATTTCTTTCCACAGCAGCACTTCATTTATCGCTTAAAAAATCTAACAAAATTAAGGCTAAATCAGAGCAATCTGATAGTAAAGGGATATTTGATGTGGTATTATTTTTAAAGAATGTCTTCATAAATATAGGATGTTCTTTCAGGCAGAAAAAAAAGTTGAACATACCAGAAATGGGAAATGCAGTACAAAATGTGTTCCTTTATTAACAATTACTAATAACCACAACTTCCTGGGGAAGTTTCAAATAGAATTTTTTTAAAACTGAAGTTTATGATATAATACTAAAACTTTCAAAATTCCACAGTACTGGGCCATTTTATAAAATAAAACTGAGGACAGTTGGGCTGCCAATATAACCCTTGTAGAAAAAATAAAAAGCAAAAGTGCTCAGTGTTTAAAATTGTGAGAAAACTGGATCTGAGGCTGTGGTAATTGAGAGAATTATTCCTTCCTCCCTTGTCCACTTCTTGACTTTACTCAAGCTCTAGGATGAAATGGAGAATTTCAAATGTAGGGACACTAATGGGGTTTCTTGAGTTCCCTGGCTATACATGCTAATACACTGATCAGGAAAGAACAGACTTTTCCCCCAAGTTTTTACTCTCTTGGACCACTCTGGCTGATTTCTGACTGAAGAAAACTTGCAGCTTTTCCAAGATTTAGATTAAGATTAAAAGTCAGTACGTTTCTGTCTCTCTTCCCTTCAAGGTAGAACAGTAAGTCTAAAGCTAACTCCAAGCAATAGGCCTCGCTGTCGAACTTAGTCATCTCACACTTGTACACCCTCAGACCCATAAAGATCTGCATTTACGTGGCCACATGCCCCACACCTGCTGTAGAGGTTTGCCTTCTTTCCTCCTCCCATGGTACATTTAACCTCTTTTCCTTGGGCACTTGCTTTTAGGAATTTATGTATTATTTTCATCGAGAGATGTGGGTGTATTGTGAGCACCACCAATCCCTAGAGAAGTTGGTCTTATTTTTCATTATAAGCTTTCTAGTCCACTGACTTTAATAAAGATATTTTACTTTCTAACAGAAGAACCTGCTATCCTGACAGAATAATCTTCTCACATAACTAAAATTTCCATTATAATATACCAGATAGTAAGACATAATACCTATTTTTACCTTTAGTTTTAGGTAAGTATTTTGTATACCTATTTCTTTGGTTCCTAGAGGCTCAATTTCCCTTAAAAACAATGGGAGGAAAATGTCCAGGCAAATAACTAACTATACTCCAAAGAAAGATTTGTGTTCCAAAGGCTGCAGAGCCCTCTAGGAAAGACCAGGGTCAGGTACATATACTGCAATTCATTTCTTATAGAAATTCATTTGTAAACAGATAGACAATATAAGTGCCCGATTGTCCACTTTTAACTAGAGTAACTGATACAATAATATTATTTGATTGGCACAACCATGAAATGAGAAGGGATCTTTGAAACTTTCTAGTTCAACTAAAAACTAACTAGATTTAAAATGCGTGGCTAGTCAGAGTGGAGCTTTATTAGCTAACTTCTTCAGTCTCACTTGCAGAGAGTCAACTATAGCAGGCATGATGTGTAATCCAGAAACCTCTGCTTTCTTCCCTAGAAAATTCAATAGCCCAATGCTCAGTACACAAAGAAGGAAACTAGCGCCAAAAGACAGTAAAATGCATGTCCAAGAGTACTGAACAAGCAATAGAAAGGGATAAAACCCAGGGCTCCACTGCTTTTTTCTGTTACACCACACTGCCTCCTGGTGTCTCCCCGCAAATCCCTACACTGATTAGCCAAGCGTTTATTAATATATTATCAGAGAACTATAACGTGGTTAAAATTAGGTGTTACGCTGTGTGAAGGCAGAGACCATATACCTTCTAACACAGTTCTACATCAATAAGCATTCACATGTAAACAGATAGACAATGTAATTGCCCAATTATCCACATTCATAAACACTGATGTAGAATTGGGTCAGGTCACTGGCAGAATTGTTCACAGTAGAATTGTGTTGGTCACGCGGCCAAGACCTGATATTCACATGTGTGTCAGATTATCCAAGAAGATATAAAATTATCCAGAATTTGAGTGACAATACAAGTTCCATAGGATTAATTTCTATTTCGTTCCATTGTTCCTGAATTAGCTGGGAAGGGGGTGGGGAGTGTAATGAAAGAATCCGGGGTTAAGGAAAAACCTGACCACTTACCCGTGACATCTGGTAAACAGAAATTATAACAAGACTAAGCTGTTCAAGGTTACAATTTGTAGCAACTAGATCAACTATATTATACTGATTTGTTTGTTACTCTTTCCTTTGATTTTCCACATCTATTCTCAGCCATATAATAACACTGGCTTATGGATGGAGTCAAACTCCTGTATAAGGCTGAGGGTGGGGACTCTGTGAGTCTCCTGTTACACTGTGGTGGGTCTCTCTTTTCCTCTCTCTCCCAACACAAGTACAGTTCAGAAACAAAGACATCCACAGCTGCGGGGGCATGTGGTGTGAACACATATACACGCTTAGTTGAACGGGGTTGTGAGATACATTATATTTTCTATTTGCAGCTACAAATCATGAACCATGTTATAAATGTTCTGTTGTCATCTTGACTGTAGAAATGATAAAAGGAAAAAAGAATAACCAAAACACTTAAGAAGCAAACAGGGATCCCTGTTTTGGATCACCAAAAATGTAGTTAAATAAGAACATGAACCACTTTGCCATCAAACCCTGCTCAGAGCATGCACATTTACATGGCAGGCTGCTCCAGAGCAGGGAACAGGAAGGAGGAAGCCAAGGGCAGGTCAGAAGCCTCCCAGGCTTGCTTCATGGTGCTCAGAAGCTGGAGAAGAGTCCCTGCCTGAAGTGGGACGACTCTGGCATCCCTTTACTGAGTGTCCTCTCCTGCAAGTACCAGGATCTAAAGCCCCAAATAGGAACATATTAGAAGTAATTTATGGCTGAGGATTCTCCCACCTAAAGCCGCATCCACATGCTGGGGGAAAGTATACATGCATCAACACCTTTCAGCCATGAAAAAGCTGGAGGGAGAGACTCAGTTTTTAAATGTTTACAGAAAAGGAACTATATTCCCTTCCTTTTATTTTTTGAAGTGTTAAATTCATTCTTACCTATATGTAGGTATCTAATTATGCCCCCACATAAATTTCTGGACTCATACTGATAAGCTCATTCAATACACATTTAAATATGGTTTGACTCTACATGGTTAGAGCTAGATGACGCCTTAGACATCTTCTATCCCAGGCCCTCAGTGTACCTGTGGATGAGGCAGCGGGGGATGCCACACAGTCTAGGGCGCCTTCCTTAACCCCTTGATATCATATACTTTCCACCACCCCAACCAATAGACTTTGCAGTAAAAAACATGCAAAATGTGTACTTTTTCTTTTTGAAAACTGAAAAAAAGTACAAGATGAAAGAATTTTTGTAACTTTTTACACTTTAAAAAGTTAGTAAATATCAGTAAAATCGAATGATAAAATAAAAGGGTAAACAAGTCTTTATAAGACAGCAATTTATGAGTTTATAAAGATTCTGTTATTAATATTATTTTACCATTAAGTATTTTATGTCCTTTACTGGGTGTATATGACAACTTTTTCTGTCTTTTTGAATGGTTAGGAAGTTGGAGCTCTTGGAAACCATCCTAGGACGACACCACCACTACAAAACATCACACTCAGAGAATACACTTGCACAGCACTGACATTTATAATCTAGGGATCTAGTCTACAACACCCACTTGGGGGGTCTACACACACTGGGAGTATTGACTAAGAAAACATCTATTTTCTTTCATCAGAAATAAGATAAAGCTGCTGATAACATTTCACTAAAATATGATTCATAACTGTCATATCACATGAAATGAAGAGGAATTAAAGATGAGTACTAACGCACTCATCAAATTCAAGTTCTGGAAAGTATTATTTAAAACATTAGTAGTTTAGAGAGCCAGTATATCTTTTCAGGGGAATTTTAATGAGTAATTTTATGAGGGGGGTTTTCAAACGTTCATGGAAAAATAAACAGAACTTTCCCACAAACTTTATTGATGCTTTCTTGTATATGTCAACTATATTGTCTTCTGTAACATATACCTATGTAGGGATATAGCAATATACTTATTACCCCACCCTTTTATAAAATGTATTGTGTCTAGTCCATAAAATGGTTGGAGAGCCTTAAGAAAACCTGCTGGCTGACAATTACTGTTATGAATGAAGAGCCTCAAATAGTGAATACCCTAATCATCCAGGAAAGTTATATAAAAGAAAGGACATTTTGTAACAGAATCACTCATTTATATCAAAACCAGAACAAATAAAAACACACCACTAAGGGATTTTAAATATTTCTGACCACTGTTGCAGAAACGCAGAAACTCAGCAGGAGGCAGACATGCAGGAATCAGTACTATATAGGAAAGAGTTAACAGGTCAGACTCAGCACTTTTAAAAACTAGATTGAAAATAGACCCTTAATCAAACCAAATTATTTCTTCCTCAAGGCCACCATTAGCAACAAAAGAAAAATGATTTCAGATAGTTGGTCCATAAAGAATACACATTTATTTACATTCTCAATGGACTAAAAATAAGAGATTTTAAACTGACATAATTAAAATTTTATGCTTCCAAAAATATCATATAATCAAGACACTTAACTTAAAGCTTCGTATTAATAACTTCATATAGACTTCTTAAAAAACCAACACAAACATACTTTCTAGAGTGCAAAATGCTTCTTATTAAATACTTTAGTAACACAAAAGCAATTTGTTTTTAACCACAGGAATCCTTTTCAGAGGGAGTCCCATCACAAAAACATCCATTGCCGGCAATGGATGTTAAACAAAACTGCCAGCTCAAGTCAGATGCAATATTGAAATTCTGCATTCAGTTTCTTCCTGTATCTGGGTTGATCCCCTTATTTATAGAGACTCATCGTTGGACTCTGGTACATGCACATGTATGCGTCACAAAGAAGTCTTCTTGCGCATCCCTGGATCCGTCTGGAGTCTAAGGAGTGCAGTTCTTCCAGAGACATCTTCAAGTACTCGCCGACTTCCGGGCACGGGGTGACCTGCGGAATATTGAAGCCGTTCTGACCACCTGCGAGAAGAGGGAGCGCTCTTGTTAGAGGCCTGTGACATCTAAACACCTACTCACTGCCCTGATTTAGTGAAGGTGAATTTTTCAGAATCAGAAAGTCCTGATTTTACTACCGATTTCTATAAGTTACGTGTCTCCACTTAAGTCATGACAGTAAAAAGCTCCAAACCGAATTCCAACCTTCTCTCAACATTCCGTTAGGGAGTAATGGCATGTACACATACACATACAGCATAGGATTCTTCACATTTCCATATCCCTTCCCAGACATTAGACCCAGTACACTTCACCATCAACCCAATTGGGAGAAAATCTAGTAAACTGAATACTGTTATTCTTAAGTTTAAATACCATACATTTTGCCCAACTCTAGCATGGTTTGATTTACATATCATGAGATTGCATGAAGAGGCTATACACTGTGGTTTTAAGGATTCTAGAAACAGGGCCTTCCAGTTTAGCTCTCCAAATGTTTGGTATGAAAAACACCAGCTCTGAGGTCAGAGCACTAAGTTAAGAACAAGCTAGGTGAACTTGTTTGATGCTGTGACGTCAGTTCCACGTCCTTAATGAACCCCACATACAACAGAATGAAGCACTGCCCGGTCCTCTATCATTGCTGCTTCAGTCTATTTTTGCAGCTACTGTGCCAATTCCTCGCACCGTGAGTCTTCTTTCTTTCCAACCGTCCACTTTACCGCAGGTGATGCCTTTCTCCCTTCTGCTGACATGTCCGAAGTACCCGGCATGACGCATCACTGCCCTCACGTCTAAGGACTCTGGTTGCACTTCTTCCAAGACAGATGCGTGTGTTCTGCTCGTAGGTTCACGATCTACACAACATTCTCTGCCAATACTGTAGTTCAGAGGCATCAGTTCTTCTTTGGCCCTCATTATTCGGCTTTTCCATGTATATGAGACTATTGAAAATATCATGGTTTGGATCAGGCTTAACTTAGTCCTCAAATTCACTTTTTTTTAAAAACATTTTAACCAGATTTTGTGCAACAGATTTGCCCGGTGCAATGTATCTTTTGACCTCTTGCCTGCTGTTTCCGTGGGCATTGTAGATCCAAATAAAATGAAATCTTTAACAATATCAAACCTTCCTAGGTAATCATTGTGTTATTCAATGGACCTTTTTGTGGAGATGTTTGCTTATGTGGAAGTGTAATCTGCACTGAAGGCTGTAGTCACTGATCTTCATTATGTGTTTTAAGTCTTCTTTGAAGCAAGACTGTATAATCCGTACATTCCGTTTATTAACGAAGCTTCCTCCAATCCTACTGCTGCATTTTTTCCTATTTCACCTTTTATTTGAAAATTTCCCTTCTACAATAAATACATTTTCAATGCAAAAAATTATAAAATGCAGATGTGTAAAAAGAATAATAATCTGTAATAATACCTTTTTAGAGATATATTGACAACATTTTGGTGGAAATATCTTCAAGTTGCTTTCTAATTTCAAATTACACTCCAACATATTTAAACTAGATCATATTTGTAAATTATTTCATAAAAAAATATATTATTTTTATGTCAATTACTAGACAGCTACAAAACTTTTTAAGATTGGGTAAAGTTTGAGTCTATGACAGAAGCATTATTTATTTAGTCAATTGCTTAGTACTGGAAGTTCAGGTGCTCTACATTTGTTTTGCTGAACAGATAATCAAATGCATTATCTGGCACACAGCGTCTGTGCTTTTGTCCTATTAATTCTTTAGAACCCTATTTCCAGTTTCTCAGATTATTTTCTCAGCATACAGACTAAGTCAGGTGAAAGGATACAAATCTGGTGTACACCATTTCTGATGGGAAACCGCACCCTAGTTCTGTTCACATGACTGCCTCTTGATCTATGTACAGGTTGCACATGAACACAAGTGTTCTGGAATTCTCTTTTGTGGCAGTTACATAACTTCATGCCAACTTGAAGATATATAAAGTGTAGAGGTGGTATTCAACCTGTCAATCACATCACAGTCTTATGGTGCCTCCTTGTGAGCATGGCCTTCTCATAAGGAGGGCCCTGGGAACCTCCTCCTCTTCTCTTTCTGCCTTCACCTTCCTGTGGCTAACTCTGACTGTTGCCAGGGCCACGGCAACAATTGGATCCACACAATTTTGCACTCCCCAGCCTGTGATTTTCCTGAATTCTCCATCATTGCATGTGGCTGTGTAAGTGAGTCTGAAGAGGGAGTTATGGACTAGTACAGGACTTATGGACTTGAGTTTAACTGGGCTGGGATGTTTTATGGATTTGAGTTTAACTGGGCTGGGATGTTTTATCAATATATAATTCTTGAAATAAAGTTCTTTCTTACATATATATTGTCATTTATTTCTGGATTTATTTCTCTAGTCAGCCTGATCTAACACACCATTCTTCCAATATTATACACAATCTGTTTTAGTCTACATTATCAAAGGCCCCTGCATACTCAATAAAACAGAGGTAAACATTTTTCTGTTATTCTCTGCTTTGAGCTAAGATCTGTCTGACATCAGAAACAATAACCCTAATTCCACATCTTCTGAATCCAGTTTGAAATTCTGGCAGTTCTTTGATATACTGCTACAACTTTTTAAAAACTATCTTCAGCAAAAAATAACTTCATGTTGTATTATTCAATAAGTTCCATTCTATGATCCAATAGAATGTCCATAGAATCCTCCAGTACTTTTTTGAAATGGGCACAAATACGGATCTCTACTAATAAGTTAGCCAGCTAGCTATTTTCAAAATTTGTTGGCATACAACATTGAATGCTTCAAGTGTTTTATACATCCTATGAAACATCTCAATTGGTATCGTCAATTCCTAGGTCCTTGTTTTTTAGCAGCGCCTTCAGTAATGTTTTGGACTTTTTCTTTCAATACCATTGGTTTCTGAACATATGCTATGAACATAGGAATGTCAAACAATCCTTTCCACTACAGAGACTTTGTGTAACCCTTCCATCTTGTTTTGATAATTGCTGCATCATTCAATATTTTTAGTATAGAGTCCTTCAATATTGTAAATCCAGGTTTGAGTTGGATTTTTCTTTCAGTTTTTCCAGCTTGAGAAATACCAAGCACATTCTTTATATTTGTTTTTCTAACTCCAGGTTCTTGCACATCTCACTATAATACTTTACTCTGGTTTTTTTTATTCACCATTTCCTATCCTACAGGGTCACCACTGTGAGCTGGAATCAACTCAATGGCAGGGAATTTAGTTTATCTAATGTTCAAGAGAAAGTTTCTGGGTCTCTGACTTCCATCATGGTCTTATTTTTCTTTCTTGTCTTTTAAATTACTTTTTTCATTCTTTATGTATGATTGCCCTCAATGCAATCCCACAACTTGTCTGTCCTTCCTTCATTAATCTTCATTGGGTCAAATGTAGTTTTGAGATGGTCTCTATATTTAGGTCATACCTTGGCTCTTGTGGACTTCGCATTCCAAACACCAATAATTACCAATGTACCTTGCATTTTGATTGCATTTTGATGTACTTATGACTGACATAGTTGGTAAAAATCTTCAAGTTATTTTTGACATTAGTAAGGATCCCTGGTGGTGAAATTAGTTAAGAGTTGGGTTGCTAACCATAAGGTTGGTAGTTCAAACCCGTTAGTGGATCCATGGGAGAAAAAGGATACTTTCTGATCCTGAAAAGATTTACAGCCTCAGAAACACACAGGGGCAGCTCTACTCTGTCCAAAAGGTTGTTATGAATCAGAACTGACTCAATGGCAGTATATTTGAGTTTGGCATTAGTAGTTGGTGCATAAATTTGAATAATAGTTATATTATCTAGTCTTTTCTTTAAGTATATGGATATATCCTATCATTAAAAGGGTTCTACTTCAGGATAGAACATGAAAGGTTCTAAGGTTCTTTGTTAACAGTTCTTTTCAATTTTTCATTCCTGGTATAGCTGATCATAAGACTGCCTGATTCAAAATGACCAATCCCAGTCCATTTCAGCTCACTAATGCCTATGCTATTGATCTTTATGCATTCCTTTGCATTTCGATAAGTTTGATGTTCATACTAAATACACTCTATGTTCTGATTATTAATGAATATTTATCAACTCTTTCTTCTCATTTTGAGTTAGCCACATCAGTAAGCATAGGCCCTGTAACCTTTACTCCATCTACATCACTATGGTAAACTATTTTTTGATGAGGCAACTCCTTCCCAGTCTTATTTAGCTTGGGACTTCCAAGCTAATGGGCTCATCTAACATAGATCAGAAAATGTTATGCTGCTATTTGAAAATGTTCACTTGTCAAATAGCTTCCAGCACCACAGCCACACACAAGCCATCACAGTATGCCAGACTGAGAGAAGAGCAGTATGTCACCTGAAGCCACCTCACTGACACTGAGTTGATTTTCACTTTGACTAACCCTATATAAGGTTTCCCAATGCTTTACTCTCTCTCTCTCTCTCTCTCTCTCTCTCTCTCTCTCTCGCTCTCGCTCTCGCTCTCGCTCTCGCTCTCGCTCTGCCAATGAGTCAATTCTGACTCATAGTGATCCTATAAACTAGAGTAGAACTGCCCTTGGAGTTTCCGGAACTCTATGTGAGTAGAAAATGTCATCCTTCTCCCAAGGAGTGGCTGGCTGGTAAGTTCAAACTGTTGACCTTGCAGTTGGCAGCCCAGCATGTAACTCACTATGCCACCAGAGCTTAAACATGTTAAATTCCGTTTTAATGAAAGAAAATAGGAATAATTCCTATCTTACAGGGTTATTTCAAGGATTTGGAGACAATGATTTAATGTATTTTCCAGAGAATTTGGCACACGGGTGCTCCATAAATGGCTTACAGAAAGGGAAAGGAGCATGAAAGTAAATGATGAAAAAGCTTAGAATAAAATGTTAGTCCTAAAATAAGGTTTTTAATAGAGTATATGTATGTCAAAACAGCACAATAATCTCCAAATAAACCTGCTATTATCAAGTTGATTACAATCCACAGGGACTCTATAGGGCAAAGTAAAATTGCCCACTAGCAATCCAAAGATTATAAAACGTTACAGAAGCAGAATACCACATCTTTCTCTTGCAGAGCAACTGATGACTATTTGGACAGGAGCCAGGGGCTTTAACCACTGTGATTATTCCTGAATTGGGGTTTACCAGTAGTCTCAGTATGGTACAAATGACTAATACACTGAGCTATTAATCAAAAATTTAAAGGGTGGAATCTACCCAGAGGTACCAAGGATCTACAATTAAAAAAAAATCAGTCACTGAAAGGATCTACAATTAAAAAAACCAGTACCAAGGATACACATCAAAAAATCATGGAGCAAAGAGCTGTTCTCATACACATGAAGTCACCAAGAATTGAAGTCGATTTTTTGTTTCCTTGAGTTGTGTGACTTCCCAGACGTCAAACTGGCTTTATGACCCATGGGGTTGCAGAAGTAGACTGCCAGGCCTTTCTACTAAAGGCTTCTGGATAAAGTAGAACCTCTAACCTTTTGGTTAGCAGCTGACTATGTTTTAACTGTTTGCATGACCTCCAACTCACTGCCCTGGAGTAGAAGCGGACGCACAGCAACCCTCTAGGACAGGGTAGAACTAACTGCCCCTGTGAATTTCTGAGACTTGAACCGCCTACAGGACTACAAAGTCCTGTCTTTCTCCCTCCGAGAGGCTGGTGGTTTTGAACTGTGGACCTTGCTGATAGCTCAATTCATAACCATGATGCCACAAGAGCATCACCTAGACCCATACAAAGCCCACTGCTATCAGATTGATTATTGGCTCAAGGTAGAATTTCCGTAGTGTTTCTAAGGTATAAGTCTTCATAAAAGAAAAATGCTACATTTTTCCCCTGTGGAAAGACAGTAGGTTCAAACCAACCTTTAGGTTAGCAGTTGAATGCTTTGACTATTGCATCAGCAAGGTTCCCGCATCACCCAAAGATTCCTTTACTTAAGTAGCGGGGTCGTTAATGCATTTTGAGATTTATGACTGTCTCACCAAAAAGGATTTTGCCACAAAATATTGTACTGCTCTGAAGAGGGTCTCACCATGCACCCTCCCACTACAAACAGAAATACTGGCACAAAGCAGAAGAAAGATTTTCAAAATACCATCTCGATCAGCCATGCTGTCAAAGAAGAGCCAGGCAGAATCATCCTTTCCATACTTCACAAAAGCAACATAATGACTTGTTTCTATGCAGAGCACAGCAAATAATTCCATCTTCTGGCAGGGTATGCAGCCATGTCTCCAGTCCCAGTCCGGCAGATCCTTGGGAAGTGACACAGGGTTATACTTATGATTCAACCTCTTGGGATGAAGGTGAACCTAAAATGGAATATCAAGAGAATGCCACCTGTGAGCTAAACTCCATGTTGTCAGTGCACTTCACCAGCTCTTACTTATTGTATCCCTCATTTCAAAAAGTCTACCACTTGGAAAAGGAAGAAATAGTGCCATCTTAATATATTTTAAATGCTAATTTTTTTTAAGCCTAGTCTGTTTCCAACTACAAAGAATTTGCTGCTGAGTAGGAGACCATTCAGTGAAGACACACGTACCTGGGTGTTGCATGTTTTGCAAAACTGCTTGATTTTTCCGGCCGAGATGTCAGGGTCGTCATAGCACTCTCTACATTCGTACATTGCAAGGCCCCCACATATCCGGCACTGCCTGGGAGCTGATATGGTGGGAGTGGAAGAGACGTTAAAGTACCTTCAAGAAATGCATTCCCAATTCTTCAAACTCAGGAAGCAACATTATGCTTTAAAAAGGATCAGGTACATGTCCTCAAAGAGCTCATTCTCTCCTGTTCTTGTAAAGGTTTGGTTGCATATCTTTGGATTCTGGATATCTTTGAGAGACATTTTCTCTGTGATTTAACATTTTTCAAATAATGTAGCCTGAGGCTTTTCCCTTC
>NW_022106189.1:12797817-12801350 GCF_000313985.2 Echinops telfairi | reverse complement strand
AGTTATATTTAACTCTAGAGAAGGAAAAATTTTTTTAAATAGTTTAAAGTCTTTTCCAAATCGAGGCATCTGAATAATCAGACATGATGGTGCCTAAAAAGGAAATATATAGTTTTAGAATCAACTGACCAAACCAAACTCACTGCCATTGAGTTGATGCTGACTCATGAAATTGAAAGAGTCACAGTCTAACCAAGCTCTGATTCTAGCTATTATGTTGAAAGACCACAGATGAGAGGGCTGACAGGCAGAGCCCACATGGGCACAGTGACACCTAGAGGTCAGGGAGTTAATAAAGCTAGGGCTTCAAAAGTGTAATGACTACAGAGACATTTTATTCTGAATTTGTATTTAATCAAAATTTTGGAGAAATTGTCTCAGTAAGTATAATACACAAACTCATCAAGAAAGAATACTCCTTATTTCAACAAACGTGTAGTTGGTGTTACTATGGCTGCACTCACCCTTCCTTCGGAAAGGGATAAAGTAAAGTGAACCCGAAGCACGGAGTAGGCTAGCATAACGAAGATGCTCACATACAGTGAAAGAAAAAGAATTTGTAATGCTTATGCAGTAACAAGCTGGTGGGAGACTCTTCTGATATTTATCTCTAAAAGGGATAAATTAGATATCTTTAAAATATATTTTGAAATATACTTGCATAAAGTTTAAAATATTTGATTTATGTAATAACAAGATTGTAGTTATTTTTTTTAAAGACACACCAATCTTTTGCTTTAAACTAGCTTAAAAGTATGTCTGTGATAAATTATCTTTGCTTAAAAAATGAAAAGAGGGGGGAAATGAGTTGATAATAAGGGCTCAAGTAGAAGGCAAATGTTTTGAGAATGATGATGGCAACAAATGTACATATGTGCTTGACACGATGTATGTATGGATTGTGATAACAATTGTACGAGCCCCCCAATAAAACAATTTTTTTAAAATGAAAAAATAAAGTTTTACTTCTGCTTATTTTCCATAAGAACAAAGTTGTAACACCACATGCAATTTTTTTCTTTTATGTGTTTTGCTTACATTTTGGTTCAAACTATCTCCACTGGTTAAAATGAATGGCTATTCAATCTACTGTAGTCTTATGACTCTTACAGAGTTACATATAAAATACTGTAAGTAATTCTCACTCACCTCTGCAAATTTCAGGTTACTGTTAATAAAAGACCATTCTAACAACTGTTGAATAGTAGGAACTCCAACTTTCTCATTTTTCTCCATAAAAATTTGATAGAAATAACAATCTTGTACTTTTTGACCTGCTGACCTAAAAACATGCATAGAAAAAAAAATCACATAAAATTTATTTTTAAATGTGTAATAAAATGTAAAGCTGCTCCACTTCTATTTACAAATAGAAAAACTGTAAAAGTTGCTGGAACTTAATATGCAACTTTAGAGTCAGAACAACTTAAATTTAAAAAATAATGTATGGTACACATTAGAATAACATTGATTATATCTATGGATATAATTAAGAACTTGAAGAGACCCGTTGCAAAAAAAGAAATAGGCAATATCATCAAGAAACTGTCAATCAGAAAAAGCTCAGATGGCTTCACAGGAGAATTCCCCAAGTATTCAGAGAAAAGCTGACACCAGTTCTACACAAACTATTTCAGACATCACTTCTCAGCCTTTTGGCTAAGATCAAGTATAGTACAAACTATTTCAGAATACGGAAAGAGAAAGCAGACTGCCAAACTGATTCTACAAAGCTCGGATACCAAAACCAGGCAAAGACGCCCCAAAAATAGAAAACTACAGAGTATTATCCCTCCTGATATAAAAGGAAAAGTTCTCAACAAAATCCTAGCCAATAGAATCCAACAACATATTTAAAAAAATAATACATCATGACCAAGAAGGACTCATACCAGGGATGAAAGGACCCAGTGCTCCAAGATGTGAATGCAACATGCTGGGAACCAATGGAGAGGTCTGTATTAGTCTGGGTACTTTAGTGAAACAAATCCACAGAAACTCATGTGTCAGAGAGAGTTTTATATAAAGGGTAAGTGCACATCAAGAAAACATCCCAACCCAGTGCTGCCCAAGCCCACAAGTCCAACATTAACCCACATGTTCGACACCAATCCACAAAGTCCTCCTCCATCTCACAAAACAGACACTATGATGCCGACTGCAGGAGGAAAGCCGAGTCAGTGAATGTGTAAGCATCTCAGCGCTGGCAGGGGTCTCCACACAGCTGCTCCAGCATCCAGGGCTGCATCTGGGTAGGTCCATGTGGCTTCTCTTCTGGGATGTCTTGCAGGAAGTCAGCCTTGCAAGCTAAAGCAGGGAACTTCTAAGGCAGCTGCACCCTGGTGCGACCATCAAAAAGCAAGAGACCTGAGAACTAGAAAGGCAAGGCTCACGGAGCCATTTATCCCTACACCCTTCAATTAACCCTACATGTGTTTATCAGCCAGCATGGCACAATAAACTAACTAGCTCAAAGTCTGAGGGGCCGGCCCCAATCCCAACTACATGAATACCTGCCCTTCCAGAAAAATTAATTTCAGAGGACAACACTTAATCTGCAGCTCCGGGAGAGGGACATGTCTGATCAGAGCACACGGGGGCAAATGAAGTGGGAGGACGAGAGAGTGGAGCACATCCTGGTCCACCAAGCCTTGAGGACGATATTCCCGCTCAGAGCAGCCAATCCACAGAGAAGACCATATGGCCAGCGCCACTATGAGACAAGACATCCCCAACTGACCCATAGCCCCACAGGAGACAACACTGGAGACAAAGTGTGGGAATTCCGCCCGATCCCACACCAACAACAGCAAGGGGAAGATAACAATGAAGTCCCCAGGGAATACCAAAAATAGACTTTGGGGCCAGGGCTTGGTGCCCCATTATACTTGACTGAAAACACTTCTAAAGGTCAACAAACAGTCCTTGAACTAACTACAAGCTTTTCTTTCTTGTTGTGTTTTGGTTTTTTGTCATTGGCTTGTTGTTTTGTTTTATTTTGGTTTTTGGTCTTGTTTTTGTGCATGTTATGATCTCCGCAGGTCTGTCTAAATAAGATAAGCTGGATGGACAATCTGGAGGAGAAAACAGCGGGACCAACAGTTCTAGGGGGACATGGGAGAAGGGGACCTGGGGGGAAAGGAAGTGGTGTTAACAAACCCAGGGACAAGGGAATAAAAAGTGATCCAAATCGGTGGTAAGGAGGATGTAGGAGGCATGGTAGGGCGTGACCAAGGGTAATGTAACCAAGAGGAATTAATGAAACCCAAATGAAGGCTGAACATGATAGTGGGAAAAGAGGAAAATAAAAGAAAATAGAGGAAAGAGGAGGCAAAGGGTATTTATAGAAGTCTACAAAAAGGCATGTACATATGTAAATATGTTTATATATGAGGATGTGGTTTATATAGGTTTATATAAACCTATAGGATATATAGGTTTAGTATTAAGGTAGCAGATGTACATTGGGCCTCCACTCAAGTACTCCTTCAATGCAAGAAAACTTTGTTCTATTAAACTGGCATTCCATGATG